>NC_084834.1:122805331-123138902 GCF_033115175.1 Lepus europaeus | reverse complement strand
GCAGAGGAGTGTGTGGCACCTGCTGCATCCGCCCCAGGCGTCCAGATGACCTTGTGCATGGACTGTTCTCATCTCACTCACTGGCTTGGGAATCCAACCCCTCATTTAAGATTTCCACTCTGACATATAAATCTCTTGGCACAGCAGTTTCAAAATGTCTCCATATTTTTCTCATTATTTTTTGCTTCACTGAAAACTGTGAAGGGATTCCTGAATGAGAGGAAGATAGTGCCGTCAGCAGAGCGTGTGTCTTGGTGTCAGAAGAACGGGTCAAGTCCGGTTCTCACACTCACTGGGTACGTGAGATCCTCAAGCAACTTATCAAATGAATCTGAAACTCAAGTTCCCCATCTGTAAAATAAGTATCATTACGCAAACCTTATAAGGCTGTTGAAAGAACTGGAGGGGCCGGCGCTGTGGCACAGTGGGTTAACGCCCTGGCCTGAAGCACCAGCATCCCATATGGTTCGAGACCTGGCTGCTCCACTTCCTATCCAGCTCTCCGCTATGGCCTGGGAAAGCAGTAGAAGATAGCCCAAGCCCTTGGGCCTCTGCACCCACAAGGGAGATCCCGAAGAAGCTCCTGGCTCCTGGCTTCGGATCAGTGCAGTTCCGGCCCTTGCAGCCAATTGGGGAGTGAACCATCAGATGGAAGACCTCTCTCTCTCTCTCTCTCTCTCTCTCTTTCTCTCTCTCTCTCTTTCTCTCTCTCTTTGCCTCTCCTCTCTCTGTGTAACTCTGACTTTCAAGTAAAATAAATAAATCTTAAGGAAAAAAAAGAACTGTATCAGACACTGGGTGTGCAGGATCTGCCCACAGCAGGCACTTAAGTGTCTTGTGCAGGATTCTCTCCTTTGCTTCACAGTTAGTCACAATGCTATGGTAACAGTAATCATTACACATCCATCGAGACCATTGCGAACAATGATATGAGTGGCCAGAGGCATCTCGATCCACCGGGAATCTGTGAGCTTGGCTGTTTTGTGGGGAGATGGTTACTTAGACGGCAGCACCCTAGGGACCAGCAAAACGACACTTTCTAGGGAAATATGTAGCGGAGATCTGACAACCCAGACAGGAAGAATCAAAGTGACTGCAACTCCCGGGGCTGGGCAAGGCCAAAGGTAGGAACCAGGAACTCAGCTGAGCTCTCGCCGGTGGGTGACAGGAACCCCATTACTTCAGCCGTCACCTGTTGCTCCCAGAGTCTGCAGAAAGCTGGATTCAGGATCAAAGCTGGGACTTGACCCCAGGCCCTCTGTGTAGGGTGCAGGAATCCAGGCAGGTGTCTTACCTGCTGGGCCAAAACCAGCCCCAGTTCAAAAGCAAAAGTCTGCAGCTTGGATTCACTGGTTTCTTCGTCCCCTACCATATCCTGCTGCGGGCTCTTTTCTCCTCAACAGTCCTCCCTGTCGGTTAAAAATCTTGCAAGGCCTGGAACTGCCCTGTTGAAACTGAAGTAGCATTTTGCATCATCAAGCCGTCTGGAGGGCTCTGATTCTCTTTTTCCTTTTGCTAATTAGCAGCCAGAACAGTTCTCTTTCTTTCCCTCTTTTTTTCTCTTTCCACTTCTCCATTGCTGTTTTCCTGTCTGGCAGGTTATAACTGGCATCAGCATTTAACACTTGGTTTCTTCCTTCCTTCCTTCCTTCCTTTCTTTCTTTCTTTCTTTCTTTTTGTGCCAACTCTCTTTTTATAAGCTTATAATGCTTGCCTGGGACTTTTTCATGGCACTCCATTGGATCACAAATGGGTTCTGAACTTTCTATTCTTCGCATTGCAATGATAATAAGTACTAGAGTCAGATTGAACTGAAGAAGAATAACCGCTGTGCTCCAGAGCAGAACACAGAATAATGCGGTGTTTCATTCGCTGTCAACGCCCACGCCGAAAGCTCATTGTGACCGCTCTTTTCCATTCCGTCGCTGCTGCTCTTGCATTCACAGTGTCTGCCGCTGTTTCGAAAGTGCCAAAATACAGCGATGATTTCTTCCACAGGGGCCTGTAAGACTCAAAATAAGCCGACTGTTAATAAAGGAAAAGTACCAGTTATTTCGAATATGAAATTCCGTGTCACCAAGATGGAGAGCCTGCAGCACAGCCAGCAAGGGAAGAGCATGAAATATGTCAGCAGTTCCCCCCTTCCCCACCCCCACCTCCATCATTTCATTCTAATAACCCTTAATCCCAAGTACTCTTTTTTTTTTGACAGGCAGAGTTAGACAGTAAGAAAGAGAGAGAGAGAAAGGTCTTCTTTTCGTTGGTTCGCCCCCCAAATGGCCACTACGGCCAGCACGCTGTGCCGATCTGAAGCCAGGAGCCAGGTGCTTCTCCTGGTCTCCCATGCGGGTGCAGGGCCCAAGCACTTGGGCCATCCTCCACTGCCTTCCCGGGCCACAGTAGAGAGCTGGACTGGAAGAGGAGCAACCGGGACAGAATCCGGCACCCCGACTGGGACTAGAACCTGGGGTGCCGGCACCGCAGACGGAGGATTAGCCTAGTGAGCCGCGGCGCCGGCCCGTCCAAGTGGTCTTTTTTTTTTTTTTTTAATTCTATATTTCTATTTGTAGAAAGCTACAAAGCTAACATGTGATTTGAACAGTGAACGATTAACCAGAAGGCAGGCAGGAGCCTGGGGCGGGGGGAGCAGCTCCTCTTCTTGACCTGCTGTGAAAATTCTTTGAGCTGTCTGTCAGGTTTCCGTACTTTTCTGAATGGATGTTAAACCTCAACAATTTCTCATGAACTTGGGGAGTGAGAATTCTCATATACTCATGGCGGGGCATAAATCTGGGGAGACATTTGCTCCACATCAAAAGTGTAAATGTCTCTCCTAAGAACTTACCATCTCCCAGCCCCAGGATCTGGATCATTATCCTGTACCCCGCAGAACGCATGGAAGTCATCTGTTGGACAATCTTCCTTTTTTAAAGGACAGACTTTATTGCCCATCTCTGGATTCTCGAGGCCATACAGCTCCAGCCTTGCAGCAGGTATCCAATAAATGCTTCGGAAACGAATTCTGAATTCAAACTCCCAAGTGGTCTTTCTTAAAAACATGAACCTCAAAAGCTTCCCAGGTTTGATTTGCCAGCTCCGCAGAACATGCAGGTACAAAGAATCCCGACCATCTATTAAGGTGTCCACCCAATCTCACATGTTTGAAGCTGTACCCCACGGTTATGGTGTTAGGAGACAAGGCCTTGAGAGGGTGGGTGTGTGCACCCATGTCAAAGAGACTGCAGAGAGCTCCACGGCCCCCCGCTAGGTGAGGGCAAGGTGAGAAGATGACATCTTTGAAACAGGAAGCAGCCCCACCCTCACCCATCAGACACCAACCCTGCCAACACCCCGATCTTGGCCTTGGGCATCCAGAACTGTGAGAAATCACTGTGTACTGTTGGAGGCACCCAGCGTGTGGTGTTTTTATTGTGGCAGCCCAGAGGGACTAAGACAGGCCTTGCAGAGTGGGTAGCAGGGGTGCCCAGCACTGCGAGTGTGGTAAGCCACTGGTGGGAAAGATCCTCCTGGAACAGCCGGGAGCAGAGCTGAACCGTGGCTTCTGCTTGGGCTGAAGACCCTGGAAATCTGCCATAAAATTTATTTATGTGGATAATTTTATTAAAAAAAAAACCAGTACTGTCCCTGTGATAGAGGGGAGGGTAGATCTACATTAGCAAGCATTCCAAGCTGCGGTCTGGGTTTCTTAACTGTCTTTTGTACTTCCAAAATTTCTAAAGTCCCCCAGTCAGCTAAGGAAAACTGTATCTTAAAATTATAATGCTGTGTCAAAAAGGAATTCCTAGGGAAGACATTGGAAGTAAATGTCTACTGGCTGACAAAAGCCAAACGGAGAGATTTCTCTCTTCTCACCATGATGGAGGCCTTGGCCTTGGCCCAGCCCTTCTGTTGGAAACAGCTGGGACACTGACATAGACAAGGGAACAAGGAGGCTCAGAACGGGGATCCCTGTGTGAACAGAAGCAAGCGAAGGGAGCCCCTCGGCCTGCCCAGGTCTGGGCTGCGGCAGAGAGCGGGAGAGCCCTGAGAGAGACTGGCCACCTCGTGAGCTCGGCGACCATGGTTGGAGCTCTCCACTGAGCTGGACGGGCCTGGTGCTCTAGCGCAGCGGAGGGCTGTCCCCTGTGTTGTCCCGGAGTGACCTGCGTGGAACGAAGCAGCAAGGCAAGGCAAAGACGACGTTCCTGAAACGCTCAAAGGCCACCCGTGGTCCAGCGCACCCTGCAGTTGGCTGGGCACATTGAGGCTTCCCTGAATCCCCCGTCCTCCCTCTCCCTTCACAGGTGTTGACCTCTCCTCGGCACCGGTCATCCCCGAGCTCCATCTCTGCATTTTCTTATGGAGAATCCAGCTGCCCCCGGGGCATCTACCAGCTAGGAAACAACCACGATCACACGCAGAGCATGCGG
The DNA here is from genome assembly GCF_033115175.1 of Lepus europaeus. Classification (NCBI taxonomy): domain Eukaryota; kingdom Metazoa; phylum Chordata; class Mammalia; order Lagomorpha; family Leporidae; genus Lepus; species Lepus europaeus. The sequence continues at coordinate 123,134,472 of NC_084834.1, read as the reverse complement.
GAGGATAGAACAGCCCCAGCTTCTAGCACAGGGCCTGCGCTAACGATGGCAAACTCTCACAGGAACGTTGCAAGGAAATTCAAGATCCCTTTTTAAAAATTGGGTGTAAAAATGCTTAACAAAAAAAAATTACTAAAACGAAGTTATAGAGGAAAGTATATCATGATAAATGGGGTTTGTTCTAGGAATGCAAGACAGAATTATCTTCAGAAAATCAATGTAATATATTACATCAACAAAAAATTATATATGCATCTCAATAGATGCAGAAAAAGCATGTGGACATCAAAAAATCATCTGTCTGAATGTAGAATAGTGATTACTAGAGCTTGGAATTGGAAGGAGGGAAATGACGTTGAATAACAGGAACTAAAACACAGTCAGATAGAAGTAACTGTCCTAGTGTTGCACAGCACAATGGGATGACTACTGTTCACACTAATGTATTGTCCTGTGTGAAGACCTGGAGGAAAGACCAGTAGGCTCCAAACACAAAGAAAAGGTATGGGAAGTCCACTTGCCTGGCTTGATTGGTTTTTGCTGTGCATATGTGTCGAAATATTGCTCTGTACCCCATAAAAGTGTAAAAGTATTACATGTTAATTAAGGTCTTTAATGATAATTTATTTTTAAAAATAAAAAAAGCAGCCGACAAATTTCAACATCCCTTGAAAAACAATCAGCAAGATGGAAAGAGAGGAAAATCCTCCCTGAGAAAGGGACCCATGAGCAACACACAGGCGAGACATTCCCTGGTGCAAGAGGGAGGGAGGAAGGTGCCTGCTATCACCCCCATGCTCAGGGTCACTCAGGAGGTCCCAGCCACTGATAGGCACGAAAGCAAGTCCAATGCAACAAGTCTGGAAAGAGGAAGATAACCTGATTGCCCATGTAGAAAATCCCGATACATCCACAGAGAGGCTAAAACAATAGACTGACTTAACAAGTTTACAGGATAAAAGGCTAATATATAGAAACAAAGACTGTTAAGCAAATATAAAAACAACATGTTTGGTAAGAACATTTTAAAAACTAGAATCCATAGGGCTAATGAAAACACACAATATATTGAAAATTGGGGAAATTAAAGAACTATGAATTAACTGGAGAATTATCCCGTTTTCATGGGCTGGAAGACTTGATGCTATTAAGTGCATTTCTCCCCAAGTTCAAGGCAATCCCAGGGGCCAGAGATGTTAAGCCAACATTTGCAATGCCGACGTACATGACGTACAGCATCAGAGTGCCAGTTCGAGTTCTGGTCACTCCACTTCACTCTGGCTTTCTGCCAACGCACCGAGGAAGGCAGAGGACGACGACCCTCTGCCCTGCCACCCATGGGGAGTCCAGATGGAGCTCCCAGCTCCTGGCTTGTCTGGCCCAGACCTGGTTGTTGCAGCCATCTGGGGAGTGAACAAGTTGAAGGAAGAGCTCTCGCTCTCTCTCTCTCTCTCTCTCTCTCCGCTTCTCTGACTTTCAAATAAATAAATAATCTTTAAGAAAGAAGAGAAGAGAAGAGAAGAGAAGAGAAGAGAAGAGAAGAGAAGAGAAGAGATCCCAATCAGAATCCCACCAGGGTTTTTGTAGCAATTGATCACCTGATTCCAGAATTGACATAGAATTGACACCTGCTAAGATATAGAATAGCCAAAGCATTCTGAAAAGAATGACCCGAATTTGAGAACTTACTCTACTTGATTTCATGATCTAACATAAAACTACAGAAAATGAGGTAGTATGATATTGGTGACAGACTGAACACACAAACCAAAAGGACATAGAGAAAGACTAGAGATAGACACAGCCGATTTATCAATTTATTTTGAACTAAATTGTCATGAAATTCGATGAGGAAGTGAAAGCAGGTGGCATTGGAGCAACTAAATACAATATGGGGAAAATACTTAAACCTTTTAACCATACCATACAGGAAAATTGACTTGAAACACACTGTAAACCTACATATAGGCCGGCGCTGTGGCTCACTAGGCTAATCCTCCATCTGCGGTGCCGGCACACCGGGTTCTAGTCCTGGTCAGGGCGCCGGATTCTGTCCAGGTTGCCCCTCTTCCAGGCCAGCTCTCTGCTGTGGCCAGGGAGTGCAGTGGAGGATGGCTCAAGTGCTTGGGCCCTGCACCCGCATGGGAGACCAGGAGAAGCACCTGGCTCCTGGCTTCAGATCAGCACGGTGCGCCAGCTGCAGCACGCCAGCCACTGCGGCCATTGGAGGGTGAACCAACGGTAAAGGAAGACCTTTCTCTCTGTCTCTCTCTCACTGTCCACTCTGCCTGTCAAAAAAAAAAACCCTACATATAAAAAGCTAACAGTCTAAAACTTCTAGAAGAAAACGTATTAGAAAGTATTAACAAGCTCTTAATAAAAAAAAAAATCATAGAAGGATACACAGACAAGAAGGACAGAAGCCTCAGGCATTTTAGGTTCTTGTTACCCCCCTCCCTTCTTCCAAAAGACCAGTTCAGCCTCACACCCTGTATTGTTCTCCACCCCACCCCTGCATTCTTCCCTTGGTTTGAAAGCCACTGGGCCAAACCTGAAGAACCTATATGGAGAAGCTCATCTCCACCTACTGCCCCCACAACCCCTGCCCACCTAAGATATGAAAGGGCCAGCCTGCTGGGCTCCAGGCCTCTGCCACCTGTGCGGTCTGTGAGCCTAATGGAAGTTGGTCAACCTCTGTGGATTTATTTTCTCCAAATAAATTCAGTCTGGCTGCAAGTTCATATTCTGTCTCTTCTCTGGTATGCACTCTTTTCCTAACAGATACCAAAAATATAGATCATAAAAACTGATACATTTAAATTTTCTCCTCTTTGAAAGACATTATTAAGAAAATGAAAAAGAAAGGACACATTGAGAGAAAATAAGTATAATACATCTGCAATCTCCGACAGAGAATTTATTTGAAGAACTCAATATTTTAAATGACAGATAATGCAATTTTTAAAAAGTACAAAATACTTGAACAGGTAATTCACAGTGAAGTAGAAAAACATTAAAGAGATATTCAACATCAATATTTCTTAGAAAATGCACATCAAATTCATGAGATACAACCTCCCACACACTAGGATAGCTATAATCAAGCAGCTGGACAATAACAAGGGTTGGTGACAATATGAAGAAATTAGAACCCTCGTACAGTTTTGGCAAAGATATATAATGATGTAGCCACTGTGGAAAACAATTTAGCAGTTCTTGGATATGTGGAACATTGAGTAATAATATAGCCTGGAAATTCCACTATCAAAAATATATTTCTCCAAAATTGAAAACATGTCCACACAAAAACATTTGTATACTAATGTTCATAGAATCATTATTCATAATAGCCAAAAAATCTATATCATTATTTCATCCAATGATAAATGGCAAATGGAAGGTGGCTTATCCATCCAATGGCATATCACTTGTTCTTGAAAAGGAGTAATGTTCTAACTCATACTCTAATGTGGATGAATGGTGAAAACATGATGTGAAATGAAAGCAGACAGGCCCAAAGGCAACATCTTCTAAGATTCCATCTTGGTGAAATGTCCACAATAGGCAAATCCATGCAGTCAGGAAGTAGATTAATGGTCTCCAGGCACACAGAGCGAGGGAGTGGGAAGTCACTGCTAGTGTGTGAGGTTTCCTTTTGGAGTGATGAAGATGTTCTGGAATTAGATAGTGGTGATGGTTACAAAACATTGGGATAAACTAAAAAACACTCAATTGTACATTTTAAATGAAGTGTCTAGACTTCAGAAAAGGCTGTGTTTTCTCTACTGTTGTAAAAATATAACAATTGGCAAAATTTCTCAGTCATTAGCAAACCAGAGTTTATATTAACTTCTTTCTAAAAGCCAGTACTGACTTGACATAATTTTGGTACAGAAAATACTGTCATTCTGTGCATAGAAGTTACCACCACCCAACCAGCCCAGAGAGACTAACATTTCTCTCCTTCTACCCACATTCAAGGGATCATGGGACATGGAATTGCTTATATAAACTCTGCCACAGCAAGAGGTTAATTTACTTTTAAGATCTGGCAAATCAAATCTAGATTGTGGTCTGCTCAATGCTGAGGGCTTCCAGTGTTTTCCTAACACTGCGTTTTCACTTGGGTGATGTTGGCACTTGCTAATGGAATTCAATCACCAGTTCGGCTACCAGACAGATCTTAAAGGATGTTCTATGCCAGCGATAACCAAAGAGCAAAATGTGTTTGTGTTCAACATCTTCCCGACATTTTAGCCTAGGAAAAACGTTTGAGATAGAAAATGAGTTAGTATTTTGCTGTTTTTATGGAGAATCGTCACACACTTGGAAGCCCAAGAGTACCGCACTGAGGAGCAGTGCGAGAATATGGGTTTGCACCTGCCACGGGACCGGAACGACAAGGAAACAATCTGCGGGACATGATGCTGACTGTTTGAAGACCTACATCGAGCCTTGGATTTTTTATACTCTGCTAATTTGTGGGAGCCTCTTCATGGCTCTGGACTCCGATTCTCCTCTCTGTTATCTATGAAAAACAGATGAAATTAGCAGCTCCTGGGGTTTTGATTTTAATAAATTGGAGTTCTCCAGAAAAACAGAACTGATAAAATATGTCTATCTAGGACAGATGTGTATGTGTGTGTGTGTATACATACATATAAAGGTCAGATAGATATGTATGGAGATAGATATAGATGATACATAGATAACAGATGATATGGATATATAGAGATAATAGGTAGGTAGATAGGTAGATAGGTAGGTAGATAGAGATAGATAGAGAGATAGGGAGAAAGATGAGATAGATGATTGATATAGATAGATAGATAGACAGGCAGACAGACAGGCAGGCAGACAGACAGACAGGCAGACAGATACTCATTTATTTTAGGAATTGGCTGACCTGATTCTGGAGGCTGGCCATTCCCAAGCCGTGCAGCCAGCAAGCTGCACACTTTGACAGCAGACAATACAATTCCAGTCTGAAGGCCAGCAGACCGGAGACCCAGGAAAAGGCTGATGTGTCCCACTGGACTCTGAGGCAGAGAAGAACAATGTCCCCGCACAGAGCAGCCAGGTAGGCGGAGTTTGCTTCTCCTGGAGACGGGGTCAATCTTTTTGCTTCACTGGGGCTTTTACAGAACAAATAAGGCCCGCTCACACTGGGGAGAGCCAGCTGCTTACTCGGTCTACTGATTCAAAAACACCTCATCCAAAACCCAGCCCAGCAAGCGCTTCAGTGCTTCATGGCCTGGTCGACACGGAGAAGCCACCGCCACAGCGGGGCAGCCCTGATGCAGAGCCGCATACGAGAAATGACGCAGGAGATGCTCACTTGCCGAAAACTTGAGGGTCACCCCGACACGCTTCCCTCTCTCCTGGGGCGATGCCCAGAGTTGGTATAGACCAAGAGGCAGGCAGCCACATGCCCGAGTGCCAACGTCGCAGGGAGCCCCGGAAGCCTAAAACGTCACCACGAGGCACACAGTCGAGGGAGGGACTGCCGGTTTTGCAACCACGCCCATCACCCAGTGTCCCACGGTGATTCTTTCTGCAGCACTAGGCCACTCTGAGAAATTCTCAGACTATGATCTCTCGACGCCCTGTGACTCGGTGTGGCCAAATGCGGGCCAAGGGAATGAGAAGAAACTGATTTTGGCAACTCTAGGCCCTGCCTTAAAGAGAAAGACACTGATTTCTTCCTTCCTTCCTTTCTTTTTTTTTAAAGCAAATACCTTTTTATTTATTTGGAAGTCAGAGTTACACAGAGAAAGGAGAGGCTGGATTGGAAGAGGAGCAGCCGGGTCTCGAACAGTTGCCCATATGGGATGCCGGCGCTTCAGGCCAGGGCTTTAACCAACTGCGCCACAGCACTGGCCCCTGATGTCTTCCTTTCTCCACATTCTCACTGGCTAGAATACAAACATGCTGGTGAGTCATCGTTTTTATGATTTTATTTATCTTATTCATTTGAAATGCAGAGAGACAAAGAGAGACAGACAGAAATACAGAGAGAGCTCTTCCATCCACTGCTTCACTCCCCAGATGCCTGCAATCACCAGGATTGGACTAGATTCAAAACTAAATCCAGGAGCCGGCGCCGTGGCGCAGCGGGTTAAAGCACCAGCCTGCAGTACCAGCATCCCATATGGGTGCTGGTTCAAGGCCCAGCTGCTCCTCTTCTGATCCAGCTCTCTGTTATGGCCTGGGAAAGCAGTAGAAGATGGCCTGAGTGCTTGGACCCCTGCACCTACATGGGAGACCCGAAAAAAGCTCCTGGCTCCTGGCTTCAGATCAGCCCAGCTCCTGCCATTGTGGCCACTTGAGGAATGAACCAGCAGATGGAAGACTTCTCTCTGTCTCTCTGCCTCTGCTTCTCTATAACTCTGCCTTTCAAATAAATAAATAAATATTTTTTATTAAACTTTTATTTAATGAATATAAATTTCCAAAGTATAGCTTATGGGTTACAATGGCTTCCCCCCTCCCATAACTTCCCTCCCGCCCGCAACCCTCCCCCCTCCCGCTCCCTTTCCCCTTCCATTCATGTAAAGATTCATTTTCAATTCTCTTTGTATACAGAAGATCAGTTTAGTATATATTAGGTAAAGATTTCAACATTTTGCCCATATAGCAACATCAAGTGAAAAAACTACCATTGGATTACTAATTATAGCATTAAATAGCAATGTACAGAACATTAAAGACAGAGATCCTACATAATTTTTTTTTCAAAATAATTAATTTTCTATGCCATTTCCATTTTAACACCAGGTTGTTTTTTTTTTTTCATTTCCAATTCTCTTTATATACAGAAGATCACTTCAGTATATAATTAGCAAAGACCTCATCAGTCTGCGCCCACACAGAAACGCAAAGTATAAAAATACTGTTTCAGTACCAGTCATAGCATCACTTGGCTTTAGACGACACATTAGGGACAGATCCCGCATGGGGTGTAAGTACACAGTGACTCCTGTTGCTGACTTAACAATTTGACACTCCTGTTCATGGCGTCAGTAATCTCCCTGGGCTCTAGTCATGAGTTGCCAGGGCTATGGAAGCCGTTAGAGTTCGCTGACTTTGATCTTATTCCGATAGGGTCATAGTCAAAGTGTAGGGTCTCTGCCACCCACATAGGAGAACTGGGTTGAGGTTTTTGTTTTAATTTTTATCATTTTCATTATTTTTAAAATATTTATTTTTTGAAATAATAAATTAATAAATATTTTAAAAATAATGAAAATGATAAAAATTAAAACAAAAACCTCAACCCAGTTCTCCTATGTGGGTGGCAGAGACCCTAGGACTTGTGTCATCACGTGCTGCCTCCTGGAGCTTGCAATAGCAGAAGCAGAACTGGAACTCAAATACAGGCACTGAAATCTGCAACATGAGCATCCCAGGTAGTGTCTCTCTTGGGACTGACAGATGACAAGAACACACACATGGTAGGGCCACAAGAAAGAGGATCGTGGGCTCATGGGGACATCATCATAGACTTTTGGGTGAGGGAAAAATCCACTATCTCATCTGTGTCATTGTTATATTGCCTCTGTGTTGCATGGGGTTAAATGAACATCCCACAGGGAATATAGAACCATTAGAATTTCTCTCAGGAAAAATACTATGTATGTTTCGAAGGAGTATTTTGGAGAAATGAGATCCTTAATAAAGAACACGACTAATGGAGACATTTTTATCTGTGAGGTAGGCATGTGGGTGGTTGCTAGGCTGTGTGGTACAAAAGAAGGAAATCTAATGATGACTGTCCATCACCCACCCTCCCGCGTGCAGAACAGAGCTCTGTTTCTGCTCTAAAGAATTTCTTTCTTTTAATATAATTTTTCATAATGTGTTTAAAATACCAGTATGAGAAGAGGATATGGTATCTGCATGTCCAATGTGACTATATGTCCCCACGCCATCATATTATGAGGTGCAGCCCTGTGGATTTGGGAAAAGCTTCTGGTAAAACTTACTGGAGGGGCCGGTGCTATGAGGTAGCAGGTAAAGCTGCCGCCTACAGTGCAGGCATCCCATATGGGTGCCGGTTCAAGTCCCAGTTGCTTTACTTTCAATCCAGCTCTCTGCTATGGCCTGGGAAAACAGTAGATGGCCCAAGTGCTTGGCACCCTGCACCTGCGTGGGAGACCTGGAAGAAGCTCCTGGCTCCTGGCTTCAGATCTCCACAGCTCTGGCCATTGCACTCCACAAATGGGGAGTGAACCAGTGGATGGAAGACTTTCTCTCTCTCTCTCTCTCTCTCTCTCTCTCTCTCTCTCTCTTTCTGTGTGTGTGTGCTTCTCCTTCTCTGTGTGTGTACTCTTTCAAAGAAATAAATAAATCTTAAAAAAAAAAAAATTGGAGAAGATGATTTACGTGCCGTCTTCTATATCATGCATCTCTGGGGTGCTGCTCCTAACAACCATGTTCAAGAGCCACAGCATCATTCAACTGTAAGAAGCAGCTACATTGTCTCATGTGAGCAACATGGAAACAGGATGCATGAAATAGTGTTTCTATACTCTCCTCCTTTGGTATCCATGGGAGACTGGTTCCACAACACCCATGGGTACCAAAATCTGGAAATGCTCAAGTCTCATAAAATACAGCATAGTAATTGCTTACTGCCTACACACATTCTCCTGTGTACTTTATTTTTTTTAAGATATATTTATTTGAAAGGCAGAGTTAGTTACAGAGAGGCAGAGAGAGAGAGAGAGGTCTTCCATCTGATGGTTCACTCCCCAAGTGGCTGCAATGGCAGGAGCTGGGCTGATCCGAAGCCAGGAGCTTCTTCCATCTCTCCCATGCAGGTGCAGGGGCCCAAGGACTTGGACCATCTTCTACTGCTTTCCCAGGCCATAGCAGAGAGCTGGATCAGAAGTGGAGCAGCAGGACTCGAACCGGCTCCCATATGGGATGCCGGCACTGCAGGTGGCGGGTTTACCCGCTATGCCACAGCACCAGCTCCTCTTGTGTACTTTAAACACCTGCCCACATTCTAAGTGTTGGGGTGGCTCTGCAAATTTTTGACCTCCAGTGTCCTGTCTGTGTACAGTGCCCACGTGGCCACATCAGGCCCATTGTTTTTAAACGCCCTCTGTGCACTGATGGCTCTCAGAATGCAACGCCAGTAGCAACCTGTCCTCCGCTCTGCACAGCATTAACGCGGCCAGACCTGCCTTCTTGTTATTCGTGTTCATGTGCTCTCTGGCCTTCACTCTACTGTCCAGCTGTGTAGTCTTTCTACTCCAATCTTCTTTGTAATGTTTATTTATTTTCACCTACTTTAAAAACAAAGTGACAGAGTGAGAGACAGAAACAGACACACACACACAAACACACACACAGAGGAAATCTTCCGTCCACTGGTTTACTCTCCAAATGCCCACAATAGCCAGGGCTAGGCCAGGCCAAAGCCAGGAGCCAGGAACTCCATTAAGATTCCCCATATGGGTGGCAGGGGGGTGTCCAATTGATAATCACGAAGGTAGCTGGCTGAGCTGAAGGTTGCAAACCACAAGGCCCTGCCCAGGGAATTCTATCTTGTTTGTCTGCCAGAACATCCCCTTTCCCAGGAGGCCTTGTCTTCATTTGGGACCTGAGAAAGGAGCCATGTAAATCTGTCATTAGGCTCCACGTGAAACATTATGCAGGTGCCATAAACCCAGGGAACCACATTACCCCATAAAAGGAGGCGCTTGCTCTCTCTTTCGTCAGAGAGGAGGATGAGAGAAAGTGCGAACGGTGCCCCCTCTCTCTGCTCCCCTTCTTACACCCCCTTCTCTCTCTGGGCCACTCCACTCCACTCTGCAACTGTGCCTGTGTGTGTGTGTGTGTGTTTGCTTTCCTAACCTTCTAAGTAAACCTTACTACTTTATGCCCATATATTTGACTCTACCTAAAATGCTTTGCAAGTAAAAAGCAAGGACCCGGATTGAAACTAAACCCCACTTCTCACACCACAAGCACCTGCCCCATCATTTGCTATCTCCCAGGGTGCACGAGCAGGAAACTGGATCAGAAGCAGTGTAGACAGGACTCCAGCTAGCACTCCAATACGGGATGCAGACATCCCGGGCAGCTGCTTAAACCACTGCACCGAAATGCCTGCCCCGTCAGTCTCTTAAATCCTCAGTTGTTTCTTTTCTTTAACAAATGGAATCTGAAAACCTCTGCCTTATAGTGAAGTGTTTAAGTAATTTATAGTCAGTGTAACTACTTATAGAATTGGCTTGAGGCCGGTGCCGTGGCTCACTAGGCTAATCCTCCGCCTTGCGGCGCTGGCACACCAGGTTCTAGTCCCGGTCGGGGCACCGATCCTGTCCCTGTTGCCCCTCTTCCAGGCCAGCTCTCTGCTGTGGCCAGGGAGTGCAGTGGAGGATGGACCAGGTGCTTGGGCCCTGCACCCCATGGGAGACCAGGAGAAGCCCCTGGCTCCTGCCATCGGATCAGCACGGTGCGCTGGCCGCAGCGCGCCTACCGCGGCGGCCATTGGAGGGTGAACCAACGGCAAAGGAGGACCTTTCTCTCTGTCTCTCTCTCTCACTGTCCACTCTGCCTGTCAAAAAAAAAAAAGAATTGGCTTGATAATGCTTTTTATCTGTGTGGCTCTAGTGGTTACTTTTGGGATTGTAATATGCATCCTTAACTTACCTCAGTATACTTTGATTCATATTCTACCACTCATTGTAGAACATAAGAATTTCATAAAAGCAAAATTCCATTTGAACTCCCTCTTGTCCTCTATCTATTGTTGTCTTATATTTCAATTCTAGTATTTGTTATTAACCTCAAATTACATTATCATTATTTTTATCTGTTAATTTTTCATTAAAAGTAGTTAAATGAATCAAATAACCCTGCAAATTATTAAGTAGAAACCTTATTTTTAGAACCACCCACACGTTAGCCGTTCACTTCACCTGGCGCTGCTGCTGAACCCCTGACTGGTGTCATTTTCCTTCCGCTGAAGACCACGCCTTAGCCTTTCTTACACGTGACCTGGTAAAGAATCCCCTCAGTTCTGATTTTACTGAAACCCTTATGTCACCTGCCTTTTTGAAGCATGCTTTCCTAAGTGCAGAATTTGCATTTGGCAACCCTGTTTCCTTTTAGGACTTTGAAAGACGTTTGGCTCTCCTCTGTCCAGCCTTTGCAGGGAGTCAGCTGTGACCATCACCATTGTTCCCCCCTGGCCACATCACTTTTCCTCCTGCTCTTCCGCCTTTACCTCTCAGTAGTTCGCCTACAACGCCGTCTAGGTCTGGTTTTCTTTCTTTGTCTTGGTTGGAGTTAATGGAACTACTGGGTTCTACATTCTGATGTGTGTCTCCAAGTTTGGGTAACTCGTTTGCCATTCTTCTAGACACACTGTCCTCACAACGCGTCCTCAGAGAAGCCGAGCTGTTTCAGGCTTTGTGCCTGCGCTTGTCTCTGGCATGCTCCTCCCCTAGATGCTGTGGGGCTCGCTCTCCTAGCTCAGGTTCACCCCAGCCCAAGGTCTCTCCTCACAGCAGGCCTCTCTGGTGGCCCCTTACTCTCTGCATTGTTTGTTCCTCAATCCTTTTTTATGGCATATTTGTTTGTTTTCTATTGTTTCCTTATTAAAATGCAAGCCCCAAAGGGGAAAGGACTTGGTCTTATTCTCCAGAAGAGCGCCTACCCAGCACTCATTAGGTGTCTGTTGTGTGTTGATAATTGCTGAAGGCAGACCAATTCTCTGATTGATCTAGTTTGCACCGACTTCCTCCTGGGCTCCTGGGGAAACTCATGCCTTGTGCTGCAGGATTCAGAGCGGCTCCTCAGGGTGAAAGATGGAAACATCTCTACAAATACTAAAGGCTTCCCTCACCGTCATCCGGAACACTTGGCTGTGATCTCATAAAAGAAATTCTGCCAAAGATAGAACTAGGGACATCTGCCCGAAAACTGTCCAGAGGCAAAGTACTCACACCTGCCTTCATAATTACTCCCATGAGTGTACGAATCTGCAGCCAATCAAATAGAGAGGAAGAAAATCCTTCCAGAAGCTCTGTGTCCGTGTACAGATGGCTGGCCAACTCATCACTGCTACCCTAGAGCAGAAAGACAGCCAGTGCAAAATGGACTTAAGAATGAAAAAGTCGGGCTGGCGCTGTGGCGTAGCAGGTAAAGCCATCACCTGCAGTTGCCAGCATCCCATTTGTGCGCCGGTTTGAGTCCTGGCTACTCCACTTCTGATCCAGCTCTCTGCTATGGCCTGAGAAGGCAGTAGAAGGTGGCCCAAGTCCTTGGGCCCTGGCACCCATGTGGGAGTCGCAGAAGAAGCTCCTGGCTCCTGGCTTTGGATCAGTGCAGCTCCGGCCATTTGCCGTGTGAACCAGCGGATGGAAGACTCTCTCTCTCTCTCTCTCTCTCTCTCTCTGCCTCTTCTCTCTGTGTGTAACTCTGACTTTCAACTAAATAAATAAATCTTTTAAAAAAAAGAATAAGTCATTGAGGGGGTGATACTGCCATCAATTTCCCTTTTCCTCCCTAGTTAAAGAAGGAGAGACTTATGGATAACTGGAAATAGCGCAAGCTGACACGGCCACTCTGTTGTGTGGTCTATGGAAAAGGAGGAAAGAAAAATTAATAATAATGATGATAATAGAGTTGTATGGTCCAGCAGAATCCGGCTTAGTCTAGAAGTCTAACCAAGTTTAATGGCAAAATGCTTTTCTTTTCAACTCTGCCGCACTTCTCATTGACCTGGAAAGAGAATCGATTCTTTCTCATCTCTGATGATGTTTTGCCACATTTCAAAACAAGCCCAAGTGAAACGCACCCCTTTTCACCCTGGTAGAATATACCCCAATCAGGCTCCTGGCACTGTCCTTGTCTGTTGTCCTCTTTTGCTTGCTCTGTGGAAATGTACTGTGCTTGCACCGGGGGCCAGCGGAAAAGGCCTACAGAAATTCAGCTGTGTGGATCTAATGTGGCTGTCAGCTTGAATAGAGTTCGCTTGTTGTCTTAGTCACAGTAATTACAGAGCAGTAGCTTTAACAATCCCAGAGGAGGAAGTCTCCGCCTTGGCCCTCTGGTTTCTGCCTGCTACTTCACTGATAAGAAAAACAAATTAGGTTTACAATTAAGCCAGAGCTCGGCTTCATTTGGAAAGGTCACATATCCCCGCCAAGCTAAGGGCCTGATGCATAATTACAGAGTTAAAAACCTAGGGGCTTCCCGTTCAGTTCACGTCTCTGCAGTTCATAGCGAAGGTTGGTACAGTGCCAAGGGGAGCACGGCCAGGACTATGTCGTCTATGCCTGGACCACTGACACGATTCGTCCTCACAGCCTCCATCACAGCAGACAACCCAACCGTGCTTAAAGCAAAACTACACACGGCACCCAGGTGTGTTGGGGGGTCCCGATCCAATCCCAGAAATTATATGTCCCTGCCAGAAGTGGCTCACTTTGTGATCTGACTGACCCCAAATCCCCCCTTTCTCCCACCCTGCTGCCATCCCTCCACTCCCCAAACAAATCAAGTGTCAGCAAAAACCCGGAACCTCGACCTCTCTAAAAATGATCAGCTCACACAAACAAGCACAGGCCTGCTGCTCCAGGGAGACTCTGGTGGCATTGAAGGGATTTAAGTGGGAAATCTACTTTCCACTCAATTTTGCTGTAAACCAAAACCACTCAAAAAGTAATGTCTACCAGTTTTTTAATCTATTGAGGATCTATAAGGAGTTTTTGTTCATTTGTGTCAGGCTTACTGATATCTATCAAATTACAAGAGAACATAAGAAATATTGAAATGTTAATATTGAATTCATTTTAAAAGCTTGTCAACACAAAAACATCTTATTAAATGCACCTCCATTGAAACCATTTATTTCTAGCCAAGACAAAGATCATCCTATTTAAATGATTTTTTTAAAGACAGACAAATGTATTTTTAAAAACAGACCCAGGAAGACAAAAAGACAAATACTGCATGTTCTCCCTTGTATGCGGGAGCTAAAATTAAAAAAAAAAAAAAAAAAAAAAAAAAAAAAAAACCAGAAAAAGAGAAAGAAATTTAGTTTTGTAAAACCTTGTTTCAAAAAAAAATTAAAAAGTAAAATAAAAATCAGGTCTCAAGACACTGGACACGGGAAGCAAAAGATATTGACCCCCCCTAAAGGGCGAGACAATTGAACTGGGCCCCAGGTGCAACAGGTCACTATCAGGACCGGCTAAAAGATCTTGTATAGGGCCAGAGAGGAAATATTTTAACTTTTCTGGCCCACAGAAGGCCACCAGGCAATGGCCTAGGAGAACAAGTCCAAGGCTGAGGGGATGGAGCTGGGTATCTGCATAAGCCAAGGCTCACAGGGCAAAGCCTGGGAAGAACAGAGTGGCACACACAGCAAACTTCAGGGCTCTTCAAGGGGCTTCCGCAGGTGTGCAAGTAAATACTAAGCCCACGTGTGAGTGTTAGAGGGAGCAGTGCCCAGTGCTCACATCCAGCCAAGAGACGCAGCTGTCCCGACACCCAGAGAGAAAACTGTGTGTCTGGTGGAACAGCAGACAGAACACTAACATGAACACTTGAGGAAATGCTGCTCTGGTTCAACTTAACAAACCCAAAGAGTAAGACTCCTCCAAAGACCTAACTCTTCCAAGGAACTTTCTTGCATGCTAGAACAAAGGTCAAGAATATTTTTAGTAATATAAAAAATAGCCAGGACTATAGAGGTAAAATTCATAATACAGGCATTCAATTTAAAAAATTACATAATATATTTTAAAATCAAGAAAATATAACCTACGATGAGCAAAAGCAAACACAGTGGCTCAGAAATGATGTAATAGAATTAATAGACAAGAGCCCAAAAAGTTTTTCAAATTTCAAAATTATCAATTCACAAACCCAATAATTTCATGAACATCAAGCACAAGAAACTTGAAGAAAACTACATCAGGACACCAAAATCAAATTGGTAAAGCCAGTGACAAAATCTCAAAAACACTCAGAAAATATAGGCACATTTACAGGAAGGCAAAATATGCTATCCTTAAAAAAATTGCTTTTAATTTATTTGAAAGGCAGAGTTACAGACAAAGATAGAAAGAGGAGAGAGAGAGAGAGAGAGAGAGAAGAGAGAAAGGATCTTCCATATACTGGTTCACTTCCCAAATGGCCACAATGGCCAGGACTGGACCAAGCTGAAACTAGAAGCCAAGAATTCCATTTGAGTCTCCATGCAGGGGCAAGGGCCCAAGAACTGGTCATCTTCCGCTGCATTCCAGGCTCATTAGCAGGGATCTGGATCGGAATGGGAGCAACGGGGAACCCCCACTGCTCACATGGGATGGGATACCACACTGTCGGTGGCTGCTTAACCTGCTGCACCACCACTCTGGCTCCACAAAGGATTGCTCATTAGATACAATGCTAATCTAGAACACAATGGGGCAAAATCCTTAAAGCACCAAAAGAAAGAACAGTCAACTTAGAATTCTTCACTAACCAGAATATTTTTCAAAAAGGAAGGAAAAATAAAACTTTTTCAAACATACAAAAGCTGAAAAATATCATCTCCAGCAGACTTAACATTGCAAGAGATTTTAAGTAAATCCATTGGGTGGAAGGAGAATGATACCAGATGGCTACCTGGATGCTCACCAAAAAGCAAAAAGGGAGAAAAAATGAAGGGCACCAGAAACTGTAACTGATAGATAATTTTCTTATTATTTAAATCTTTAAATTTAAATAACTGAGATTTAAAACAACACCATTATCAATACATCAGAGATTTAAGTAAATGGTAGAAGTAAATTCTATGACAATAGCACAGAAACTTAGAGGAAAGAAACAGAAACTTAGAGGAAAGAAACAGAAACACATTGTTGTAAAGTTCTCATACTGTGTAGTGTGCAGGGCATAATGCATTAAGTTAGAGAGAAACTCTAATGTGCCCCAATACACAATTATAGTAATTAAGAAAGGAAGGGACTTAAGATGGAATCATAAGAAAACTCGGGGCTGGCACAGTGGTATAGCAGGTAAATCTGCAGCCTGCAGTGCAGGCATCCCATATGGGCGCTGGTTCGAGTCCCAGCTGCTCCACTTCCAATCCAGCTCTCTGTGATGGCCTGGGAAAGCAGTAGAAGATGGCCCAAGACTTGGGCCCTGTACCCGTGTGGGAGACCTGGAAGAAGCTCCTAGCTCCTGGTTTCGGATCGGCGCAGCTCTGGCCATTGCGGCCAACTGGGGAGTGAACCATCGGATGGAAGACCTCTCTCTCTCTCTCACTCTCTCTCTCCCCTCTCCTTCTCTTTCAAATGAATAAATAAATTTTTTTTAAAAAAAAAAAGCAAATCAAATAGAAATTCTAGAGCTGAAAAATATAATAACTGCAGTAAAAAAAAAAAACTCACTAGATAGGTACAAAAAAAAAAAAAAAAAGAATCCAGAAACTTGAAGATAGTTCAGTTAATTGAAATTATGCAATCTGGGGCAGGCACCATGGCTCACTTGGCTCACCCCGCCTGCAGCACCAGCATCCCATATGGGCACCGGGTTCCTCTTCCAGTCCAGCTCTCTGCTGTGGCCCAGGAAGGCAGTGGAGGATGGCCCAAGTATTTGGGCCTTGCACCCGCATGGGAGACCAGGAGGAAGGTGCAGTGCTGGCCGTAGTGGCCATTTGGGGGGTGAACCAACGGAAGGAAGACCTTTCTCTCTGTCTCTCTCTCTCTCTCTCTCTCTCACTGTCTAACTCTACCTGTCAAATAAAAAAAGAAAGAAAGAAAGAAATTATGCAATCTGAAGAGCAGAAAGGAAAAGGGATAACGATGAACAAATTCTATAACATATGCATAATGGGAGTCCAAGAAGGGAATAGAGAGGAGGAGAAATAGAACAAATTTGAAGAAATAATGCCCCTAAACTTCCCAAATTTTATAGAAGACAAGCCTCCCCATCCAAGAAGCCCAAAGAATCCCCCAAAAAATAAATAAATAAATGCAAAGAGGTCCTCACCAGGACACGGTATAGTCAGTCAGTCAAAATCCAAAAAGAATCCTGGAAGTAGTAAGAGAGAACTAAGTCAGCACACCCAAGGGATCGTGATAAGGTTTCCCACATTTTCAGCCCCTGAGCTCGAGTTCCAGCTCTGGCTCCTGGCTCTGGATTCCTGCTGGTATGGGCCTTGAGAGGCAGCAAGGGAAGACCCACTCCTGAACTTAGAGGCAAAAACCATTCACCATATTTTAGCAACTCAAACTTATAAGACATAAAAGAGTAATCTGTAGTAAACAAATAGATTTCATGCCAGATCTATAAGTTTGGCCTAACATTTGAAAATTAATATATATTGAGATACTTGGGGGCAGGCACTGTGGCGTAGTAGGTTAAACCTACTATGAGCCAGTTATGAGTTTGAGTCCCAACTGCTCCAATTCTGATCCAGCTCCATGCTGATGCTCCTGGGAAAACAGTGGAAGATGGCCCAAGGGCTTGGACCCCTGCACCCATGTGGGAGACCCAGAAGAAGCTCCTGACTCCTGGCTTTAGATCAGTCCAGCTCCAGTCATTGTAGTTATTTGGGGAGTGAACCAGCGGATAGAGGACCTCTCTCTCTCTCTCTCTCTGTCTCTCCCACTCTCTGTCTGTAACTCTGCCTCTCAAATAAATAAATTTTTAAAAAGATATTTTCAATCTGAATGGTCATCTGAGTGGATACAAAAAAATAGTATTTCATAAGATCTAATATCTGTTTATGATGAAACCTGACAGCAACTCAAAACAGAAGGAAACTTCCTCAACGTGAGAAGGAGAATCTACAAAACCCTGAAGCTAACAACATGCATAATGGTGAAAGAGTGGACACTTCACCAATAAGATCAGGAGCAAAGCAAGGATTCCATTCTTGCCGTTTCTATTCAGTATTGTACTAGTGGTTTTATCTAGTTTATCTGTTAGATGAGAAACATAAAAAGGCGAAAAATATGGGAAGAAAAAATAAATCCATTTTTGTTCGCAAACAACATGATCATCCACCTAGAAAATCCTATAAATCAATAAAAAGAAAAGTTCCTGAAAGTGTTGATAACAAGGAGTATGTGGAACTTGTAGGATACAAGATCAACATACAAAAATAAGTGTATTTATACTAACAATAAACAGTCAAAACTTACACTTAAAATGCAATACTATTTGCGGCTGACGCTGTGGCACAGAGGATAAAGCTGCCACCTGCAGTGCCGGCATCCCATATGGGTGCCTGTTCACGTCCTGACTGCTCTTCTTCAATCCAGCTCTCTGCGTCATGGCCTGGGGAAGCAATGGAGGATGGTCCGAGTGCTGGGGTGCTGCACCTGCGTGGGAGACTCGGAAGAAGCTCCTGGCTCCTGGCTTCAGATCGGCCCAGTCCTGGCTATTGCAGCCATTTGGGGAGTGAACAGGTGGATGGAAGACCTCTCTCTCTCTCTGTCTCTCCATATCTCTGTCTGTGATTATGCTTTTCAAATACATAAATAAAATCGTTTTAAAGGACTCTAACAAATGTAAATGAAAATAGAGTGTAAAGAAGAAAATCAGAGAGGCAGGAAATGGAGTGGGGATGGAAAAGTAGCGCAGGGAACCTTGCAGGGTGGTGGACAGCCCATGACCCCTACTGAGGCGATGGCTTCGTAGACATTCACATGTCAACATTTATTAAGTTGTGTACTTTAAATGTGTAGTTTTTTATGTTTCAATTATACCTTAGTAGCCGCTTAAAGAAATAACTGTATTTTCCAAAACAAATTAGTGAGCAAATTGTCATTGCCTGACAGTTGTGCCCATCTGTTTATTGTCACACTTGATGAAAGACAGCTGGGCTCTCGGTATCTGTTTGCTGCATTGGATGTCACTTTAGTTTAAAGAAAATTCGTGTTCATGCGAATATAGTTGAGAAAGAGAGAAATATCTCAACAGCCTGTTCAGATAATTGTGGATATTTCTCTTTAATACCACGTTGAAGCTTGACACGTAGAAGATTTTTAAAGATTCATTGCAGGCCGGCGCCGCAGCTCAATAGGCTAATCCTCCGCCTGCGGCGCCGGCACACAGGGCTCTAGTCCCAGTCTGAGCGCCGGATTCTGTCCCGGTTGCTCCTCTTCCAGTCCAGCTCTCTGGTATGGCCCGGGAGTGCAGTGGAGGATGGCCCAGGTCCTTGGGCCCTGCACCCGCATGGGAGACCAGGAGGAAGCACCTGGCTCCTGGCTTCGGATCGGTGCAGCGCCGGCTGTGGCGGCCATTTGGGGGGTGAACCAACGGAAGGAAGACATTTCTCTCTGTCTCTCTCTCTCTCACTGTCTAACTCTGCCTGACAAAAAAAAATAATAAAGAAAAAAAATATAGCAGAAGGGGAAAAGTTTGTTAATCTAGCATCAGCTTCTGTCCTGCAATAAATCTTCTGTCCCGGAGCAACACAGGACAGAATCCGGCGCCCCGACCAGGACTAGAACCTGGGACACCGGCGCCGCAGGCGGAGGATTAGCCTAGTGAGCCGTGCACCAGCCCCCCTCTGTTATATTAAAGCCCATTGGGCTACTGTCTACTTTGCATGGCTCTTTTTCCAAGCACAGTTAGGGTTAGGGTTAGGGTTAGGGTTAGGGTTAGGGTTAGGGTTAGGGTTAGGGTTGGTTCACTGCATTATGTAGCTCTTGCAAATGTTAACACAAGTCATTATGTATATATATATATATATATATATACACACATATATATTTGTGTGTAACTAATATACCATTGATCTTACCTGAGCCTATAGCAGGTGCTCGACAAACGAATGATCACGTTGGCTGTTCTCACTCTGAACTGAGGCAATCCCCCACTCAGTGCCATAATGTTCAGCTCAAGCCTCCTGACACCAGTCCTATCCAGGCAGCTGACCCTGGCGCATGAAAGGAACCTTGCCTGGAAAGCCTGGTCCATCACCCAAAGCCTTAGAGGCCTTGTGAGGGCACGAGGTTACCATGTGGCTACTTGAGACTCAGCTCTTTCTTCCCATCACTCATAATTGTTGAGCCACAGGTTGCAGGTGACCAGGTCTCTCGGGCTGTGCACGCATTATAGCAGCAGAGGCTCCGCTGAGAGAGTCAGTGACCCTGCAAGAGAACCAGCTGGACCCTGGCAAAATGCCCACACCCTGGGACGCCTCCTCACAGGAAGCACTCATTCCCTCCTCTGGGCCTCGTGTGTGACTGTTCCCCCACAGACGAGCCCTTGCCCGTCAGCACCATCAGCTGCTACACACTAGCACCAGGCCATACTTATGGCCCATCTGTGAATATTGACGGTAAAACGGTGGTATCTCGGAAGGCACTATGCCTCTGTTCCCACAACACAATAATTAAGGTGCATTTTCACTGCTTCCTGTAAGAATGGTCCCTGTTGGGGGACAGCGTTGGGGGAGGAAGCCAGCTTGCCTGCCCCGGCTGGGTGCCGACACAGAGTCAGTCTACAGCGCCCAGCAGCTCCTCTTTACTCCGGCTCACCTGAGGACAGACTCGGAGAAGTCTCCCAGCCTTGAGAGCACTGATTTCAGCACTTATCAGGGAACCAAACTGTGTCTCCTGACTGTTTACCGTGGGAGTCCTAACCCCAATACATCAGGATGTGACTTTACTTACACATAAGGATTTTGAAAAGATGTCCAAATTAAATGAAGACATGAGGAGGGGTCCCTAATCCAGTAAGACTGGAGTCCTTATGAGAAAAGGAAGAAGACTGGGGCAGGTGCTGTGGCATAGCTATTTAAGCCATTCCTGCAGTGCCGGCATCCCGTATGGGCACCAGTTCAAGTCTCAGCTGATCCACTTCCAATCCAGCTCCCTTCTGATGGCCTGAGAAAGCAGTGGGAGGTGGCCCAAGTGCTTGGGCCCCTGTACTCATGTGGGAGACCCAGAAGAAGCTCCTGGCTCCTGGCTTCGGACTGGCCCAGCTCCAGCTATTGTGGTCATTTGGAAAGTGAATCAGTGGATAGAAGATCTCTCTCTCTCTCTCTCTCTCTCTCTCTCTCTCTCCCTCTGCATCTCACTCTCTCTCTCTCTCTCTCTACCTCTGCTTTCTCCCCCACCCCACCTCTCCTTCTCTGTAACTTCACCTTTCTAGGAAATAAATAAATCTTTAAAAAAGAAGAGGAAGGAGAACATGACAGAGGAACAACCACATGAAGAGCCAGCATATGCGTATCAGCAAATCAGAGGAGAAGCCCCAGGAAGGCAGCCCTGCTGGCACCTTGATCTGCAATGTCCAGCTCCCAAAAGTGCAAGATAATTCACTTCCATTGTTCACACCACTCGGTCTGTTGTAGCCCTAGCAACCCAGTCTACCAGCTATTTCTCACGCTCTGTGTCTGTTCTTGTGTGCTCTGTCAAAGCCATGCAACACTGAGAACCCTTGCTCTCCAACACAAATGCATTGCCTAAGTACCTGCGCAGTGTTCTGAGAGATCATAGTCCACAGGATGACTTCGTGGCAATGGTGAGATGCTTCCATAAATTCACTTCAGTGGTGCCGTAAGTGATTTAGGGGCACCATGGGGTTGATTCTGAGAGAACAGTAGCCAGGATCGTATGCTCAGCAGTCCAGCACACCAGAGCTGCTTATAAACAAGAATGCTGACTGTTGCCATGGAAACTCATTGAAATATGCAAACAGGACAGTAAATACTTTATTTCACAGTAAGGGATATTTCCTTCTCGCAGCTACAATACTCTACCCCTTTCCAAGGAATTGTCTTCCCACTTGGAAAATACTGAGGACATGTTGGTAGCTGGGGTGGGGGTGACTTGGGAGTGTGGCATTAGCACAAAGGAGGGTAGAGCAGTTGCAGAGGTCTTCATCTAGAGCATGATCCTTGTCCCCACCAAATGGCCCTCTCCAGGCCCTGGACCCCACCTCTCTCACCTGGGCGTGTCAGGTGCACACAGCCAACTGCATGCTCCAAGCTGCCCCTCCCCTCTCTGTGTACCTACTCTGTCTCTCCACGCAGGACACAGTTTGATTGGTTAAGCTCCCTTTTTCTAATGACAAGTCACGTTCAGGTTGGCACTTTGACTGCTCCTAGATTCTTCAAGTCCTCATTTCCTGACAGGTTCTTGCTTTACTCTCAGAGACATCCATCGTACTCATTGCGCTTAACACTGGGGGCAGGCAGCCCGTGCTCCAGGTTTTCGAGAAAATTCCATGGCCTCGTGACCGGATAACTGTGCCTGGTTTTCATTAGGAAAAGAGACACCTTTGAGGCACTGTTGTTCTTTGTTGCTCCCCCGTCAGCGTGTGCAGCTCTTCACGCTCTCTGACTTCACATATGCACTGGATGTGTACTCAGCTCCCATGGCCAGCCTCATCACTGTGTCCACATGTCCCTGCGGAGTCCCCAGGCCTCTGTTTTGCAATGGAAATGACAGAAAATCTAAGCGTTCTGAAAGTTGGGAAAATTCTAAAGTTCTGGTCAAAATGGGTTAACTTGCGAGAAATACCCTGCACCTGCATGGGAGACTGTGAAAAAACTAGGCATGGATATCAAAATGTTTGATTCCAAAATAAACTTACCTTTTGATCCCACATTTTACAAACTGTGAAGTGTCCTCATCTACCTAAAATGCATTGAGCCCTACATTCTGATAACACATTTTGTGCACTTCAGCTGTGTTTATCAGTAGAAAAGTAAACAAATTTTTACCAAGAAACTAAAAGAGTGGAAGCAAAGACTCTTCTCATTTTTTATCTTATCTAGACTACGTTTGAAGCCATAGTGAGATAAAAGAGTAGAATAACATTGACACAGTAGTAAAAAGTCTAATATGAATAGTCTTTAAAATGCCCATGGCATCACATTATTTAGGATTGAAAAAGTCATTTTTGGAGAAATCCATATACTCTTTCATATGGATATGAAAAATACCATTCTATTTTAAATGCTTTGAGGGTCTTAATTTTTTCCACAATCTCTGGTTTCCTTTAACAAATACATGTGCAACACAACTCTATCTTTAGTCCAGACCTGAAGTCTCCGTTCAGAAAAGAAGACTGAAGCCAGGAAGCAGCTTTTATCTTGTTCAACTTGAAAGAGAGAGAGCAAATGGATTCCTGTGAAAAATGAACTGGGAGGAAGAACTGGCGCTCCAAGCCATGTTTCTTCTTTGGTGGGCACCGCAACTGTCAAACAAGTACTTCCCGCCCTTGGCCTCCTGGCTGTCAGCAACACACGGAACGAAACTCCAGCACTGGCAAGGCAAATCTCAAGGGCAAATCAGCTGGGGGGGGCGGGGGGGGGGAAGAGGCCACAGGAGCAGTCAGCAGTGCAAGGCTGCGGGGCGGGAGGGGGGTCTATGTCTCGAGATAAGGTCTGGGAAGCTCCAAGCTTCACCGGCAGCAATGCACTGGAGCAGATGGAAGCCCTGGAGTCGGCCTTCGTCCTTAGCAGCCTCTCGCTGACCTGCGAAATTTGCTTTGTGCCCAGCGGAAAAAGCCAGCAAGCATTTCCTTGGCCATAATTCACTTTAAAAAGAAAGCGGCGGATGAGAAAATCATAAAGCTTTAAAGAGGGAAGAGATCACGGCGTGGCGGAGTGGAAAGACCCCTACATATGGTCTGAAGGCCTGGTTCTCCCACGAGTGGGTTTGGGTGCCCAGCTCACCTGGGCCAAGGTTTCCTCATTTACAAAACAGGGGCGCTGAGCCACACGGCTCCTGTCACTGCTCCCCGCTTTGGTAGGAAGCTGTGTTTCAGAGTCTCTATTTAAAGAACTTGAAGAAGTGGGCTGGAGTCTGAGGAAGGCTTTCATCCATCTGCTGTACAAAGAGCAGCTGGTGCTTACAGGGCTGCGCATCCAACGCTGGGACACGCTCCGCCCCAAGCGCCTGCTCGGAGCCCGTCTCACATTGGCACTGCACCGTCCCTTGGCGTCAAGCTTGTCCAAACCCCAGCTCCGAGATTATGATCGGTCTCAGCCCAGAATACCAGCCACCTCTGCTCTGTGTCTCTTTCCTGGACAGTCTCCGGAGCTCCAAATAGAACGCCCCAGCAGAACAATCGGTGCTTATTCACAGGCACAGAGACAGGAATGAAGGCCACCGTCACAGCTGCAGCCCTCGTCCTCAGGCCCCGGGCCGTGGAACTGTCCCAGCTCCGGGAGGAACAAGGCTCTCACCTAAGCCCCCTGGCCTGGACTCCTCCATTGGGCCTCAAAGCCAGACCCCGTGAAATCACAAAGAGGTAGAGTTTTCTCGGCATTTGCATTAGAGTGGGTGCTGAGTCTTTGTTCCCCTAAAGTACACCAAATGCGTAAAAGGTCTCTGAGAGAGAAACACTTGACCATGCATTCAGCTCCGGAACAGTCCAACAAGACTCCGACTCTGAGTGCGCCTTCCATTGGCATTGCCTGTTCCGAAGACAGCATCGAGAGCTGGATGTTCATGTGCAAGCTGGCCGGGGAGACATGTGACCGTCTGCAAAGACGGCACAAGGTAAAATGCTTTGAACACCGTTGGCCTTGAAGGTGGTAGCTTGGTCCCAGCGGCCAGCAGCCTTCAAAAGCACACATCAATACTGAGGAGATTCACAGCATCAATTCCACACCCTCTTCTTCACAACCTTTCTGCATCAGACACCTGCTATTACCTTCTAGAACTTGTATTTACCATCCACAATCACAGTAAAAATAATAATAATAATAATAACATATTTTTAAATGTGATTCCCTAACCATGACCCAAGGATAACTAGCATAAAAATCTATGGAAGGAGGAGGAGAGGAGGATATGGTCCTTGTCAAAATGCAGCCTCGTGAGTCCAACCAAACTAGAATCTCTGGAAGTATGCCCTTAATCAAGGTCCCAGCCGATTCTAAAGAAGAATGAGTTTGAGATCCATTTACACAGCTTCATTGGCCTGAACAAAACTGAGCGTTCAAGGGCCAATTTCAATAGCAGCTAAAAGAACATCAGCAAAAAAAAAAAAAAAAAGCCCTTTCTAGCAGAAGTTGGTTTGGTTTTCTTTGTTTTTTGTTTTTTGTTTTTTTTTTTGACAGGCAGAGTGGATAGTGAGAGAGAGAGACAGAGAGAAAAGTCTTCCTTTTTGCCATTGGTTCACCCTCCAATGGTCGCTGTGGCCAGCGCATCTCGCTGATCCGAAGCCAGGAGCCAGGTGCTTCTCCTGGTCTCCCATGCGGGTGCAGGGCCCAAGCACTTGGGCCATCCTCCACTGCCTTCCCGGGCCATAGCAGAGAGCTGGCCTGGAAGAGAGGCAACCGGGATAGAATCCGGTGCCCCAACCAGGACTAGAACCCAGTGTGCCGGCGCCACAAGGCAGAGGATTAGCCTGTTAAGCCACGGCGCTGGCCTCTAGCAGAAGTTTTAGTGTCCATAGCTTCCGTCCTATAATCCAGGGCGTCATTGATTTAAAATGCTTCGCACCTGCACCAGCTCACCTGAGGGTCTTGTTAAAACACAGATCCGGATTCAGTGGGTGCAAGGCTGCCCTGATCTGCAGTTCTAACAAGCTGGGTGCTATGGGAGCTACCACCCACGCCCCACACCCTGAGTAGGAAGGGGGCAGAGCCCCGAGGTCCTACATTCTGCTTCCGTCTCAGAACAAATGCATCTGGTCTCTGGTGTTCCGTGCACCAGGACATCTCCGACCCACATCTCCTCATCTGCAATATGACGACTGACTTGAGAGCAGCCACCTCAGTGCCAGCAGTATTCCAAAGACAGGGATTCCAGTCTGAGGCTGTCGTGTGGCTTCTAGTCCCGCCTTCACCACCCGTTTCCTAGGTACAACCTCAGGAAGCCACTTAAGCCAGCGTTGTGGTGCAGTGGGGTGAGTCACTGCTTGTGACAGCAGCATCCCGTGTTGGAGTGCTGGTTTCAGTCCTGGCTCCTCTTCTTCTGATCCAGTTTCTTGCCAATGTGCCTGGCAAAGCAGCAACAATTGACCCAAGTGCTTGGGCCCCTGCCACCCACATGGGAGACCCAGATAAAGTTCCTGGCTCCTACTTTCAGCCTGAACCAGTCCCAACCATGGTGACCATTTAGGAAGTAACCCAGCAGATGGAAGATCTCTCTGTCTCTCCCTTTTTCTGTGTCACTTTGCCTTTCAAATAAATAAATAAATATTTAAGAAAAGATTCCTAGTTTCATCAGGTATAAAATGCTTTCTTTTTAAAAAAAGATTTCATTTATTTATTTGAGAGGTAGAATTACAGACAGAGGGAGAGACAGAGAGAAAGTTCTTCCATCCAGTGGTTCACTCCCCAATTGGCTGCAACGGCCGGAGCTGTGCCGATCTGAAGCCAGGAGCCAGGTACCTCCTCCCGGTTTCCCATGCAGGTACAGGGGTCCAAGCCCTTGAGCCATCTTCTACTGCTTTCCCAGGCCATAGCAGAGAGTTGGATCGGAAGAGGAGCAGCCAGGACTAGAACCAGCGTCCATATGGGATGCTGGCACCACAGAGAATGAACCTATTGCTTTCAATCCCTGGCTCTCTGCAGTGCTGGGAGAATCAGGTGAGAAGACGGGAGGAAAACACCGTGGACTCCAAGATGCAGCACCAATCGCCGCGGTTGCGAGAGCTCAGCAGAGCCATTACCTCCCCGTTGTCTGACCTCGGCCGGCTCCCGTCTGGGACTTCAGGGTCCTGCTCAGCACAGTGGATCTGTCTGGAGGTTTCATTAAGAGAACTGAATCAGATAATGAGCTGTGCCTGTCTCACAACTGGCACTCCTTAAATACCAGCCAAGAAAAGCTCCCTTGTTTGGGTTTCATTAGCTCGGATGTTTTATTGTGTGCCCTAATTTTTTTTAAATCCTTGCTCCTAACTGACCACCTTCCCTGGGTTTATAAAGTCAAAAGCTGGTTAAAACAGGATCTGCAGTAAGAACAATCGCTGGGGCACTCCGGGCAGAGCGGGTGCTCCTGGCTGAGGGCTGTTCCCACCAGATTGGTATGTGGAAGCCCCAACCCCAGGAAGTGAGAATGTGGCTGCCTATGCAGATAAGGACTGTAAAGAAACGAGCCATCCGAGCCATCCGGGGAGGGCCTTCTAGGCAGAGAAGGGGACAGCAGGGAAGCGTGCGCACGTGGAGACCACAAGAGGATGGAGCATCGGGAGCACAGCCACCTGCCGGCCCGGGGGACCCTGCCCCCGCCCCCACTGGCATCATGGCCTTGGACTTCCAGCCTCCGGAACCGTGAGACAGCAGATCCCTGTTGCTAAAGCCGCCAGGCCTGTGGCATCCCCAGCAGAGCAATCCAGGGAGAAAGAAACCCTGAGACGAGGGCTTTTGCATGCTCAGAGCAGCTCCACAGAGCAACTGATATTCTCAGGGGGGGGGGGGGGGGGGGCCTGATGCTACTTTGTCTTTTAAAAAAAATTTTATAGGCTTTTTTAAACAAATGAACTTAGGCCAGTGTTGTGGTATCACGAGTAAAGCCCTGGCCTGCAGCGCCGGCATCCCATATGAACACTGGTTCTAGTCCCGGCTGCTCCACTTCCAACCCAGCTCTCTGCTATGGCCTGGGAAAGCAGCAGAAGATGGCCCAAGTCCTTGGGCCCCTGCACCCACATGGGAGACCCAGAGGAAGCTCCTGGCTCCTGGCTTTGGATCGGCACAGCTCTGACCATTGCTGATGGAAGGCCTCTCTCTGTCTCTCTGTCTCTCTCTCTCTGTCTCTCTCTCTCTCTGCCTCTCTCTCTCTGGCTGTCTCTCTGCCTCTGCCTCTCTGTAACTCTGCCTTTCAAATAAATAAATAAATAAGTCTTTTAAAAATGAACTTTTTTGAAAAAAGTTTTTTATCTATTTGAAAGGCAGAGTCACAGAAAAGGAGAGGCAGAGGAAGAGGCAGAGAGAGAGAGAGATTAATTTTCCATCCACTGGTTCAGTCCCCAAATGGCTGCAGCAGCCAAGGCTGGACCACGTCAAAGCCAGGAGCCAGGAGCTTCATCCGGGTCTCCCGTGTGGGTACAGGGGTAATGGGCCCATCCTCCACTCCTTTCCCAGGTGCATCAGCAGAGATCTGGATCAGAAGTGGGGCAGCTAGGGCTCCAACCAGGGCACATAAGAGATGCCGGCACTGCAGGTAGCAACTTTACCCACTACCCCACACCACCAGCCCCCCCAAAAAAAATTTGAAGGCATAGCTAAATGTGTCATTTGCATGCTTTCACATGAATAACTGTGAACTGAGTGGCGGAGTCCCTGACAGCGCTGGTCCTCCTCCCTATAAGCCGAGGGGCTGGTGCACCTGCACATGCAGCTCGGAGCAGCCACACGGGTGAGGATCACCCTGTTGCCTGGTGAGCTTGCAATGAGCATGATCTGCAACTAATGCCCCCAGCCAGGGTGTGCAAATGCAATCCCCGGAACAGGTGACATGGGACTCCTCTCCTGCAGAGAGTCAGCGCAGCATCTGGAGGCCGGGAGACTCTGCTGGATTTTCCAGGGAGCCCCAGTGCCATAGCAAGTGCACTTCTGAGGGGAAAACAGGAGGAGAAAACAGCCAGGAAGCAGCTTCTCCAGGGAAGCCGCTTCCAAAAGAACGCGCCCTGCAGACGTCAAAGAACAAATGCATGTGTGCGAGCTGAGGTTTGCTAAGCCCGACAGGAAACAGAGACGGGAGTTGCTGTGTGCAGAACTGGCGGGAGCCTCGGGGGGAGCTGGAGCAGCCTCCTGGCGGGATCCACTTGTAGGGATCCATGCACTTGCACTAAAATAAGGTGGGCTAACCCCCAACCCCACCGCCTCTGTAGCTGCTTGCCCAGCAGCCGCCAGGCGACCCGCCTGGGCATGGTATCCCTGAGTAAGGGTGGACAGCTCTAACTAACACCTACGCCATGCCAGAGAGCAATCCACACACTCACTGGCTCCTCTCACACCTCCCTGAGGTCTACAGCCGTCAACCTGAGTTACAGAAGAAAACACAGAGAGGTTAAGTAACTGGGCCCCCGTCACCCAGGCCATCAGCTGCCCTCGATGAGTGCCGCGCAGGGCTGAGAGGGCTCTGAGAGGGGCACAGAGGGCAGGAGAAAGGAGGGTCGCCGACAAGAAGAGTGTCACAGCTGCCCCTGCTGGCTCACAGCAGTCAACAGCAGAGCTGGGCAGTTTGGGCCCCGTCCCGACAGGCACCCTCCCAGCCTGTAGCCAAGGTCAGCCTCACAGCCTCTCCTGCCTGCTCACAGGCACCACGCACAAGGCAGGGCCTGTGTTGTGGGATCAGGGGCTCCTGATGGAGGGGTCCTGGCCACAGGGGCAGCAGAGGAACAGTTGGGGGTGCCTAGGTGGTGGCTGGGGACATAGTCCAGCTGGCCGGCATTTTTGGGTAGCCACCTGCTAATAATTCAACCCGGCCACACCCCACAAGGGGCCTTGTCCACAGCTCCCCCAGAAGGCAGGCTGGGCCTGGAGGCTGGCAGATGAGGCCGTTCTCTCCACTCCACCCAGACTGGCCATCCCTAGCCCAGCCATGGGGCAGGCAGACCCCATATGCAAGGCAGGAGGAAATGGGGAGAGACCGGGAGCCCTGAGACAAGGCGACCAGAGAGGCCCCACGTACAGAAAGAGCTGCATCATCACCAATGAGCTGGGCACCCACAGCTCCGGACAAGCTGGCCACCCTGTGGCTCCCAAAACCAACAGAAACAGAGAGCGATGACGAGATGGGTCCCTGGGCCAGGAGCAAGGAAGGTCTGCTGGCCCCACCGCACCTGCCCTCAACCAGCCTCCCTCCTGCAGGCACGGAGACAGCCTACGCACCACCCCGGGAGGGAGGGAGGGCAGCGGCAGAGGGCCGGGGGAGGCAGAAGCAGCATCAACTAACTCTGACCCACCTCTGCACCCTCAGGGAAAATGACCATGCTCTCTTTGGAAGTAACTCATCGGTTCTTAAATGTCACTGGGGAAGCACGTGGGATCTGCCATCTGTCTTGTCCTGTGTCTCCCCTAGTCTCTGACTTTCGTCACTATCTGTTCCTTTCACAGCTTGGGCGGCCTGTCCATCTCACTGGTCATCTCCCCCTGCCAGCCTGTCCTCTGTCTCTCTTTGCACAAGTCTCTGTGTCTGTCTCTGCCTCTCCTCTCCCCCACCCTCCCTCTCCCTCCCTCTTCCCTGAGCTTGATCTGAGTCACAGGAATCTGGGGAGGGTTGCCTTTTGTAAAGATTCACAGCAATGCTTTCTCGAGAGCAACAGATTCAAACCATCTGGTATGCATCTCTAACTCATGCCTCCCGCCACACACACACACACACACACACACCCCAGCTCAACCCCTCTGTAACCCCCAGCACCATGGGGGAGACTTCAGGACTGGAAGCTCAGAGCTGCAGCTGCGGGCCAACCCCCCCCCCCCCCGGGAGGTGTCCCCTCGACAGCCGGATGCACAGATAGCCTTCCTCCCATCAGCTTCGGGTCCGTGGGCGTCGCTAAAAGGACACCTCCAACGCATTCATAGACTGCAGTGAGGCATGAAGATAGTCGGATTGGGATGCCTGTGGTTTCCCGTGGAGCTCTGCTCTCGGAGCTGCTGG
Source organism: Lepus europaeus (assembly GCF_033115175.1). Taxonomy (NCBI): domain Eukaryota; kingdom Metazoa; phylum Chordata; class Mammalia; order Lagomorpha; family Leporidae; genus Lepus; species Lepus europaeus. The sequence goes on along the minus strand of NC_084834.1, from coordinate 123,103,930 downwards.
AATAGTTCGGCTCCACTCCGGCCGCGCCTCCAGAGGCTCCCAGGGCATTTCGACTGCCCTCAGCTGTGTGGGGGCACTCGGCGCTGTGCTCCTGCTACGTCTGTGTGTGGGTGATGCTGCCTTGCCTGCTTCGGCAGCGAGGCATAGCCCAGAGCTGAAGACAGGACGCCAGCCCCACCCCGGATGAAGTCACCGTAGAACAGGACTTGACTGTGGGCAGGGGAGCCTGCAGCTGGATTGGACAGGATCGCCAGCCCTGGCCAGCACTCTGCAGCCACAGACTCTCCCCCTGGGGCAGGGCTCATCCCCCTTAACTGGCCCCGTGCAGGGACAGGGGGCCTGGGCAGTTTCCTCTCCCAGACTCCATATGGAAGAAGTCACTCCTCCCTCACGGGTAGGGAGGGTGGGGGTGGAGGGAGTGTCGCCCTCATTAAAGTTTCCCCTGGAAACCCAGAGGTGGAAAGACCAGCCCCCTCCTCGCTTTCTGGGCTTGGAGCACTGTGCCATTCATTTCCATAACAAGCGTTAGCACATAGCATCCCCAAAACAGTCCTAAGAAATAAACCCTGCCACTTACCCACTTTGCAGATGTGGCTCAGAGAGGTGAAGCGACTTGCCTGCAGTCACACAGTTAGCAGGTCGTAGCCCTAGGACTTGAACCCACTCCACTGCCCTGGCTGAGTCCAGTGAGTCCCATAATCTCCCTGAAGAAGGAGATCCACAGACTGCAGACGGAAAAGCAGGGTCCCACGCAACCATGCCATTCCTGGGGAACTTGTGGATTGTGCACCAGGAGCCATGCACCAGGGAGTTGACCACAGCCACTGTCAGAAAGAGCAAGCCTGGAAGCTGTGCTTTACAGGAGCCGGTGCTGTGGCATAGCAGGTCAAGCCACTGCCTGCGACACCGGCACCCCATATCAGAGTTCCACTTCAAGCCTAGCTGCTCTGCTTCTGATCCAGCTCCCTGCTAATGTGCCTCGGATGGCGGCAGGTGATAACATAAATGCCTGGGTCCCTGCTAATCATGTGAGAGGGATGGAGTGCTTGGCTTTCGGCTTTGGCCTGGCCCAGCCCTGGCCATAGTGGCCATTTGAGTGTGAACAAACAGGTAGAAGATTCTCTGTGTGTGTGTGTGTGTGTGGTGGGGGGTGTCTCCCTCTCTGTCACTCTGCCTTTCAAATAAAGAAAATAAAAACATTTTAAAATAAAGCATATTTTACAATAACACTATCAAAATAAAAACATAGGGAACTTGAAGACAAATCCATGAATCAACTCAAATCCAAGCTCATGAGACAACTCAGGGCAAAACTCAATCTTCTCCTGCATGGATTGCAGTTGTCATGGCCAATTCTCCACTGGATATACCCTCACCGTCACTGCCTCGTCGACGGAGAGACACAAAGGACCCCAGGCTCTGCAGCAAACCCAGCGCACACCTCCATCGTCCCCCAGTGCAGGGGCTGTGGGCGCAGGCTCACAGCCATTCTGACTGCCCTGCCAGCTGCCAGAAGCGCCTACAAGATACTCTGAGCTTTTAGAGTTGATGTGTCTGGAAAAGACACTGCAGACAAAGGGCTGAGGGCAGTTCCTGCACAGCTGACCCGCACCCACTAGTAGCTGCAGTCAGACCCTTCACGTCCTGAGTCCTTTATGTTGAGCAGGTCTCCCAATCAGGAGATTAATGACAAAGGGACTCTGCACGTGCAGCCATGGTGAGGCCCAGCTGCGGCCACGACACAATAGGAGGGGCGGGAAGTCATCAGGTCCCCAGTTTCCAGTTGTAGGGGCTCTTGTTTCTGTCACCTTACACCTGCCTCCAGTGTTCTTGCACTTGATTTATTTTTAAAGATTTATTTATTTATTTGAAAGGCAGAGTTACATATATATTTGAGAGGCAGAGGCAGAGAGAGAGAAGGAGGTCTTCCATCCGCTGGTTCATTCCCCAGATGGCCACAATGACTGGAGCTGCACCTATCCGAAGCCAGGATCCAGGGGCTACTTCTAGGTTTCTCCATGTGGGCGCAGGGGCGCGAGCACTTGGGCCATCTTCTACTATTTTCCCAGGCCATAGCAGAGAGCTGGATAGAAAGAGGAGCAGCCGAGACTTGAACCAGTGCCCATATAGGATGCCGGCACGGCAGGTGGCGGCTTTACCTGCTACGCCACCTGCACTTGAAATCTTACGGATCCAATCGCCCTCAAGGTCCTTCCCAAGGTGCGGTGTCTCTTGGACCTTCTCACATTAGGGGTATTTATTATCCTTCCACTCAACCACCCTGAGCCCCGGGCTGTACACTATCGTGCATATGAGCCTGGACAGGCTAATCTGTTCCCCACCCTGCTTTCAACCCCCACCCCTCACTTCCTAAGCTCAGTCCTTGCTTGGTTTCCCAGATGCGGGGACAGTAAGCTGGTGCCGGGCGGAAGGCAAGACTCTGAAGTAAGCCAGATCCACCGAAACCCTGGGCCTGCCACGGCTCAGGGCGTGGCCTCTGTAAGTTACTCTGCAGGCTTCTGTTTCTCCATCTGCATGGCATCAACTTCACAGCCACTGCGCGGTCGTGAGAACCGATCCCGTAGAGAAAGTACTTAGCACAGTAGTAGACACATAGCGATCATCGAAGCAAACGTTAGCGGTCCTCAGCTGTCTCCCTCTCCCTCTACTTCTCTCCTTACACCGTCCTAGGCTCTGCAACCACCTGTAGTCTCATTGCTCTCCTTTCTCTGCCTGTACCCTTAAAATGGGGGCCCTTTGTCCTGCCCACATTGCCCACCCACCCAGGGGGAGCTCACCCAGTCCCCTGACATTCACTGCCACCTCCATGGGCTGCACACATGTCCACAGCTCACAGAGCTCTGATCGCTTATCTAAGTCCTAGGTTTGCGTTTCCAGCCACCTGTTTACCGTGTCACCCTAGACGTCCTATGGGCACCGGACAGACCCACCAGCATCCCCCTCTAACCCGTTTGCACCCCCTGCCGTCCCAAGTGCTGTTGCTGAAGTCAGTCTCCCAGTGCGGAAATCATGATGTCGGGCCAGCGCTGTGGCATAGTGGATGCAGTGCCAGCAACCCTTATGGGTGCCAGTTTGAGTCCTGGCTGCCCCACTTCTGATCCAGCTCCCTACTGATGCACCTGGGAAAGCAGCAGAGGTCGGCCCAAGTGTTTGGGCCCCAACACCCACACGGGAGACCTGGAAGAAGCTCCTGGCTCCTGGCTTCAGCCTGGCCCAGCCCTGGTCATTGTGGCCATTTGGGGAGTGAACCAGCAGATGGAAAACCTCTCTCTGTATCTCCCTCTCTGACTCTGTAACTCTGCCTTTCAAATAAGTAAACTAAATGCTTAAAAAACAGAAATAGAGAGAGACTACTGGAACTCATAAGAGAGTTTGGTAAAGTTGCAGAATATAAAAACCAACACACAAAAATCAATAGCTTAAATAAAAACTCATGATGTCATCCATACCCTCTCACACTCCCTTGCCAAACCCTAGGATCCCAAACTGCCTGCTGCCTCCAGTCCCACCCCGCCCCCACCTGCTGCTGCCTCACTTCCAGGGCTCTGTGGCACATGCTGGACGGAAGGACCAGCCTCTCATGGGCTGCTCCTTTGTCTGGACACTGACCTTCCCCCATACCACTCTTCCTCTAGGCCCCATTCAACTTACCTTCTTCAAAATAAACCAAGGACTGTGAAGATACAAAGATACACAGACAAGAGGAGAGGGAACATCTGAAATATTGGGACATACACTTGGGTTCAGAAACAAACAAATGGGCCTGGTGCTGTGGATTAGGATTCTGCCCACAATGATAGCATTCCATATCGGAGAGCTGGCTCCGGTCCTGGCTGATCCACTTCCGATCCAGTTTCCAGATAAGGTGCTTGGGAAAGCAGTGGAAGACAGCCCACTGCTTAGGCCCCACACAGGCAAGAGGCCTGGATGGACTTCCAGGCTCCTGGCTTCAGCCTGGTCATGCCTTGGCCACTGTAGCCATTTGTGGAGTGAACCAGAGGATGGAAGATCTCTCTCTGTGTGTCTGTTACTCCCTTTCTCTCTGTCACTGTGCTTTTCAAATAAATTAATAAAAAAAAAAAAAAATGAAGAGACCAGTGCTGTGCTATAGTAGACTAAGCCTCTGCCTGCAGTGCCAGCATCCCACATGGGCACCATTTGAGTCTCGGCTGCTCCTCTTCTGATCCAGCTCTCTACTAATGGCCTGGGAAAGCAGTGGAGTATGGCCCGGAAGCTCCTTGTACCTGGCTTTGGATAGGCTCAGCTCCAGCCATTGTGGCCATTTGGGGAGCAAACTAGCATATGGAAGATCTCTCTCTCTCTCTCTCTCTCCCTCCCTCCCTCCCTTCCTCCCTCTCCCTGTCTGTAACTTTGCCTCTCAAATAAATGAAACTTTTTAAAAAATTGAAACCAAAAGAACAAACAAAAAAAAAATACTAGCTATGGTTTGAGTGTGCTCTGTCCTTGCCAACCTGATGCTGAGGTTCAATTTTCCAACACTGGTGGTGGGGGGGCACACTTACAGGGGGTGACAAGGTCTTCAGGAGGGATCCGTGGTAAGTGTGTGCTTGCCCTCCTGGCACTAGCTGTTATCAGCAAGTCTGGCACCACCCTGGGCCCTGCTTCTGACCCTCCACCCTCAAAGGCAGCATTTCTCTTTCTACTTCTTCCCCATCAGGGGAAGCAACACGTGACCCCCACCAGATGTGGTCGCTCAATATTGAGTTTCAACTTGCAAAACCAACAGCCAGCCTGCCTGTCTTCCTACATGACCAGCATCAGGTGCTCTGTCACAGCAGCACAAAGTAGACTAAGCCAAAGCTGTTCTTGTTACGTTTCTGGTTTTTACAACTTCAAGCAGTTTCAGACCTGCACCACAGCTAGAATTCTTGGCTCTGTCCCTAGAGGCCCCAGTGCATCTTCCTCACCCATTTGCACACTGCACCCCACAGGTGTGAGCAGTACCTCATGATCCTGCCACTGCCACCCCCATCGTTCTCAGCTCCACACTCCCAGACTCTACCGTGGCTGACACAGAGGCAAAGCTGTGAGCAGAAGGCAGACCTACAGTCAAATTTTTACACTACTCTTTAGAAGTCAAAACAATTGAGGTTTTGCTTGAAGTCAGAGAATGATAATATAATTTTTAAAGTATAGGAATTCAAGTCAATTCTTTGTTTCATGGTGATTAAAAATAATGCCGGGATCGGCACTGTGGCACAGCCAGCATCCCATGTGGGTGCCGGTTCGCATCCTGGCTGCTCTACTTCCCATCCAGCTCCCTGCTAATGTGCCTGGGAAAGCATCGAAAGATGGCCCAAGTCCTTGGGCCCCTGCACCTATGTGGGAAACCCAGAAGAAGCTCCTGGCTCCTGGCTTTGAATCAGATCAGATCCGCTCCGACCATTGCAGCCATTTGGGGAGTGAACCAGCAGATGGAAGACCTCTCTCTCTCTCTCTCTCTTTCTCTCTCTCTCTCTCTCTCTCTCTCTGTAACTCTTTCAAATAAATAGAATAAATCTTTAAAAAAAAAAAAAAAAGGAATAATGCCACGTGAACAATGCTGGTGGGTGAACAGCAGCAAAAGTTTTGTTGAGAGGCAGGGACTCCTATTTGCCTGGGGGGTCCCCAGGAAGGTGCCCACCAAGGTCTGGGTGTTGGGAGCTTGTATAGCAAGTGCATATCCATTGATGTGCTCTTCCACATAGTTTTGATACACCAGGGATCTGCTTTGCTCCCTCTGTGTCTCTCAGGAAACCACCATGGTTCCTGACTAGTTATCAAACGTTACCTTGCCAACCACTTGTGAGATGTGACAGTTGAGAACTGCTGACCTGACCACTGAGGCAGGTTACGCCTACCTGATCAGTTGCTAAGCACCTGGGACCTGCTGCTTTGTGGTGTGGTCTGGTCTGATGCCAGAGCCTGGTTTCTCATACGGTTACGTACGGTCGTGGGACCCACCGCGCTCACTATCAGTCCTTGCGTGTTCTTGGGGCAATGCCTTTTGTCTGCTCAGCTGATGGAGGTTTCATACAAACACCTGGCTCCTCATTCCCGCAGGGCCCTTTCCCAACTGCCTATTAACCTGCTAACTCCTCGCAGCATTGACGTGTTCCCCTTCTTCATAATTTAGAATTTAGAGTTCTTTTTCAAATTCATTAAGGATAGGCCCCAGGAATGAAAGACGGCTTGCTCCTATAATGGAGAGGTTGCTGCCGAGCCCTGAGGTTCACACTGAACATTTTGTTAAGGTAAATAGGGGGCCATCTTCAAGGACGCCAAGCTGCAAGAGTTGACCACAGAGCAGACAGCAGAAGCAGGTGCCTGAGAGAGCTCCAGCCACGAGGCAGGAGGCAAGCCTGCCCCATGCTGAGTCGGGTTCTCTACTCTGAAACAGTGTTATCAGGATGGTAATGTGGTTCGGTTCAGTCGGGGAAGACGAGCAGCCGCCTGCCCAGACCCACAAGGGGCCACCAGGCATCACTGCCAGTGTCCACAGCCGATTCCCTCACCGTGCAGGGAGTGCAGCTGGCTCAGGAGCCAAACTGCCTGGGCAGCCTCTACTCCAAGCTGTGGAACTGGGCCCACACAACTCAGTCCAACGTCTTACTTATGTAGTGCTTCAGCACAAACCTGAGATCATTCCACTATCTTACAGCGTCTCAATCTTCTATTTTCTTCTTGTTTAAATTTTTTATTAATTTGAAAGGTAGTGAGAGGGGGAGAGAGAGAGAGAGCGAGAGAGCTCCTCCATCTGCTGGGTCACTCCCCAGATGGCTTCAACAGGCAAAGTCCATGCCAGCCTGAAGCCAGGAGCCTGGAACCCCACCCAGGTCTTCCACACGGGTGATGGGAGCCCAAGTCCTTGGGTCATCAGCCGCTGCCTTCCGCGGTGCGTGCAGGAGGCTGGATGGTCAGCGGAGCAGCCAGAACGTGAACCAGCCCTCTGTTACGGGATGCGGGCGTCACAGTGGTGCCACAACACCCGCCGCTCTTCGTGCTTAGATCAGCACTTAGAAGAGCGTCTAGAAATATGAGCTGTCCTGAGCTGGGCCAGCTGGTAAGTGCAGGGTGCGGACACCTGGTCCCTGTCCCCGGTGCACGTCCGACAAGCTTGGCCAGAGGTCTGGTGCTCTTTGTCATGGTGTTCTTTCTCTAAATTTTTAAATTCGTGCAGACTCTATTCATAATGTACATTTTCCATGAACTTTTAGAACTACTTTTTTTTTATTATTTGAAAGGTAGAGTTATAGACAGCGAGAGAGAGAGACAGAGAGAAAGGTCTTCCTTTTTTTCTGTTGGTTCACCCCCCAAATGGCCGCTACAGCCGGCGCTGCACCGATCCGAAGCCAGGAGCCAGGTGCTTCTTCCTGGTCTCCCATGCGGGTGCAGGGCCCAAGCACTTGGGCCATCCTCCACTGCCCTTCTGGGCCACAACAGAGAGCTGAATTGGAAGAGGAGCAGCCGGGACTAGAACCCGGTGCCCATATGGGATGCCAGTGCCACAGGCGGAGGATTAACCAAGTAAGCCACGGTGTCGGCCCTAGAACTACTCTTGTCTTGAACAGCACTAGGCCCGGCAGCCAGGAGTCATAGCCAGGGAAGTCATGGTTCACTGGCTCCTCCTCCCAGGCCGGCCACCAGGCTGTCCTGCCCTGGGAACCACCGACGATGGCTCCTCAAAGCCCGGAGCCCTGCTCATTGTGGTAGAAATGGCCATGTACATGTCAGATCCGGCTCCTGCTGGGCACAGGCCTCCCCTCTGGCAGCTTCTTTTGCTGGTGGGGAGGTCGCGGGGCTGAGCAGCAGTCAACGCCATCCAAGCAGGACCAGGGGAGCCGTTCCCGGCCTGGCCCATAAAACCCCCACAGCAGCCGTCCCTGCTGCGCAGAGACCACAGAAGCAACCTGTTGAGGCTGTCACTGCGGGAAGACACGGGGTCCTTGAACCTGAGAATATTTCCCAGAGCTCCTGGAAAAGTGTTTATTTGGGTGCCAAAAGTCTTTGAGATCCGTGCCTAGCTTTTTCATTATCTACATTTTTCATAAACTTTTTGAAGACTTCTCGTAGGCAAGGATTTCGAAATGCCTTTGCACCAAAGTAAACCTACATCTGAATTCCATTTTCCAGGAACCGGTGGAAGTCCTTTGTACCCACCTGGATGAGGTGTCCTGTCATCAGCTGTGCCCACTGTGCACCTGATACGAAAGGGAAATGAACTTCTATCATCCTTGAGCCATTACACATGCTTGAGCTTGTTTCTTATGAATTCTAGAATTTCCTTGACAAACACATGAACCTGTGATTCCTATAGCAGCGCCCAGAGCATACCAGAAACTTGTATCCTCAGAAAGTCTGGATTTTACCGGAGAATCGAGCCTGGTCTTCAAGCAGAGTAAGGGTCATCATCAACACACAAGAGACCAACCCTGGACCTGCGTGGAAGGCCTTGGCCATGCACATTTCTGACCCATGAGAATGTTCCCAGGAGGAAGAGAGTGGAAGGCATTTTTTCCCAGATTTTATCAGTCAGGTCATGCCGATGGTGAGTTTCCTGAAGCTATTTCTCTCAGAGGCAATAGAAGCCGGGGCACTGAAGTGTGCAGAGCAATCGGGCTAAGGAGGCTCTTGTGGATGGCACAGTCCCTGACAGCTGTTGGAAGACCACAGCCCACTGGGGCCCGGGGAAAATCTGAGGTCGGCCGTAAAGGGTGAAGGAAGAGAGCTGAGAGCAGGAGCCGTGTGGCCAGAGCTCTGCTGCTCCGGGTGAGAGCCTGCGCAACACGGGGGGCAGCAGTCGTCACTGGAAGGGGGCCCTGGTCAGGTGCACGCCTGGCTCACTTTGCAGATGGCACCCGGCCCACTCGCCTCTCCTCCCCCAAATGCTCTCTCGTTAAGGGAGGAGTTGGAGCACTCGCATGTGCGTGGGTGGGGCGTGAGACGTGTGTGTCCTTACATCTCACCATCGACGTTTCCTTAGTTCCCAAGGCCTTTACCTGATGAAGGAAGGAAAATCCCATTTTTACAAGAACACAGGGCTAGTCCTCTGCAAGGGGGCCAGGTAGCCACCACAGAAAGTGACCGTGGCTCAAGAAGATGAGCCGCAGGCAGAGACCGGGTTGCCCGTGGGAGTGACGTGGCCAAGGGGGGCATTAATTGTATTCCAGGCTCTTGTTACGCACAAGGACAAGCATTCCAAGTGCTGAACGTGGAAGGGGCACAAAGTGACAATGTTTATGTAAGAGGAGAGAAAGTGGGCACCCATACGCATGTGAGCAAGAGATACGCCCATCATGAGTGGGCAGTGGGCTGGAAGATTGCAGGAAAGGAGACGGAGTGGGGGAGGAGAAGCAGAGATCCATCCAGCCCCCAGCCCCTCCCCTCATGGCCTGCAGTGGAATAGTGAGAGAGAGCGCTCCTCCCCGAGAGCTGGCCTCTGACAAAGCATGGGGGTGACTCCTCTCCAGGCAGGAAACCACCTGGGAACTACTGGCAGCTCCTCAAGTTCCACATGGAGCTCAATAGCCACACTGTTTTAGAGAAACTCTTTCCAAGCTACTACTTTATTTTTTAAAGATTTATTAGTTATTTGAAAAGCAGAGTTACAGAGAGGGGGAGAGACAGAGACAGAGAGAGAGAAATCTTCCATCCGCTGGTTCACTCCCCAGATGGCCGCAATGGCTGGAGCTGGGCTGATCCAAAGCCAGGAGTCAGGAGCCAAGAACTCCATCCAAGTCTCCCACATGGGTGGCAGGGTCCCAAGTTTGGGCCATCTTCTGCTGCTTTCCCAGGCACATTAGCAGGGGGCTGGATCAGAAGCAGAGTAGCCAGGTCTCGAACCAGCGCCCACATGGGATGCTGGCAGGGCAGGCAGCAGCTTTACTGCTACTCCATGGCGCCAGCCCCAACACCCACATTTTCTGGGCTTCCTCCCTTAGGTCAGATGAAGCAGATGCTTCCCAGGAAAGGGGACATGTCGATTGACAAGTAGGAGATCGAGTTCCGCTGGGGGCCTGTGACTTCCAGCCCAGCCAACCTAGCCAGCTGCCTGCCTGGCCTCATCAGGAGCAGGAGGCAGGCTGCAGGTGTGAACGAGATGGAAAAGTCATCTGCACGGCTGCCGCCCACCCCCATCTCCAGCACCGCCCTGAGCCTCTGCCCCAAGGACATGCATGGCCGTGTACCGGGCCAGCGCCCCTGCCCTGGGCCAAGCGCTGGCCCATAGTCTCTGAGGCACCCTGGTGGGGAATCTGCCTCAGAGAAATAGTGGGGACCACCACACCACACTCTTCCTCCGAGTGCAGCATGGAGTTTGGGGGAAACCTCAGGAGTATGAAGCAGATGTGTGGGGAGCGAGTTTGTCCTCAGTAGCAAGCAAGCGAGGAAAAAAAACATACAGGGGAAAGATGGGCGGGGCTGAAAGGATATTGGAAGATCAAGAGAAAGCGGAAGCTGGGAGCACAGAGGGAGCCCGAGCGAGAGTTGGGAGGAGGCAGGGTCCCGCGTGCGGCTTTTACTGAGAGCATTTGGAGATTAGGACAAGGAGGAGAGGTGTCTGCAGGGCTGACCGCTTGAAAATGAGAGAGAGAGGAGGACAGCAGGTGCTGGTGACCCTGGGGCGTCCGCCTCCCTTCTGTTCCCCGTTAGCCCTGCAGGAGGCAGCATTGCCTCTCTTTGCTCACTCTGCCCCTGGAGCCTGGGGTTGCAGGCTTCTATAATGATTCTATGTCAACACTCTCCGAAATTAGTCTTCCTCCTCCCCTTCAGGTCTCAAATTCTAAAATTCTAAAGCCAGAGGGACGTCTGGAATTCTATCACACTCAGCTCTCTGGATGAAGATGAATTCACCCACTGGCAAAGAGATTCAATGTATGTCTTTTAACATGTGATAGCAAATTGCTAGGTCATCTGAACCAAGCCTGAAAAAGCAATCAAGGAGGGGCCAGCGCCGTGGCTCACTTGGTTAATTCTCCACCTGCGGCATCCCATATGGGCGCCAGGTTCTAGTCCAGGTTGCTCCTCTTCCAATCCAGCTCTCTGCTGTGGCCCAGGAAGGCAGTGGAGGATGGCCCAAGTCCTTAGGCCCTGCACCCGCATGGGAGACCAGGAGGAAGCACCTGGCTCCTGGCTTCAGATCGGCTAAGCACTGGCCATGGCGGCCATTTGGGGAGTGAACCAACGGAAGGAAGACCTTTCTCTCTGTCTTTCTGTCTATCTGTGGGGAAAAAAAAAAAAAGCAATCAAGAAAAGGTAAAATATCTGATGCATTGGTTATCAATTTCTGGAAAGAAAGATTAAACTTTTAACAGAATAGCAACTTATAAAAAAATACCATAACCTTTAAGAAGAAACACACAAGGGCTGGCACTGTGGAGCAGTGGGTTAAGCGACCATCTGCAGTGCCAGCATCCCATATGGACGTCGGTTTGAGTCCCAGCTGCTTCACTTCCAATCCTGCACCCTGCCAATGTGCCTGAGAAAGCAGTAGAAGATGACTCAGGTCCTTGGGCCCCTGCATCCACGTGGAAGAAGTTCCTGACTCCTGGCTTCGTACCAACCCAGTCTAGGCGATTGTGGCCATTTGGAGAGTGACCCAGCCAACAGATGGAAAGTTCCTCTCTCTCTCTCTCTCTCTCCATCTTCTCCCTCTCTGTGCCTTTAAAATAAATAAAGTAAATCTTTAACAAAAAAAAAAAGAAAAGAAATATGATGTGAGCCACAAATGCAAATCATGGACGAAAACCAGAAATTTTTTAAAATAAATCAGATTAAAAAAATGACTTGGATAATACTCATTTAACATGTAATCTATATATAGAAGATATTATTATTTCATCATGTAATCAATAAAAATATTTTTGAAAATCTATTTATTTACTTATTTGAAAGGAAGAGTTATGGAGAAAGGTTCACTCCCCAAATAGCCACAATGCCAAGTGGGCCAAGTCACAGCCAGGAGCCCAGAACCCCATCAGGGTCTCCCACATAAGTGGCGGGGTCCAAATACTTAGTTCATATTCCACTGCTTTCCCAGGCGCATTAGCAGGGTCCTGGACCTGAAGTGGAGCAGCAGAGACTCCAACCAGAGCCCAGATGGGATGCAGGCCCTGCTGACTGTGGCTTAACCCACTGCACCACAATGCTTCCTACTTCAAAATGGCATACTTCTAACTCCACCTCCCTGCCTCAGTTAACTCCAGAAAGATGCCTGGCGTTTGTGACATTAGTATTCTTTAGGGCAGTGTGAGAGAAGAGGCTGTCCTGCCACTCCAAGAGGGAGCCCAGGCTCTGTGACCCAGGAGCCTGCAACAACAGTGCTCAAAACATGAGAAGCAATTTTCAGGAGGTGGTGGGAGAGGCAGGCAGTAAGCACAGGTCCTTACTGAGGACGAAACAGGCAGGACACAGCGCATCCAGGTTCAGCAAAGAGCCACACTTTTATTTTTTAAGGATTTGTTTGTTTGAAAGGCAGAGTTACAGAGAGCAAGGCAGAGACAGGGAAGGAGGGATGGAGGGAGGGAGAAAGGAAGGGGTGGGGAGAGAAAGAGAGAGAGAGATCTTCCATCTGCAGGCTCACTCCCCAGATGGCCACAAAGGCTGGGGCTAGGCCAGGCCAAAGCCAGGAGCCTGGAACTCCTTCTGGATCTCCCAATAGGTGGCAGGGACCACTTGGGCCAACTTCTGTTACCTTCCCAGGTGCGTTAGCAGGGAGCTGGATGGGATGTGGAGCAGCCGGGCCTTGAACCTGCACTCACATGGAATGCAGGCATCGGAAGTGGCGGCTTAACCTGCTGTGCCCCAGCACGGGGCCCAGAGCAGAATTTTCTCAACGAACTTTTTGCTCAACACACTCTGAGTCCTGTACACTCATAAAAGAACTATCACCACGTTCTACGTCACTGCTTCTGAAACATCTGCTCTCCCAATGTGCCCAGTTGAATGAAGCACCTGTTCTCACACACCATGCACCGTGCTCTAAGCAGCTCTGTGTGTAAAATAAATCCACATTGGTCACAGTCCTAGTGTGCAAGCTTCCTGAGGGGGGTGGTCACTCCTGCACCCTGAGCATCTCACAATTAGTAACAAAGCACTGGCTACAGGATTCGCTCTTCAAATGTTCCCTGTGTGTTCACTTATCCCTGAGGGCTGGAGCTGGCCCAACCTCATGAGGCACCTATGTGAAGGATGAGGAGCTCTCACACCTGTGTGAAGGATGAGAGCTCTCACACCTGTGTGAAGGAGGCAGCACTTCACACTTGTGTGAAGGAGGCAGCGCTCTCACACCTGTGTGAAGGAGGCAGCACTTCACACTTGTGTGAAGGAGGCAGAGCTCTCACACCTGTATGAAGGATGAGAGCTCTCACACCTGTGTGAAGGAGGCAGAGCTCTCACACCTGTATGAAGGATGAGAGCTCTCACACCTGTGTGAAGGAGGCAGCTCTCTCACACCTGTGTGAAGTGTTCCAGTTTCCACCATGCAGGCAGTGGCTGATGCCAGCCGCAACTTAGCCCACTGTGCAGGGTGTGCCTGGTCTGCAGTACGGCTCTCTCTCTTTTGCTGTTAGTGGTCTGAATGACACATATGATGGCCGCTGTTCTTAGCACGCAGCATTCAGGATCCAGTTACATCTTTAAACGTGTGCTTTACTCCATGGACTCTTTCTATCTCACTGTGAAGCTGACCATGGCGCCTTGCACCTGCCAGGCACTCAGATGGATGAAGGGTATGAATTTAGAGTTAAGGTGTACTAAAAACAAAGTGCATTCGCTTTTAAAAGCTAAAGTATAAAGCAGGGAGGGAATCAATGTATCTGAATGTCTTTAACTGAGGTAACAGTTAGAGGAATCCTGGACTTTCGCGCAATCAACCACTTGTAACATCCTCTTGGTGACTCGCATCCTTCGTGACCCAAGCTCAAGTTTTTTCTGTCTGAATGTGCATATGAGCTACTCCTGTAACGATCAACTGATTCAAAGCTTTCACCCCCAAGACTGCAGTGCAGGGTCCAGTCCTCATGTACGTCCAGTTGGGAAAAACAATGTAGGATGGAAACAGACATATAGGCAGAATTCTAGAAATCTTTTTTTAAAGATTTATTTATTTATTTGGAAGTCAGAGTTACACAGAGAGAGAAGGAGAGGCAGAGAGAGAGAGAGAGGTCTTCCATCCAATGGTTCTCTCCCCAATTGGCTGCTTCAGCTGGAACTGCGCCGGTCCAAAGCTAGGAGTCAGGATCTTCTTCCAGGTCTCCCACATGGGTGCAGGGGCCCAAGGACTTGGGCCATCTTCTGCTGCTTTCCCAGGCCCTGGCAGAGAGCTCGATTGGAAGTGGAGCAGCTGGGACTCGAACTGGTGCCCATGTGGGATGCCGGCACTGCAGGCAGCGGCTTTACCCACTATGCCAGAATTCTAGAAATCTTAACAAGGTGAGATGAATGGGTCACCAGAAGCCAAAAGGCCCATTTATGGAGATTACTAGTCTCACAGACTGCTTTCTGCAGAGTGCTTTTATCCCTCCCAGAAACCAATTGGTCCATTGGTTTGCTTGCTTATTGTCCACCTGTGCACCTCACTCTCCGCAGAGCAGGAGCCTTGTCTGTCTTGTTCCCTGCTCTATCTCCAGTTCGTGGCATACAGTGCACAGTAAGAATTTTTCTGATAAATGAATCCACAAAATAGAACAATGGAGATGAATGACTTCGTACCGGAATGCTACTGGAAATTACCAAAGACAGCCTTTTCCATACAAACAAGAGGGCTGTTTGCCAGGTTCACTGTGTCCTGCGTCCCAATTTATCTGAGCCTGGTGAGAAAGAACACTCAGAACAACTTGGTTACACAAAGCAGATTTGTTACCTACAGATAGGCAGCAAGCAAAGACAGAAGCCCAGGATTGCTGGCAAGCCAGTCCCCCAGGGCTCAGGAAAGCTGCCTGGGACAGACAGAGTGTCTGCCAAGCGTTCCCCACTAAACTGCAGCTGGGGGGTCTCCAGAAAACAGCCCACCCTCAGCTCTCTACTCCAAGGCAGTCTGACCCACTGTGTCAAATGGGTGAAGGACATCTTATGCCCGGAGGGGACTGGAATGGAGCCCAAGCGCTCCTGGCCATTCCCTTGCTATCTCAGGATGCTATGTTGCTAGCACATTCCACAATTAATCTTAACAACTACAAGCAAGAAAGCAGAGAGAACTGGCAAGTGCAAGGCCACTGGGAGAGCTGTGCTGTAGGAGCCGTTGGAAGAGCAGTGGCCATCTGGGGTGTGGTGGACATTCTTCTACTGAGACACCAAGGCACAGCCCAGTACCCACGGAGCTTGACTTCACTGTCTACAATACTCTAGAGCTTTGCACTAACGCTCTCCTCAAAGTCCTTCTGCCCGCCGCCCCCTTCCAAACCCAGGCCCAGGTTTTCAAGTTTTTGTTACCAGCACCAGCATCAGATTAGTGACCAAGTAAAACGGTCCCGCGGAGGTCAGTGCCTTAAAACAATTGCAGTGTGGTGGGAAATAAACACTTGGTCTTTGTTCCGGTTCCCAGCTCACAGCTCTTAACCTCAGAACCTCCGCAGTGACAGGTGTCCTTTGCACGATAATGAGATGGCTGCTGGCTGCTGGCTGGTGGTAGCCTCAGGATGCGGATGGTGTCCAGGAAGACCAAGGCAGGATTAGACTGTCAGTGCCTGGGGTTCATGGGAGGGCAGCTGCCCAAAGAGGGAACAGAAGCGACGGGCACCCTTCCCTTGCCCTCCGCGTCTCCTGCACTCGGCCGCTATAATAAACCAGAAAATGAGGTCAAACGTGCTCCAAGCTCTTCAAGCCATTCCAGAAAATCAGCAAAACTCAAAAGAGGTGGCCACTTGGCGGCTGGTCAGTCAGGGCCACAAGACGCTGGGCTCTGTGACTCTAACAGAAGTAGGGGTGATGTGCATGAGTGGGGGTATCAATGTTTTTACTCCAGTTCTTGTCCTGCACAGAGACACGAACTGTAAGTGCTGACATAGATAAGGTAAACTTTATCCAAAAGGTGAGGAAGCAGACACACACACACACACACACACACGAGAATGGGTTGTCCCCCACAGAGAGATACCCGTCATGAGTGGGCAGCGGGCCAGAAGATTTGCCCCAAAGGAGCAGGGGGAGGGGAGGGGACGCAGAGAGAGCACCTGGCAACCTCTCCAGCCGGGGTCTGCGGCAGAAAAGAGCCCCCTCCCACCTGATGGCCTCCTTTATGAGCTCGGGCGGTGCCTGTCCAGGCATGAAGCAGCCTGGGAGTTTCACGGCACCACGCACGTTCCACGTGGAGCTCGATATCCACATGTTCATGGCGCCTCCTTCTTGGGTCCCAGATGAAGCTGATGCCTCCCAGATGAAGGGATCATGTTGACTGACAAGTCACATAGCGGCTTGTGGCTTCTGGGTCAGTGGTCCTACACCAACTTCCTGCCTATTTATCCCCAGTCAGGGGCAGAGTAATGGGACCAGGCGCTTCACCAGGGTGCTCTGCAGTAACTGGGTAGTGAGCACCAGGAGGGGATTGGATGAGTTCACCGAACACCCAGTTGGTTCAGGACAGCCAGAGGGGTGGTGGTTGGTGTGGGAACCTCGTGTGCATCTGGTGTAAGAAATGTGAGTGAAACGGTTCAACAGAAGACATTTATCACCTCCTTGCACTGGGAGCTGAGCAGTCCGCCCAGTGGGAGCACCTGCTGAGGTGAGCATGCAGGTGTCCCGGTCTCCCCAGGACAGCAGATCCCTGCACCTGGTCTCAAGGTCACCTGAAGGTCACGTGACTTGAGTGAAAGGGGAGCCACAGTGTACTTGCTCGTTCATCTAACACATATTTTCTTTTCTAATTTTTAAAAATTTTTTATTAAAATGCCTGTGCGTGTTTACAAGGTTCAGTACAATGTTTCTTTAAAAATTATTTATTTATTTATTTATTTGAAAGGCAGAGTTACAGAGAAAGAGAGAGGGAGAGATTCCATCTGCTGGTTCAGTCTCCAATTGGCTGCAGTGGTTGGAGCCAGGCCGATCCGAAGCCAGGAGCCAGGAGCTTCTTCCAGGTCTCCCACGTGAATGCAGGGGCCCAAGGACTTGGGCCATCTTCCACTGCTTTCCCAGGACATTAGCAGAGAGTTGGATTGGAAGTGGAAAAGCCGGGACCCAAACTTGCACCTATATGGGAAGTTGGCACCGCAGGCATAGGTTTAACCTACTACGCCATAGCACCGGCCCCTCGTACAATATTTCAACAGCAATCAAAGCATAAGCAAATCAAACCTCATTTTTTCCTGTGTGTTTGGAGCCTGCCAGCTCCTCGCCTCCATTCTTTCCACAGGATGTAACACGTGACCGGGAACCACAGCCACCCACTGTTCTGTGCACACCAGAACTGTTCCTCCTACCCCAGTGTGTTCTGGTGCCCGATGTCCAACCTCCACTCTGCCCTGCCCTCCCAGCCCCGGGTCATCTCCATTCAAAGTTCAGATCGACTCTGTGACCCCACGCGGGAGAGAGAAGGCATGCTGTTGGCTCTGTGGGCCAAGCTCCCCTGCACGCCAGGCACTGCCGTGAGCTCACACGTCCTCCCTCTGTCGTCCTCTCAGTAGGCCCTCACTCTGCCATCAGATACACAGGGCCTGCTCCTTCCCGTGTCTCCTCCTCCGCTCTAGGCTTTCTCGTCTCACGCCGAGCACCGCCTCCCAACTACCGAGGTTTCCGTTCCTGCTGCCGCTCATTTACTTTATGCCCCCACAATGGCTGCCATCCTGATCTGCTTGGTTCACTGACATAGCACCTGGCTCTTTGTGCTG
Source organism: Lepus europaeus (assembly GCF_033115175.1). Taxonomy (NCBI): domain Eukaryota; kingdom Metazoa; phylum Chordata; class Mammalia; order Lagomorpha; family Leporidae; genus Lepus; species Lepus europaeus. The sequence goes on along the minus strand of NC_084834.1, from coordinate 123,086,090 downwards.
GTGCCCAAGTGGAAAGGGGCAGGGGACCCAAGAGTGACCGAAAGAGCTCACATTCAGGCCCGGCACTGTGGCGTAGTGGGTGAAGCAGTGCAGGCATCCCATATGGGCGCCGGCTAGAGTCCCGGCTGCTCTACTTCAGATCCGGCTGTCTGCTGTGGCCTGGGAAAGCAGTGGAAGGTGGCCCAAGTGCTTGGGCCCCTGCACCCACATGGGAGACTTGGAAGAAGCTCCTGGCTCCTGGCTTCAGATGCAGCCATTTGGGAGTGATCCAGAGGATGGAAGATTTCTCTGTCTCTCTGTAACTCTGCCTTTCAAATAAATAAATAAATCAGAGGGAGAGCGCTCACATTCTCTGTCGTCTGCTACCCATCATCCCATTGTGCACACAGGTGCCTTCCAAGTGTCACATCGGGCTAGGACACTGCGCAGTGTCCCCATTTCCCCCTCCCGCCCCACAAGCATTCCCGGGGTTGTCCGTGGCTGCTCCCCAGCCTAAGTGCCTCTGCTGCACAACCCAGATCCCCAGGGCTTTCCAGGTTCCGACTTCACACTTGCTGTGAGGAAAATGACATGTGCTTTCAAATGCAAATGTCCCGGGGCCCACGCTTGCTTCCTGACTTCTGCACCACACAGATTCCCGGCTCCGGGAAGAAAATGTACTTGTTGTCACTCGCGAAGCGGTCACACGGGGTTACGAAGCCACTGCTCACTTTCGTCAACAGGTACAATTACAACCTCCCCCCTTGCAAACTGTGGAAAAGACACAGCTCGCCACTCCCCAGAAGCCGCATCAAAGCAAGAACACGCTGCTGACAGCTTAATACAAACAGGACTTAGCCAAGAGGAAGGCTCAGGGCATGAGGCCGGAACTCAACACGGGGGCTGCAGAGGACAGATTCGAGATGAACGTTTAAAGGAGATTTTAGTTACAGTGCAGGAACACAGCAGCGGGCCAGGTCGTGTCTGCAACCTTTCAACAAAGACAATTACATTGTCTGGGGTGCAGCTTAGACAGACGGAGCTGCCTTTGCAGACGGAAACAAAATGGGAACCCAAAAGCACCATGAAGTCGAGATGAAGGGACAGGACACAGCGGAAGGAAGACAGGGCGTGAGCAGAGGGGAACGCCGCTGAAATCAGCAATCAGGAGCTATCTCTGGAATCCAAGCAGTGTTTTGCTGGGAGGGTTGGAGCCAGGAGGGTCACAAAAGAACCTCTGTGGTTTTGATTCTTTCCCTGAAGAAAATGGGTCAGTAGAAGCTGCCCTTGCCGAGTAAGGACGGAATCGCCAATACGGATCCTCAAGAGCTAAGCATCCAACAAGGGGGTCAGTGCACCGGTGCGCTTTAAAACTTAATGGATGGTGGCCGGCGCTGTGGTGTAGTGGGCTAAGCCTCCGCCTGCAGTGCCGGCATCCCATATGGGCGCCAGTTCGTGTCCCAGCTGCTCCACTTTCTTTTTTTTTTTTTTTTTTTTAATTTTTTTTTTTTTTTTTTTTGACAGGCAGAGTGGATAGTGAGAGAGAGAGATAGAGAGAAAGGTCTTCCTTTTGCCGTTGGTTCACCCTCCAATGGCCGCCGCGGTAGCGCGCTGCGGCCGGCGCACCGCGCTGTTCCGATGGCAGGAGCCAGGTGCTTCTCCTGGTCTCCCATGGGGTGCAGGGCCCAAGCACTTGGGCCATCCTCCACTGCACTCCCTGGCCACAGCAGAGAGCTGGCCTGGAAGAGGGGCAACCGGGACAGGATCGGTGCCCCGACCGGGACTAGAACCCGGTGTGCCGGCGCCGCAAGGCGGAGGATTAGCCTAGTGAGCCGCGGCGCCGGCCCCAGCTGCTCCACTTTCAATGGAGCTCTCTGCCAGGGCCTGGACAAGCAGTGGAAGACGACCCAAGTGCTTGGGCCCCTGCACCCACATGGGAGACCCGGAGGAAGCTCCTGGCTCCTGGCTTCAGATCAATTCACCTTCTGCCATTGTGGCCGATTGGGGAGAGAACCTGCGGATGGAAGGAAGACCTCTCTCTGTCTCTCCCTCTCTGTCTGTAACTCTGCTTCTCAAATAAACAAATAAAATCTTAAAAAAAAAAAAAAAAAACTTAATGGCTGCGTGGGCATGGTGGCCTGGCGGGTTAAGCCACAGCTTGGGAAGCAGAATCCCGTGTCACGATGCCAGTTCCAGTCCTGGATACTCTGCTCCCAAATACGGTTTCCTGCTGGTGCATCCTGGGAGGCAACAAAAGACGATTCAAGTTTGTCGGCCTCTGCCACCCACCTGGGAGACATGAATTTAGTTCTGGACTCCTGGCTTTGGCCTGGCCCAGCCCTGGCTGTTGTGAGTATTTGGGTATTTGTGGGTATAAGGAAAAGAGTGCAGATTGGTGCCTCCCCACATGGGCAAAAATGTAAGGAAAAGGAGGGTGCAGAACAGAGAGGAGGCAGGGCGTGAATGTGCAGCCAGACCAAATTTATTCAAAGAAAATAAATCCAAAGAGGTGGGAGACCAACTGCCAGTATGCATGTTGACTGGGCTACTTATATCTTAGGTGGGCTGGAGTGGGGGTGGGTGCAGGGGGCAGCAGGTAGAGGTGAATTCCTTCATATAGGTCTTTCATACAGGGTCTGCTGGATGCCCTCTCTCACCATTGCTATTCAATATAGTCTTGGAAGTTTAGCCCGAGCCATTAGAGAAGAAAAATAAATCAAAGGGATTCAAATTGGGAATGAGGAAGTCAAACTATACCTATTTGCAGACGACATTACATATTTTTATACAGGAGATCCAAAAGACTCCACCAAGAGACTATTGGAACTCCTAGAAGAGTTTGGTAAGGTAGCAGGATAAAAAATCAGTACATAAAAACCAACAGCCTTTGTATACACCAACAATGCCACAGCTGAAAAAGAACTTCTAAGATCGATCCCATTGACAATAGCTACAAAAAAAAATCAAATACATTGGAATAAAATTTAATCAAGGATGTCAAAGATCTCTACGATGAGAATTATAAAACATTAAAGAAAGAAATAGAAGAGGATACCAAAAAATGGAAAAATCTTCCATGTTTATGAATTGGAAGAATCAATATCATCAAAATGTCCATTCTTCCAAAAGCAATTACCAGATTCAATGCAATACCAATCAAAATACCAAAGACATTCTTCTCAGACCTGGAAAAAATGATGCTGAAATTCATATGGAGACACAGGAGACCTCGAATAGCTAAAACAATCTTGTACAACAAAAACAAAGCCGGAGGCATCACAATACCAGATTTCAAAGCATCCTACAAGGCAGTTATAATCAAAACAGCTTGGCACTGGTACCAAAACAGATGGATAGACCAATGGAACAGAATAGAAACACCAGATATCAACCCAAGCATCTACAACCAACTTATATTTGACCAAGGAGCTAAAACCAATCCCTGGAGCAAGGACAGTCTATTCAACAAATGGTGCTGGGCAAACTGGATTTCCACATGCAGAAATATGAAGCAAGACCCCTACCTTACAGCCTACATAAAAATCCATTCAACATGGATCAAAGACATAAATATATGACCTGATACCATCAAATTACTAGAGAACATTGGGGGATTCCTGCAAGACACTGGCACAGGTAAAGAGTTCTTGGAAAAGACCTCAGAGGCACAGGTAATCAAAGCCAAAAATCAACAGATGGGATTATATCAAACTGAGAAGCTTCTATATGGCAAAAGAAACACTCAGGAAAGTGAAGCAGCGACAGACAGAATGGGAGAAATTATTTGCAAACAACGCAACTGATAAAGGATTAATAACCAGAACATATAAAGAGATCAAGAAACTCCACAACATCAAAACAACCTAGTTAAGAAATGAGCCAAGGACTTAAACAGACATTTTTCAAAAGAGGAAATCCAAATGGCCAACAGACACATGAAAAAAATGTTCAGGATCACTAGCTATCAGGGAAATGCAAACTAAAATCATAATGAGGTTTCACCTCATCCCATTTGGAACAGCTTTCATACAGATATCAACAAACAACGAATATTGGTGAGGATGTGGGGGAAAAGGTACCCTAATCCACTGTTGGTGGGAATGTAAACTGGTAAAGCCGCTATGGAAATCAGTTTGGAGACACCTCAGAAATCTAAATATAGACCTACCATATGATCCAGTCATCCCACTCCTGGGAATTTACCCAAGGGAAATGAAATCAGCAAATAAAAGAGTTATCTGCACTCCCGTGTTTATTGCAGCTCAGTTTACAATAGCTAAAACATGGGATCAACCTAAATGTCAATTGAAGACTGGATAAAGAAATTATGGGATATGTACTCTATGGAATACTACACATTGGTTAAAAAAAAAAAAAAAGGAAAGAAAGAAAAGAAAAGAAAAAGAAAAGAAATCCAGCCATTTGCAACAAAATGGTTGAATCTGGAAAACATCATACTTAGGGAAATAAGCCAGTCCCAACGGGACAAATACCATATGTTCTCCCTGATCTGTGATAACTAATAGAGCACCTAAAAGGAAATCTGTAGAAGTGAAATCGATGCTTTGAGAAGCAATGACTTGAACAGCTCTTGTCTTAACTGTCAAGGAACAGTTTTTTTGTTTTGTTTTTCTTAAGGGAGAATGGACTGGGAGTGGGAGAGGGAGGCGGAGATGGGGTGGGAGGGCAAGTATGCTGGGAAGAATCACTATATCCCTAAATTTGTACTTACGAAATTTACACTCATTAAACAAATGGTCTCTTTGGGGAAAAAAAAAAGAAGAAGAATCAAGCAGTTGGGACCCAAACAGGTGCTCATATGGGAGCCCAGTGTCACAGGCGGGGGCTTAACCCACTGCACCACAACGCTGGCCCCCACCTTAGTTTCAAACAGAAATTGGAAGCCGAGTTTGGAGAGCCTGCTTTATTGTCATGTGTGTCTCCGCCCACTCAGGACGCTATAATAGAACACATGAACTTGGCAGCTTTTACACTGCAGGAATTTATCTGTCACACTTCTGGAGGCTGGCACGTCCAAGATCAAGACAGATGCAGGGTCTGGTGATGCCTCCTTCCCTGGCTCACAGCCGGCACCTTCTCATCCTGCCCTGTGCCAGTCCAAAGCCAGGAGCCAGGAGCTTCTTCCGGGTCTTCCACATGGGTGCAGAGGCCCAAGGACTTGGGCCATCTTCTACTGCTTTCCCAGGCCACAGCAGAGAGCTGGATCAGAAGTGGAGCAGCGGAGCTAGAACCAGCGCCCATATGGGATGCCAGCACTGCAGGTGGCGGCTTTACCCGCTACGCCACGGCGCCGGCCCCATTGCATCCTATTTATTAAGCCATGTGGTGGGTTAATCCAGGCTTGAGCCATGCTCTTACTTATCTATGCACTGAGTGACATGTGAAGCACAGATGTGTGTAAGTACAGTGGTCGACACATTTTCAGACTGCTGGACTTACAAGGTGTGACTGAGTGCCCCCTCCCCCCACCGCCGCCTGGCCCAGGCCGTATTCCTGTCCTTGGGATCTCAGCTTAGCAGTAGCCTCCTCTGTGAGGCCTTCCATGTCCCCTCCTGCAGGCTCATTCTGCTGCCCGCGCCACACTGCGTCCTTGCCTGTCTCCTGGAGCACAGGACCATCGCTCGGGACTAAACGCCTGTGGCCCAGCAGAACGCTGAGTGCGCGGTCAGTGGCTGCTGAATTAATCCGCTTCAGGGCCGGTGTTGTGGCTCAGCAGGTTAAGCTGCCACTTGTGAAATCCCATCATGTATGAGCGCCAGTTTGAGTCCAGCTTCCTGCTAATGGGCCTGAGAGAGCAGTGGACGATGGCCCAGGCACTCGGGCCCCGGACACCAACGTGAGAGACCTGGGTGGAATTCCTGGCTCTTGGCTTTGGTCTGCAGCCATTTGGGGTATTGGAGGAGTAGATAGAAGATCTCTACCTCTCTCGGTCTCTCTCTCTCTGTCACTCTGCCTTTCAAATAAATAAATCTTTAAATTAATCCATGTCGACCCTTCATAATGCCTGGGTATCTTTATCCTTATCTTGGTTGTTGGAAGCGAGGTGCTCACTACCCTACGAGACAGTTTCTTCTAGATTTAGAGAACTCCAAACACCAGAAATGCCTTAGAATGGGCTCCTGATGCCTTCTGGGCATCCCCACCCCTTGTTCCTAGCTCTGGCTTCCTGAAATTCTCAGAAGCAGCCCAGTTCCTGCTCCACGGACTACCCGTGTTTGGAGTCCCATCTTCCTTCCCAGTGGGGTGAGCCAAGCCTTCACTCTTCAGATGAACATCTAGGTATGCAGCAACACGGGAAGTACAGGGTGCTTTGAAAACCTCATGGGAAAATGGAAATAAAATGTTTATTTTTGTACAAAAATTGTTGAAATCCATGCAAAATTTGGAAATCGTGAGTAGTTTTTACATAACAACAATTTTCCATGTACTCTTTTTTAAAAGATTTATTTATTTATTTGGAAGGCAGAATTACAGAGACAGAGGAAAACAGAGACACAGAGAGAGAGAGAGAGATCTTACATCTGCTGGTTCACTTCCTAAATGGCTGCAATGGCCAGGGCTGGGCCAGGCTGAAGACAAGACCCCAGAAGTCTCCCACGTGGGTGGCAGGGGCACAAATACTTGGCCATCTTCCGCTACTTTCCCAGGCACATTAGCAGGGAGCTGGATTAGAAGTGGAGCAGCCCAGACATGAACAGGTATCCATGTGGGCTGCTGGTGTCACAGGCGGTGGCTTCACCCTCTACACCACAATGCTGGCCCCTCCATAAACATTATAAAGACCCTTCAGCTACGTGGGTATTAAAATATTTGCACCAGAACGAGTTTATATTTCAATTCCATTTTCCAAACTGTCCAAAGTAACATCATGTATATTTCCCTAGTGGGTAATGTTTGCAGGAAACCAAGCAGATTTCAGACCCAACACGTGGGACAGTTTTGAAGGCCAGGACCTGCAGGCTCACCCCTGAATGTCCACTGCCTGCACCTGGCAGGTGTGCGGCCAAGACTGCTCTGGCTGCCCGTTTTGTTGTATTTATACAGAAAGGCAAGCACAGCTCCACAGGGTCCTCCATCGCCCCCTCCTCAGCCCACCCCAGCCCTGTCGAAAGAAGGCAGCGTTCCATCTGCACAGGTGCCTGGCTCGTACCTGAAATGCCTGGAGCCAGTGTTCCCAGTTTCCAGAGTTTGGGTGTAGAACGTTTGCGTAGATTTTGTGAGGGTCTTGAGGATGAGACCCAAGTCTACCCACAAAAGCTACTTGTGTCTCACACACAACCTGAGTTCACAGAGCCTGGAGGTGACCTCACACACACCTTCTAATACACCTGCATCATGACTGACCCATCTCACAACATCAGCCATGGGGGTTTCCGTGGATGGCCTGTGTCAGTGCTCAAAGCATTACAGATGCTAGAGCACCTGGGATTTGGGATTTCTGGATTAGAGATGTTCAGCACATTGGACAAATGATTTACAAGTGCCGGTCAGCGTGCATCCGAGGGGGCTTTCCTGTGTGTGTCCATTTTCCCACAGGGCTGTGAGCCCTCCAGGAGGGCAGGGTCTTGTTCGTGAGTGTGGCACCCGTACCCAGCACAGGCCTGGCACACAGTGGGTGCTCAGTGCAAGAGCTGAGGAAGTGCAGTCCAGCATCTAAGCTGAGAATGCCACGTGTCCATGTGCACTGTCCACTCCAGAGAGGGGACACAGCTCCGCCGTGCCGGGCCCCTGGGGAGAGAGAAAAGACGACTTCACCCACATCGCACGGTGGGGAATATGTTGGGGGCATGAGAAGGACTCCTCGGGCTTCCAAAATAACAGTTGCAAGCTTGGTGCTTGTACACAGTGATGTGGGAGAACATGGGACATGCCCTGAGCTCAGTGTAATCGTGTGGCTGCTTCCTCAAAGTCACTGCAAAGACCCAAAACCCAACCCCCAGAAAGCACAAACAACTCCGGCCCCTCCAAGCCACCTCCCTGTCCACACAGGCATCCAGACCAGGGTGTGCCCGGAATGTAGAAGTCACAATGTAACTTACTTTTTAAATTACTCTCCATGGGCTCCTTCATCTTCTTTCAGGAGCTAACGGATTGGTGGGTTAGAAGTCAAGAGCCATGAGCCTCACCAGCTGGTAGGAAACGGAGATGCACTTGCTGGTGGCAGCAGGTGTATCCGGGAGACCACATTAAAACAGAACCGGGGCTGGCGCCGTGGCTCAGCAGGCTAATCCTCTGCCTTGCGGCGCCGGCACACCAGGTTCTAGTCCCGGTTGGGGCGCCGGATTCTATCCCGGTTGCCCCTCTTCCAGGCCAGCTCTCTGCTATGGCCCGGGAAGGCAGTGGAGGATGGCCCAAGTGCTTGGGCCCTGCACCCGCCTGGGAGACCAGGAGAAGCACCTGGCTCCTGGCTTCGGATCAGCATGATACGCCAGCCACAGAGGCCATTGGAGGGTGAACCAATGGCAAAAAGGAAGACCCTTCTCTCTGTCTCTCTCTCTCACTATCCACTCTGCCTGTCAAAAAAAAAAAAAATAGAACCGGGCTTACTGCACGGTTGCAGGGATGCCACCAAGGACAAGCTCTGAATCTACAGCTGCGAGTCCTGACTCCATGGCAATAGTCTCCAGGGGTTGGGGAAGAAGAGAGAAGACATGAGGACCAGTGACTGCCTGTGGCCACTGCAGGTCGGCTCCCTGCCTGCTGCCCTTTTATAAAACATTTCCTTTTATGGTCATGTCTTTTTTCCAGATGTATTTTTTTATTTGAAAAAGCAGAGCTACACAGAGAGAGAGGTCTTCCATCAGCTGGTTCACTCCACAAATGTTTGCAATGGCTGGGGACTGAGCCAAGCCAAAGTCAGAAGCTGGGAAATCTGGGAGGGTCTCCCATGTGGATGCAGGGGCCCAAGCACTTGGGCCATCTTCCACTGCCTTCCCAGACACATTAGCAGGGAGCTGGATCAGAAGAGGAGTAGCTGGAACACGAACGGGCGCCCATATGGGATGCCGGCATTGCAGACAATAGCTTAACTCGCTATGCCACAACAGCGGCCCTTGCCCGTATCCCTTCTCAGCTGTCTGAAAAAGGAGTAAGCCCTATCTGTAGCCCCCACAGCAAGGGGGTTTCCATCTATGCACCGCCTCTGCTTACCTTTGTAAAACTTTTTTTTAAGAATTGTTTTGTTTGAAAGGCAGAGAGAGAGAGGGGGAGACAGAGAGAGATTTTTTCCATCCGCTGGTTCGCTGCCCCAAATGGACATAAAAATGGCCAGGAAAAAAGCCAGGAGCCTGGAACTCCATCAGGGTCTCTCTCTTGGGCTGCAGGGGCCCACATACTTGGGCCATCTGTCCCAGGTACATTAGCAGGGAGCTGGATCAGAAGAGGAGCAACTAGGACTCAAATCGGTGCTCATATGGGGTGCTGGTGACACAAGCAGAGGCTTGGCCCATAGCCCCATGACATCAGCCCCTCTGCCTCATCTTTGCCAGGTCTCAGGGATCCGCTTGGAACAGGGAGAAGCCTCCAGGAACCTCTGTCTGCGTAGAGCTGGATGACTGCTGGGCTTCTTGGGGGAGTCAGAGCTGAAATCAGTGATTTTTGTTTGATGGCACTGGACAGCACCGATTCTCTTCTCCAACGCACACAGATTTTGCCAGGAAGAAGCTTCCAAGTCCCCGCGTGGGACAGAGAGGGGATCAAGCCTCTTTCCCTGGCTTCCTGTGTTTTCAGGACCCAGTGGGGAAAAGCCACTGGGACAGAGGGTGCTGACAGGTGAGCTGGTGGCCTCCTGTGAGGTTTGAGGTCCCTTTCCCGGCCACCAGGGCTGGGGGAGGCACTGCAGCAAGCCCAAGTTTTCAGCCAGCCCCCAGGAAGTGCAGGCCCTCCCAGCAATGTCATAGCGGGGTGAACCCTGCACGCGATTGCAAGGAGAACAGCAAGGAGCCGTGTGACCCGGAGATCCTGCAACTGGACTTTCTCCACCGGAAACAAAGCTACCCTCCAGCTGACCCACAGTCCGGGGGAACACGCTAACCTCGTGATTTCCTAGAGGACCGAAAGGATTGAGCAGAGAGAGTTCCAGAAAAGGCCATACCCTGCCTCTGCCGCTCAGGCTCTCCGCCAGCCCCACTCCGCAGGGCCTCCACTGTTCCCGGAATCACAGTTTGAAGGGACAGCGCTGGTCACTCCCTCAAAAGAGCTGTGGACTCAACCGCCTGCTAAGAACCTGCTCCTGCAGGCCCAGTGTCCTTTGCAGAGAGGGTGGTCCCCAGAGAGCCCTCCCAGTGCCTGGGGGGGGGGGTGTTAGCTGCCCTTCAGGGGGTCCCCAAGCAGATGCAAACCCAGGAAGACAGCGGAAGCTGCAGGATTTGGGGAACGCCCCATTTCCTGCAAGGCACCCTCCCTGCTGCAGGCTGAGGGTACCGCAGGCAAGAAAATGGGAAAAATCCTTGCATTTACGGAGCTTCGCCAGTGGGAATGAAATGGAGCTGAAATTTAAGGGCAAAGTCAATTTTGGGAAAAGCCTTCCCACTCATCCCAGCTTAGTAAGAACAAGAACACACGTGATGCACTTAAGTTTCTAAATCTTAGAAGATACAAGATCTTCATAAACCCAGAGTAAAGACAGCAGCCACACAGGAGCAAGATGTCAGGTTACTGAGGCACAAAGGGTCCCTAAGCCCCAGTGGTGGCAGCATGAGACCCTCCTGCCCAACCCAATGAGGAGCTGCAATCTATAGCCTCATTTTTAAATTTTTTGTTTATTAATTTATTTGAAAGGTAGAGAAAGACAGAGGCAGACAGAAAGATAGAGATCTTCCATCCATAGCTTCACTCCTCAAATGCCCACAACATCCAGCACTGAGCCGAACCAAAGCCAGGAGCCAGAAACTCCGTCCAGGTCTCCCACATCGGTGTCAGGGCCCAAACTGCTTGAGCCATCACCTGCTGCCTCCCAGGGGTGCATTGGTGGGAAGCTGGAATCAGGACTGGAGCTGGGACTGAACTCAGCACTCCGATAAGGGATGCGGGCCTCCCCAGGGCGTCAACCACGGTGCCGGATGCGCACACCTCTCCTTCCTAAAGTCTTTCTCTGTTTAACATAGAAAGAGCTGCAAGTGTGGGCACAGCCCTGTGGGACAGATGCTGGGATCATCACTCCCGCTTGTTGTTCAGAGCTCGGAGTACACCCACAGAATTCCAGAAATACTCCTCTTTTCTGAAACTTTATTCCCTCGAGATGCCTGAATTTATATGCAAGCTAAAATTTCTGAAGCAATGCCAAGCAAAGACTTTGTAAAAATAGAGGTCTTCTTTAATATTTAGGGGATTTGGGGCCAGCACTATGGTGTAGTAGGTTAAACATCCGCCTGCAGCCCTGGCATCCCAAATGAGCACCAGTTCAAGTCCCAGCTGCTCCACTTCCGATCCAGCTCTTTGCTATGGCCTGGGAAAAGCAGTAGAAGATGGTCTGAGTGCGTGGACCCCTGCACCCACGTGGAAGACCTTGAAGAAGCTCCCGGCTCCTGGCTTCGATTCTGCTCAGCTCTGGCCGTTGCAGCTGTTTGGGGAGTGAACCAGCAGATGGAAGACCTTTCTCTCTGTCTCTCCCTCTCTCTGTCTTTAACTCTGCCTCTCAAGTAAATAAATAAGCCTTTTAAAAAATACTTCAGGGATTCAAGAGTTCTTTTTACCTTAATGTCGAGGCAAGCCTGATAATGAGCATCTGTCGACTTGGGGTCACCCAGCACCCACTCACCCTTCCTCCTAACAGCTCTGTAACATCTCATTTTCTTCTGAGAACTCTCCCTCCCCTGCTCCTAAACCATGTGGCTTAGACGCACACACCCTCCTCCTCCACTCACCCATCACCTACACAATAGGATGAAGCCTGGGACCTCTGCCAAGCAGCTCAGTGACACTCTTGCGTCCACAGTGACCCCCCACCCCACCCAAAGTCCCAACACCTGTTCTCGTCAGACCTTTTGTGCAAATCCTAGGATGGAAGCAGGTGCTCCTTCTTGATGAACTTGGACTTCACACATTGGAAGACCTAGGACCTCAGCTAACTTGGAACCAGGTGGGCACTGCACACAGAGCTACAACTGTAGGAGCAGAGCAGAAAGATGAAAAAGAAAAGGCAGACAAAGAACAGAAAAGGAAGGAGGGACGAGAGACTGGATCTAGTGACGATGTTGGAGCCAGGCACCGGCAGACCTGATGGGGAACCAGGGTGCTGAGCTTGGAGGGAGGAAGCCACTGTTTGAGGCAGGCACCCCTGGGCCTGCACGTTTATAGATTGGGAAGGACATGCGATTTGAGTGATTGCAATTAGAGGATAACAAACTGCCCAGGGGGACATATTTCCTTGCGTGCCCAGATCCCAGAAAGGAATGTAATTCTCATAGGGTTCCACCTTCTGGATTCATCCAAAGAACACGGGGTGAGAGCAAGAAGCAGCTCCTGCCTTCTAAACCCCAGAGAGTCTTAAAACAGGCACAGGAATGGGCATTTAGCCTAGCATGCCCACATCAGAGTACCTGGTTCCATTCCCGACACCAGCTTCCTGCAGTGTGGACGCTGGAAGGCGCAGTGAGGGTCGGCCACCCACACGGGAGATCTGGATTGTGTCCCCTGCTCCCGGCTTCAGCTTTGGCCTGGCTCTGACCCAGCCATTGCAGGCATCTGGGTCGTGAACAAGCAGATAGGAGCTCTCTCTGTCTCTCTCTCTAAAGAAATAAATTTGAAAATAAACAACTAAATAAAATTCCAGCACAAATAACCCACCACAAAGCCATGAGGACTCCTGACACTGCCAATACATAAACATGCTGTAACAAGAGGTGTCTGGTTTCTCAGAGGCTGCTGGGGCCGTGTTAATAGCTGAGAACCCCGAATGTGCGTGTGGGGCCCCCCAGCCCCTGAGACAAGGTGCCCCTGTCCTCATGAGCGTTGGGTTCCCCTCTGTGTCTCTTCCACTGCAGGTTTGAGCCTGGTTCTCAAATGGGTAAGTTGCCCTTAGCAGCTGCTCATGGTGACCTCAAGGGCTCAGCCCAGGGAGAGAGAGAGATCCTGCAGCCATGAGAGACCCCCACTGCGAAAGCTTCCCTTAAACCACATTCCACAAATCAGCCCCCCAGAGAAAATCCCAGCCTAAACAGATGATTACACTTTTTGTTTTTCAAATACAGCTCAAGTCCCTGTAAATTCTATCAGGAATTCTCCACGGGATAATGAGATTTGGGAGTAGGATTACTGCCACAGTGTGCATGCCCGAAGTTTCAAAGAATTATTATTCTCCAAATCCTGTTTCTCATTTTGTTAGACAACGAAGTTAAAGGGAGAGAGAACTGTTTATTGGCTTGTTTGCTAATTAAAACAATATGCAGCAAGGATTCTGGCTTTGGTCAGCTTCTCCAAGAAAGCATTTTGGGCCCAACCGAGAGCCTTGAATTCCAGGATGTAATCCCTACCTGGCTGGTGCAAAAAAAAGTGAGAGACTAAAAGTAGGTAACACTGGCACCTTCTTTCTCAGGGTACACTCACTGTTGCAACAAACTACCCCAACCAGAGGCTTCACCCGAGACGACTTGATTTCTTCCAGCGGTAAGCACAGCCGACTGTTCGGGGTGAACTTCTGGCAGGCCTCTTGTAAGACAGAGTCATGAGGTCCTCTGCCAGGCCCCGGGCATGTGGCCAGCAGACTAGGGAAGCAGGGAGAGTGAGGGAGGAGCCGGCAAGAGGAGCCGGGCAGCCTGGACTGGTGAGCACCAGCCTGGAGCCCCTGCTCCCGCAAAGAGGACTGGGGGAACAGCCTCGCTCGGTCCCCAGGATGCCGTGGAAACGTGGGGAGCCTCCCCGGGCTCTGCTGCTTCCGCTGGGCGCAGCACAGTGGCCCACAGACCCCTCTTCCCTCTCTGTGTCCTCTGGGAGCCTTGCCAACAGCACAGTCCCCAGCAGTTCCTACAGCCCTGGCATGCCGTGGAGTCCCTCCGAGAGATGGCAATCACTCAGCCCCACTTTGAAGACCAGCAAACCCAGGCCGGGTCTCTGAGCAGCAGAGCTGTGTCCTCAAGCCACAGCTTTGCCGCCAACTGCCTGGTGCAGTGAGATGGCCCAGGCCCTGGCTGTGCCACCACACTGTGTCACTGAAATCCGGCCACACAACGCTGCCACTTGTAAGGAAGACCCGGTTCCGGAGCCCAGCCAGAGGCTGCCTTCTACATGGGGGAAGGGGCGTGTGGGGTCTCGTGGACCCTTGGACTGCCTTTTTCCAGCACCCTGGGGAGACTCTACTACCCCCGGAGCTATATGGCTATGAAATAGCGGGGCAAGTCAGAGCACAGTGTCTCTGACGGTCTCAGCAGGCCTCCCGAAAGCAGGGAGCAGACAGCTCTCCATGATGCCCCAGGACGGAAAGAAAGGAAGGTGGGAGAGCCAGTTCCACGTGTGTTTTGCAGCAGGGTTCCTCCGTGGACGGCTGAGGGCCTCAGGACAGCAACTTCCTGCTCCCCCCACCCTCCTGCCCACCCCCAGCGCAGCTCTGGGCAGGCTGAGAGCAAGCCTTGGTGTGGAGCGCTCCAGGGCCTGCAGGCCTCCGTCCGAGGGTGCAGGCATGTGGCTGGAGCCTCCTCCTGGACGCCCACAGTGCGGGCTAGGTAGAGCGTGGCTGTCCCCACGGCTGCACGAGCCTCCTGAGTGCCGCCGAGGGATGGACATCCCCAGCGACGGAGGTGTGGCGCCGACACTGAACACCCTGCTGTCCCCACAGGGAGCACCCGAAAGCCTGCTTCCCAGCCTGCCGACGAGGGCCACCGGGTGGCCATGGATTGCTAGGAGAACTGAAAGGACCAAAACACAGTGTCCACTCAGGACGGCAGGGGCCACGCAGGCCGCCATCATCAACGTGTTCCGAGTTCCTAGCACGGAGCCTGGGGACCAGTGAGGGAGTGAACAGAGGAAGGAAGGGAGGGTAGTCGGGAAGCAGGAAGAAGGAGGGGAGGGGCAGCGCCAAGGGGCTGAGTCCACAGGTGACTCGCAGTGGTGGGGGCCGTGCACAGCGCAGTGCAGATTCCTTAAGATCGCAGGCACGGTGGGCTGCGCGGACGCTCACCACCGCGTTCCCCTGGCCAAGCCAGGCTTGGTTTAGCACAAACACAAGCTCCGTGCGCGTGAGGAGGGGGTGTTACTGGTACCAGCAGAGGCAGACCATCTCTCTCTCCCCCTGCTGTCTTCAGCCTCTGATTTTTTAGAAAGTCCAGAAAGTCCTCTATTGGCATAAGGGCTAGGCTAGTTCCCGGGGGGGGGGGGGGGGGGGGGGCATAAGAAGTCAACACAATCTTAGCAGCTGGAAAACAAACAAACAAACAAAAAGCAGAAATTCGTTCTCTCGTGGTTCTCGAAGCCAGAAATCCAAAATCAAGACGTGGGCATGGCTGCCTCCTGCCCTGGGCAGAAGGCCATCCACATGCCTGCCCAGGCTCTCTGCTCTCTGCATCCCTCGCCCCCGTATCTAGGGCCCACCCTAAACCCAGAATGATCTACATCATCTCGAGACCCTAAGCCTCATCCTATCAGCCAAGACTCTTTTTCCAAATAAATTTGCACTCACAGGTGTCAGGGCTTGGGACTTGCACGCATCTTTTCTGGGGGAGGGGGGAGCACAATTCAAACCCCTACATGGGAGTAACCACCTGACTACGGGGAACATGACCGCCAGGAAGAGAAAGAACTCTTGGGGTTTTCAGAATGGCAGAGAAATGCAGCCGTTTCCTCTTTGTTGCCAAACATGAATTACTGTGGTCCTTTTTTTCCTTCCCAAAATGCCCTGGCAGAGAGCAGAGGGCTCAGTAGATAGAACCCAACATTTCTGTATAAACAGAGGAAACAAAGGATTTGCTCCAGGGTGCATGGCCTCGGAGATATATACAGAATCTTTCAAGCGCCGACTAATTGTTTGGTTTAAGGGCTGATCATTTATTTGCCAGAGAGTCAGAAAATAGCCAGAGATTAAAGAACAGCTGCGGGTGAATTAATTTTATCCCCATCACATGAATGAGAGCTGGAGTGGTACCAGGAGTAAAAGGAAGGAAGTAGATTGAAAACCCTAGGCACGCACATCAGCCTGAAGCTGATCGTTCTGCACCCATTCCCCCACTTTCGCTGCTGCAGCTGAAAACCCAGCGTTTGCTTCACGCCTCCCACCACCGCGGGCACGTTCTGCTCCGCTGTCTCCCTGGATCTGCACAGGTATCACCCCGAGAGTACGCAAAAGAATATCAAGGCTAAGAAACTTGTCCAAGGGACCGGCGCTGTGGCATAGCGGGTAAAGCCGCCACCTGCAGTGCCAGCATCCCATATGGGCGCTGGTTCAAGTCCTGGCTGCTCCACTTCTGATCCAGCTCTCTGCTGTGGCCTGGGAAAGCAGCAGAAGATGGCCCAAGGCCTTGGGCCCCTGTCCCACAAGGGAGACCCGGAGGAGCTCCTGGCTCCTGGCTTCAGATTAGCTCAACTCTGGCTGCTGCAGCCATTTGGGGAGTGAACCAGAAGATAGAATAACTCTCTCTCTGTCTCTCTCTCTCTCTCTCTCTCTGACTCTGCTTCTGTGTAACTCTGGGTGTCGAATAAATAAATAAATTGAGGTGGGGGAAGAAAGGAAGAGAGGAAGAAAGAGAGGAAGGGAGGAAGGAAGGAATTTGCCCAAGGTCATAAAGCCACTCCCAGGATTTGAATCCAGGCAGACAGCAAAGCACCTACTTTTAACCAGTATGTTGTTTTAAAGTCATCATTATTTATAAAAACCAGGGGCTGGTGCCATGGTGCAGCAGGTTAAGCCACCACTTAGGACGCCAGCATCCCATATCAGCATAGAGGTTACAGGGAGTCCTGGCTGCTCTGCTCTGATACAGTTCATTGCTAATGCACCTGAGAAAGCACAAGGGCTTGGGCTCCTGCCATTCACATGGAGACCAGGATGGAGTTCTGGCTACAGCCTGGCCCAGCTCTGGCCACTGCAGCCATTTGGGGAGTGAACCAGAGGATGTAGGATCTCGCTCTGTCTCTCCCTCTCTCTCTCTCTCTCTGTAACCCTGCCTTTCTTTAAAGATTTTTTATTTATTTGAAAGGCACAGTTACAGAGAGAAGAGGAGGAAGGGAGGAGGAGGAGGAGAGAGAGATTTTCCATCTGCTGGTTCAACCCCTAAATGGCAGCAACAGCTGAGGCTGGGCCATGCCAAAGCCAGGAAACCAGAGCTTCTTCCAAGTCTCCCACATGGCTGCACGGGCCCAAGCACTTGGGCCATCTTGCACTGCTTTCCTAGGCCACTAGCAGGCAGCTGGATCAGAAGTGGAGCAGCTGTGGCGTAGCAGGTTGGGCTACAGCCTGCAGTGCCAGCATCCCATGTGGGCACTGGTTCGAGACTCGGTTGCTCCACTTTCAATCCAGCTCTCTGCTATGGCCTGGGGGGGAGGGGGAGCAGTGGAAGATGGCCCAGGTCCTCGGGCCCCTGCACCCGCGTGGGAGGCCTGGAAGAAGCTCCTGGCTCCTGGCTTCGGATAGGTGCAGCTCCAGCCATTGCGGCCACTTGGGGAGTGGAAGACCTTTTTCTTTCTCTCTCTCTCTCTCTCCCTCTCTCTCTCTCTCTCCTCCTCCTCTCCTTCTCTCTCTATGTAACTTTGACTTTCAAATAAATAAATAAATCTTTAAAAAAAAAAAAAAAAAAAAGAAGTGGAGCAGCCAGAATTTGAACTGGTGCCGTAAGGGGTTCTGGCATTGCAGGTGGAGGCTTAACCTGCTACGCCATAATGCTGGCCCCTGCCTTTCAAACAGATAAAATAAATCTTAAAAAAAAAAAATCCAGGGCCAGCACCGCGGCTCAATAGGCTAATCCTCCACCTGTGGCGCCAGCACCCTGGGGTTCTAGTCCCGGTTGGGGCGCCGGATTCTATCCCAGTCACTCCTCTTCCAGTCCAGCTCTCTGCTATGGCCCGGGAGTGCAGTGGAGGATGGCCCGAGTGCTTGGGCCCTGCACCCGCATGGGAGACCAGAAGCACCTGGCTCTTGGCTTCGGATCAGCACGTTGCGCTGGCCGCAGCGGCCATTGGGGGGTGAACCAACGAAAAAGGAAGACCTTTCTCTGTGTGTGTGTCTCTCTCTCACTGTCCACTTTGCCTGTCAAAAAAAAAAAAAAAAATCCACACATGTATCAAACAACAGTAAGGCTTCTCCTGCTAAAGGCAAAAATATTCAGCAAAGTCCTGCCAGGGTGGACTGTGGGTTAAGCCACCTATCTGACTGCTAATTTGCACCTTGGTTACTCAGCTTCCAACCCAGCTTCCTGATGAGCCTGGAAAGACAGGAGATGATGCCCAATGACTTGGGTCCCTGCCACCCTGTAGGAGACCCAGTTGGTATTCTGGGTTCCTGGTACAGTCTGACCCAGCCCTGGTGAATCATCGGATGGAAGACAGGAAGATATCTCTCTCTCTCTCTCTCTCTCTCTCTCTCTGCCTTTCACATAAACTAATCTTTGTTTAAAATCCTGCCAGTCACTACCAAGTACCCACACTTCTACTCAGCCTTCATCTTCCTACCTTCCAAAATGATGCTATTCCCCTTAGAATGTCTTTCTCTCAGGGTGGGCTCTGTGGCATAGCAGGCTAAGCCTCCGCCTGTGCCATCGGCATCCAATGTGGGCGCTGATTCTAGTCCGGGCTGCTTCACTTCCGATCCAGCTCTCTGCTATGGCCTGGGAAGGCAGTGGAAGTGCTTGAGCCCCTGCACCCACCTGGGAAACTCAAAAGTTGTTCCTGGATCCTGGCTTCAGATCGACTCAGCTCCAGCCATTGTGGCCATCTGGGGAGTGAACCAGTGGATGGAAGACCTCTCTCTCTCTGTCTCTCCCTCTCTCTGTATATAACTCTGCCTGTCAAATAAATAACCTTTTTTTAAAATGTCTTTCTCCTAAAACCAATGGGGAAAATACGTTCCCTAGGGCAAGCAACTTCTACTCGCGTAGCCAGCAGATGAGGGACTCCAGCCTTGGAGACAAGGCCACATAAAGGATGCCCTCCAAGAATAAATGTGGGCCATAGGTTTTGTAAAGGAGAAAAAAAGATAAACAGGAAAAGAAAGGGATTAAGAAGAAATCTTTACATGAATAAATTTAGAAGAATAACAGATTTTTTTTAACAGTTAAGACTAAACAACAATGTGCATGGGTAACAGAACTTTTTAAAGATTTATTTATTTATTTCAAAGGCAGTGTTGCAGAGAGAGGGAGAACTGGAGAGAAGTCTTCTATCTGCTGGTTTATCCCCTCCCCCAAAATGGCCACAGCGGCCATGGCTGGGCCAGGCCGGAGCCAGGAGCCCGGAGCCTCATCCAGGCCTCCCACATGGGTGCAGGGGCCCTTCTGCGGCTTCCCCCAGGCCATTAGCAGGAAGCTGGGTTGGAAGTGAAGCAGCTGGGACGCAGGCCAGCACCCATGTTGGATGCTGACATTGCAGGCAGTGGCTTTCTCTACCCACTATGCCACAATGCCAGCCCCAACAAAGCTATTTTTACAAAACACATGAGCGTGATGGCTATAGAAGTGTGTTAAGGGGGGCAGCTCTGTGGCATAGCAGGTAAAGCCACCGCCTCCAATGCCAGCATCGTGTATGGGCACCTGTTCGAGTCCCGGCCGCTCCACTGTCAATCCAGCTCCCTGATAATGTGCCTGGGAGAAC
The DNA here is from genome assembly GCF_033115175.1 of Lepus europaeus. Lineage (NCBI taxonomy): Eukaryota > Metazoa > Chordata > Mammalia > Lagomorpha > Leporidae > Lepus > Lepus europaeus. The sequence goes on along the minus strand of NC_084834.1, from coordinate 123,066,362 downwards.
AGCAGAAGATGGCCCAAGTCTATGGGCCCCTGCCACCCGCATAGGAGATCCAGAAGAAGCTCCAGGTTCCTGGCTTCAGACTGGCCCAGCTCCAGCCATTCAGGCCATCTAGGAAGTGAACCAGTGGATGGAAGATCTCTCCCTCTGTAACTCTGCCTTTCAAATAAATAAATCTTAAAAAAAAGACCTGAATAGAATAAAAATGCTGAAAAACAAACAAAAAAAGCTGTTAAGCAGCCACCTGCAAATACCAGCACCCCAAAGGAGTGCAGGTTCAAATCCCTGGTTCTCCACTTCTGATCCAGCTCCCTGCTACTGGCCTGGGAAAGCAGTGGGAGACAGCCTAAGTGCTTAGGCCCCTGAACCGGTGTGGGAGACCCAGATGGAGCTCCAGGCTTCTGCCTTCGGTCTGGCCCAGCCACAGCTGTTGCAGCCATTTGGGAAGTGAACCAACACATGGAAGCTCGCTTGCGCTCTCTCTCTCTCCCTCTCTCCCTCCCTCCCTCCCTCTCTCTCCCTCTCTCTCTGTAACTCTGCCTTTCAAATAATAAGTCTTAAAAAAAAGAAAAGAAAAGAAGAAAGCAAAAGGGCAGTGGTTAGTTTCGACTGGAACAGGGCACGGAGGGTCCTCTAGGGTGTCGGCCAGAGTTGTTTCTTCCTCTGCCCTGGTTACAAGAGCGTTCGAGCTGCAGGGCCCTGATCACACTCCTTGCTTTTGTGTGGTGCTCTGTCTGTTTTATTTTACTTTAAACACGTTTTTAAAACATATAACAGTAATGTAACTTTAAAGTAATTTAACACAAATAGGGTGATCTGCATTACTTACTGATACAAGGCAAACACCAGAAGAAAGGTCTTGAACAGGCAAGGGTGGTTACTCCTGGGTCCTAACCCCTGACTGCGTAGGCTAGGGGTGATGAGTTTCCACATTTCACTGTGAACCTCTGGGTGCTGTTTGAGCTTTGAAACTGCCGTTCACTGGGGTGGGCGTTACGGTGCTAAGGGTCAGACACCGCACTCAGGGGGCCCTTGTCCCATGGCAGAGTGCTTGGTTTGAGTCCCAGCTACTCTGTTCCAATTCAGGTGCCTGCTAACCCACTGGAAAGCAGCAAATGATGGCTCAAGTTCTTGTGTAACTGCCACCCACACGGGACACCTGGATGGAGTTCCCGGCTTCTGGCTTCTCCCTGGCCAAGCCCTTGCTGTTGCAAACACTTGGGGGATGAACCCATGGATGGACGATCGCTACCTCTCTGTCTGTCTCCCTCTCTGTGTCACTCTGCCATTCAAATAAATAAAGAAACCTAAAAAGAAAAAGAGATTAGCTTTAAAAAAATACCCCATATGTACTGCGTTGATTCTAAAAATTAATACTTAGGATAAACTAGGAATAGTAAAACGACTTATGGGACTGTCAAAAGGATTCAACAATGAATAGAGAGCAGCCAGCCAGTGGCCACTATGGGGGGTCCTCAGCCAGTCTTGTTCATCAGGCTTGCTCTCCCAACAAACCGTGAGATGCGCAGGTGTGTCCCTGGGTTCCCAGCAGGGCCTGGCACATCGTACGCCCACAGTAAGTTCCTACCGATTCCATGAACGTGAATGCAGGGGGTTCTTCATCCAACCCAAATATTTGCACACAAAGAAACTCCGTAGCTGATCTTTGCTGGTTCTCGCTGTGAGCCTACCAGAAAATGCCACGTGGCACTAAGGCGTTGGTCATCAGCATTAGGGGAGTGTCCAAGCCAGGCTGCCAAGACATTCCAGGAGCATGCAGCTTCCCCCAACTCCAGAAGTAAAATAACACTAAGCTCTAAGTCTCAAAACTTACAGGTGTGGGAAAATGTTTACTTTTTAAAAGATGTATTTATTTATTTGAAAGGCAGAGTTATAAAGAGGGAGAGAGATCTTCCATCCACTGGTTCACTCCCCAAAGGGCTAGAATGGTTGGGGCTGGGCCAGGCCAAAGCCAGGAGCCAGGAGCTTCCTCCAGGTCTCCCACATGAGTGCTGGAGCCCAAGGCCTTGGTCATCTGCTGCTGCTTTCCCAGGTGCGTTAACAGGGAGCTGGAAGAGGAGCAGCCGGGACTCACTGGCAGCACAGGCCATGGCTGCCCCAAACGTCAGAAGCTGTTTCCTGCTCACCTCACTCCCACCCTGGGCTTGGTGGCTCATTTCCTAAGAACAAACCTAGGAAAGGAAAAACCCTAACTGCAGGCAGCCCCTAGCCCAGGGCCAAGCCTGTGGACGTCACGTTGCTCTGGTCAACACAACAAGCAGGAGCCCTCACCTCTGCACAACCCTTCCCAAACTCACAGCCCCAGTCTCACATGAGAAAAACACCAGACCCAGCCGAAACGAGGGGCATCCGGCAAACACCTGAACAGTACTCCCAAGGCACGCAGGGTCACAGGAATCCGAGAAAGAACTCAAACCCGGCCAGGCCCAGGGAGCCTGCAGGGAGACAGGGCCTCGGGACACAGCGCTCGGCCGGGCTGGGCTACATCTGCTGTCACGGGGCAGACACGGGTGGGAGGCTGGGAGCGGGCAGGAAGCCGGAGAGTGGGACGGCCATGTCAGAGGGCCCAGGCTGGCTTCTGGGTGTTGACCACTGAATTGAGGCAACTGTGAGGTTCACTGGGGGCAGGACAAGACAGGAATTGTCTGCAGCATCATTGCAGCTTTTCTGTCCCTCTAGATGGTTCCGAATGCACAGTTCACGTGTGCCCCTGCACCCCGTGGGGACCCAGAGGCCCAGGCATTCTGTGGATACCTCTGCAGGCCTCCGGCCGCTGCTCTCACAGGCTCTGCCGGGGCTGGTCTGGAGAGGAATTCAGAACGCACACCGGGGATATTTGCTTGTGGTTCCTCCGAGGGCTCCACGTGGGATTATTTCCTCAGGTTATCTGGCTCTGTAAACACTAATACGCTCACTTCTGAGACCTAAGATGCCGACAATATTTTAAATAAGAGCCGAACATCTTTTTAAATGGTTTTTTTTAAAGCCTCTCCTCTTAGATTCTCTTATGGCAAGAGCCTTAAAATACACAGCCCCGACAACCGCCAACACCTGTCACACAGGAGAGGGTTGCACCTGCAGTGGGCTGAGCACCGGTGTGGCTTCTTCTGCCTTTTAAGGCTCATCCAAAAGACAGGTGGCTACAGGGGGTGTCTTAGTCCATCTTCTGTCCTAGGACAAAATACCTGAGACCAGGTCACTTACAGAGGACACAGCTCCTTTGGCTCAGGGTTGTGGAGGCTGGGCTGTCCCAGAACCTGGCCCCGACGTGTGCTCCACGTCTTGGGAAGACCCTCTTGCTGGTGACACAGATCAAGCGTGTCTCACCTCTGGTTTCTTCCTCATCTTACAAAGCTGGCATCCCACCCTGGGCGCCCCGCTGCGATGCCCTTGTCTAATCCCAGCCACCTCCCACCAGCCCCTCCTCCGAACACCGCGAATGCAGACTCGGGACTTACCCTTTCCAACACGAGAACGTTGGGGGACCCACTCCAACCACAGCAGGAGGCGAAGGAATTGTTCTGGAAAATTCCCCCTTGCAGTGCCTCCCCCTCTCAAGGCAATGGCAGTGTTGTGCTCGCTCTCTCACTCACACTCTCTCTCTCTCTCTCTCTCTCTCTCTCCCCCCACCACGGCTGACCATCATGGAAGTAGAACAGGGCAGGGGAGAGTTTCAGGGCTCCCACTTCGAGGGCCCTGTACCCGCTGTGTGGCACCCTGAGGAGGACCCTGCCCAGGAGTGCCCAGGATGGACCCAGAAGGAACGTTCTACCGAGTGTTCTGCTGATTACCAAGCTGCCTGCTCCAGGACTGCACATGTCCCCAAAGACAAAGGCAGCCTGAAGGTAAAGAAGACGTTTAACCACACCACATGTGTCCAGGATGGGACCCTGGAGGCAAAAACTGCTCTCCAAGGCAGTGCGGGGATGAGCGGGAACACGTGGCTGTGGACCCCGCGTTGGCTGACGGTTTGGGTTTCCTGACTGCCCATTGTACTGTGGCTATGCGAGAGAATGTCTTTGTTCTTAGAGGATTCAAGTGCACTGTTAGGCACGAAGGCCCAGGGCAATGCACACGTACGAAGGGAGAAAGGAGACACAGAAAATTACTAAAATTACTAAGTCTAGGAGAAGGTGGATGGTGGGTGCGTATGACCGCACTGGGGCTTATACAGGAGAACGTAGGCACAAGCAAGGGGCGAGGTCATCGCTTCCACCAAGGACTTTGGAACGGTTGCTTCCCAAATTCTCTTTCCAAGCCCCACCCTTCAACCCTCAGATTTCCGCCTTTCATCTCCAGAATGGCAGAACACATTTTGCCGCATTTACAATTTATATCATATGACTTTGGCAGCAATTACCAAAAAAGCTCCCAGGAAAAATATTCGGAAATTCTAGACCCTGTTGAAAGGGCCACAATGGAAACACACACAGGCTCAGCTTTCCGGCCGCTCTTGGGTCTGGGACACTCGAGAAGCTCGGGTTGCAAGCCCCAGACGAGGACCGTCACGGAGCCCGTCCAGCGGTCTTAAATGACGTCTCAGACTGTTAGATGATGGTTCCAGGGTCTGTGTTCTTTAAACAAATGTGAAACGAAAATTCTTTTGGCGCGCATAAATCCAAGTAGTTCTGGGGTTCAGCGTTGGCTGTCAGTCCAGAAGATTTAATGAGTCCCCCCTCTCCCTTCTCTGGGCGAATTCAGCACACACATCCAGTGACGGCTCACCCTCCAGAGTCCACGTGTGTGCCTTGTGACGAGAGGTTTTAGGGTTCAAAGTGCTGCTTGCACAAAGATACAAAGATATTCACTGCAAGGTTGCTTATAATACCAACTCCCCCTCCCCGCCCCCACCCCAGAAAAACCACTAAATATTCCTTAAGTAAATGATGGTGCATGCATATTACGGAATTACATGCAGAGTGTATGTGTGTGTGTGTGTGTGTTAAGTGAATGAACTCTCTTCTCCTATAGGAAGATCTTCAAGACTTAACAAAGCTCCAGGGCCAGCATTGTGCTGCAGCAGGTTAGGCTGCAGCTTCAAACACCAGCATCTGGAATCAGAGCACCAGTACGAGTCCCAGCCGCTCCGCTTCTGATCCAGCTCCCTGTTAATGTGACGGTCCAAGTCCTGGAGCCCCTGCCCCCACAGGGGAAACCCACATGGAGTTTCAGGCTCCTGGCTCCAGCCTGGCCCAGCCCCAGCCATTATGGCCATTTGGAGAGTGAACCAGCAAATGGATGGAAGGTCTCTCTCTCCTTCTCTCTGTCACTCTGCCATTCAAATACATAAATCTTTTTATTTGAAAAAAATTAAGCTTTAAAAAAGAGCAACCTGCAGAATAGAATTCCAGAACATTAGCTTTATACATTTCATGTCATTTAGTGATCATACTAGCCACAGCCACTTCAAAAGCAAAATTTCCAAAAAATCCCCCAAAATGCTCCTGCTTTTCAGCTGACGGCCATGTCAACTCAACCCAGGAGACAAAGCAAGTGGAAAATCTCTTAGGATATTAACACCCCAAACTTCCGGCCTTTCAGGGTTGAGAAATCCTGAGGGGTTGAAAGCTCATGAGTCTGGCAACTTTGAATACTCACTGAAAATTCTAGATTTGCCTTCGACTGGCCACGGCTAGCGGCTGACACCAGGAGGTGCGTCCACAGACGTTCAATACTCTCTCCTTGGCACGTGCTTCAAAGCATCCATAATAAAAAGTGAGAACAAGCGGCCGACGCTGTGCTGCAGTGGCCTGAGCTTTCCGCCTGCAGGGCCAGCATCCCATATGGGCGCCGGTTCGAGTCCCGGCTACTCCACTTCCGATTCAGCTCCCAGCTTATGGCCTGGGAAAGCAGTAGAAGATGGCCCAAGTCCTTGGGGCCCTGCACCCGTGTGGGAGACCTGGAAGAAGCTCCTGGCTTCGGATCAGCCCAGCTCCAGCCATTGTGGCCACTTGGGGAGCAAGCCAGCAGATGGAAGATCTTTCTCTGTGTCTGTAACTCTACCTCTCAAATAAATAAATAAAATCTTTTTTTAAAAAGTGAAAATAGGCCGGCGCCGCGGCTCACTAGGCTAATCCTCCGCCTTGCAGCGCCGGCACACCGGGTTCTAGTCCCGGTCAGGGCACCGATCCTGTCCCGGTTGCCCCTCTTCCATGCCAGCTCTCTGCTGTGGCCAGGGAGTGCAGTGGAGGATGGCCCAAGTGCTTGAGCCCTGCACCCCATGGGAGACCAGGAGAAGCACCTGGCTCCTGCCATCGGATCAGCGTGGTGCGCCGGCCGCAGCGCGCCTACTGCGGCGGCCATTGGAGGGTGAACCAACGGCAAAGGAAGACCTTTCTCTCTGTCTCTCTCTCACTGTCCACTCTGCCTGTCAAAAATAAAAAATAAAATAAAATAAAAAAGTGAAAATAAAGTAAGTCCACCTCTTCCATAAGCCTGTTTTAAAATAAAATCCACCAGGCGGCTTCCTCTAATGGAAATCACGCCTAAGAGGAGAGCGTTTGATGTCTCCAGGTTTCCCGTGGCTCCGCTCTGCAAACCTCCTTGCCTGAATATTCTTCTCCACTGCCACCAGCCGCTCGCTCACAGCTCCTGCTCTCACACATCACCAGACTTTCTGTCCCATCTACGCCCACAGAGAGCTCCTGAGCCTACCGTCCCCAAAGTTCTATTAGGGAGCCTACAGTCCGGGGTCAGGAAGCACCAGCAAAAATCACACAGGACTGCTCCCAAGTGCAGAGCTATTTTCAGGCTTTTCTAGAACAGTCGGTGGGTCCGACTCCCTATCACTCGGGGGCCAGCTTGCCTTTTTTGTTGATAAAAATCAACACCTTGCACAGAGTTGGAACCGGAGTTTGGACAGCAAAAGCAAAGCAGGCTGTGTGCTCCTGGGGGGACGATGAGGATGCACGTCACGCTTGGCCACCAGCTGGCTCACTTTGTGGGACTCTGTCCCTAAACCTCCCAAAATAAGACAGTGGCTCCAGCTCCACATTAGCATTTCTGCCAGTTTCTCAAAGGCGCCATTTTTGCCTCGCTTCTGTGTCCCCTGCCTGCTTGGTGACAGTAACAAGTGTCCGGGCCCAGGACTTGCCGTCTGTGCTTCTGCCCCAGGCTCCTCCACCAGCCCCCCAGCACGGCCTGTGTTTATTTTCACGCAGGGCCCAAACCTGCAGCCACGTGTGAGCCCTTGTCTGCCCAGAGCTCATTTTCTTGCAGAAAGGTGAGAAAGAGTGACTTCAGCCTTGGTTTGGATTCAAGATAACTGCTGCAACCCACGGTCAAATAACATCTTTAAAATTAAAGCAAGACTTGGGCAGGTGCTGAGAAAAAGCAGGGGGTATTTTTACGTCATTCCCACTAGAGGGCGCCAGACCCTGCACTGTGCCTTTGGCCACCTCCACAACGCCCCACTCTTCCCCCAGCCTGTGATTCTAGAAAGCTCTCTGGCACAAGATCCAGGCAGAACTTGGACCTGTTCTACAGTGAAATGGAATTCCCGAAACACAATTTGAACGCTCCTCATGGAGGGAGCTGTGCCCTGTCTTACCCAGTTCCAGGCCTGCCTCAGTCAGGGGTTCCGACCCCTCAGTCGCCTGGAGACGGACACACCTGGGCCCCTGGGATTCTAATTTTGGTGTGGAGCTGCTAAGAATCCAGAACAAGCAGAGCTCATCGGCTTCCATGCCATGCCCACACTGGCCTCTTTTCCAGAAGTTTCTATGCACCTGCTCTCGGTCTCATTTTGTAGGTCAGGAAAAGCCAAAGTCCAGATTACCCCAGTTGCTTGTAAGAAGCTTCCTTTGGGGACAGAGTTACGCTACACTGGTCAGCTGCCCACTTCCATATCAGAGTCCTGGGTTTGACTCCCAGCTCCTCCGCTTCCAATCTAGTGTCCTGCAATGTGCATCCGGGAGGCAGCACTGATGGCTCAAGGACTTGTGTTCCTGCCACCCACGTGGGGGACCCAGATGGAGTTCCCAGCTCCTGGCTTCAGCCTGGCCCAGTCCTGGCTGGCATTTGGAGGGTGAACCAGAGGATGGGAGATCTCTCTGTCCCTCTACCTTTCAAATAAAAGGAAAATAAATAATTTTTTAAGCCTTTTTTAAAAAAAGAAACAGAAACCACCTTTGATGCCTGGCCCAGCACTACTGAACCCCTGGGCAGGCAGCGTGGCTGTGGACCAATCAGATGTCAGGAACTGCAGACAACCTTGGGGATGCACCTTCCCAGCCACAGTGAGAACAGCAAACCAGGACGGGGCTGGCTCCCAGCCAGTCAGCCCAGCAGGAACTCCTGTATGGAGAGTGCTCCATGCAGCAGGACCCCACACAATGGGGGAGAGGAGGCAACAGGGAGACATTAGGGGGCTGGGGCATTGGCTGTGTGGTCCTCTGGATTGGACCACCGGGAAGGGGCGGGATTCTTTGGGCATCTTAATCAGTCTCATGTGGGACAGATACAAGTGGGCCATAGAAAAGAATGAAGTCTTGACATCTGCAGAAAAGTGGGTGCAACGGAGCCGTGACTTTAAGTGAAATACGCCAGACCCGGAAAGTGATACTGTGGGCTTTTCCCCGAACATGGCCGGTTAGAACACTTTGGTTTTTGTTTTTTTTTTTTTTTTTTTTTTTAAAGATCTATTTATTTATCTGAAAGTCAGAGTTACACAGAGAGAGAAGGAGAGGCAGAGGGAGAGAGCAAGTGGTTTTCCATCTGCTGGTTCACTCCCCAAGTGGCAGCAATGGCCAGAGCTGCACCGATCCGAAGCCAGGATCTTCTTCTGGGTCTCCCACGTGGGTGCAGGGGCCCAAGCACTTGGGCCGTCTTCTACTGCTTTCCCAGGCCACAGCAGAGAGCTGGATCAGAAGTGAAGCAACCGGGACTCAAACCGGTGTCCATATGGGAAGCCGGCACTGCAGGTGGCGGCCTTACCCACTACGCCACAATTGCTGAATTGTGCCAAAAACTCATCAGGCCCCAACAGGAAGGGCACAGAACCTGTAGACTGCACATCAGCTGGGGGCACTCCTGGGTTCCTCTGGGCCCCATCTAACCCTGCAGGGCAAACGCCCAGACGGGGCAGGGGCTGCGAGGCCCAAGGCCAAGGCCAAGCAGCAACAGGAGTCTGAACTTCATTCCCCTCTTCCTTCTGGGGCTCACCCACTCCTCCTACACAGCTCTCATCCAGGGCAGCTTCCATGGCCAGCTCGGGCTATGCAAACCTCTACGGAGGCCTCCAAGGACATAAGACCAAGTCTCCAGGGAAAGGGCCCGAAAGCAACTTCCTCTCTCCTCTCCTCCCCGCCCCCACCTCTGCAGGAGCCGCCCAAGTCCACGTGGCACACACCACCCACAAAGCTGCAGTCTGTGCTTTGGGGAGGGTGGGGGCCTCTGGGGCTTGGGGTAGCTGACAGAAATGTCTCTTTCCAAGGAGTTCTCGCACACTGTGGTCCCCAAGAGAGGGAGGCAGTGGCGTCTCCTTCACCCGGCGTGCTGGTCACCTCCTGGGCACAGAAGCCTGTCTCCAGCCGGGCTCTGCGTGCTGAGGAGGGTTCCACGGCTCACGCTTCATTCGCTCGCGTGAATCTTCAGCCGTCTCAGCGTGGCACGTTCTCCCCGGCAGGTGCGTGAACCTCGGGCCGTGAGGACAGGGGGGCGGCAGCAGTTCCAGTTACCTTGCTGCTTCCCAAGGGAGGAGGACTCAGCGTTCTGTTCCGCGCCCCGGCCTACTGCTGCGTGGGGGTAAGGAGGAGACAGGACTCCAGCCCTCAGCCTCGGCGCCTGCCTTCCCGTGGGCAGCCCGTGGACTCCACACCACCTGGATGCCTGATCCCGGAGGACAGTGAGACCCCCAAGGCTTCTAACAGATACTTTTCTGTGCTCCTGTGGGGGAGGAGCACAACACTGGAAATCCTTTTTTTTTTTTTTTTTTTTTTTTTTTTTTACTTTTTGACAGGCAGAGTGGACAGTGAGAGAGAGAGAGACAGAGAGAAAGGTCTTCCTTTGCCGTTGGTTCACCCTCCAATGGCCGCCGTGGCTAGCGCGCTGCGGCCGGCGCACCGCGCTGATCCGAAGCCAGGAGCCAGGTGCTTTTCCTGGTCTCCCATGTGGGTGCAGGGCCCAAGCACTTGGGCCATCCTCCACTGCACTCCCAGTCCACAGCAGAGAGCTGGCCTGGAAGAGGGGCAACCGGGACAGAATCCGGCGCCCCAACCGGGACTAGAGCCCGGTGTGCCGGCGCCGCAAGCTGGAGGATTAGCCTGTTGAGCCACGGCGCCAGCTAGAAATCCTTTTTGTTCAAAGCGTTTTACAGCACAGGAACTTAAAGACAGGGAACACAGCTTGGCCAGTAAGGTCCCGAGTCGCAGAGTTCACGGTCATTCCCTGACTTACTCCGCTACATCCACACAGGCTCCAGTCCTGGGGTAAAAACGCAAGTACACCATTGGAAATAACAAACATCCGCCTGGCACAATCTGCCGTGAGGGGGCCAGCGCTGTGACGTCGTGGGTGAAGCTGCTGCCAGCAATGCTGGGGGCCCATCTGAGCACCAGGTCAAGTCCCGGCTGCTCCGCTTGGATCCAGCTCCCTGCTAATGAGCCTAGAAAAGCAGCAAAGATGGCCCAAAATCCACTGCTAGGACTTCCAATACACTCACTTAAAAAAAAAAAGTTTATTTACTTATTTGAAAGGGAGAGCAAGCGAGCGAGCACTGCAATGCGCAGCGCTAGGCCAGGCTGAAGCCAGGGGTCTGGAACTCCAGCAGGCTTCCCGCGTGAGTGGCAGGAACTCGAGCACTTGGGCCAGCAGCCACTGCTTCCCAGGTGCACCAGCAGGGAGCTGGACCAGAGGCGGAGCAGCCGGACTCCCTGGAACTGGCACTTTGACCTGGGATGCAGGAGTCCCCACTGGCGACTTCAACCTCTGCACCCCAATGCCCACCCCTGTACTCCGTTAATCGGGGCCAGACCTTAGAGTCCACTGCTGCCACCAACACATTTACACTTCGTTATCGAAATCGAGTCATCCCCAGAAGGAGGTGAAAGGCAGGAGGCCACCCCACAAGCAGGCAGGCAAGAAACTGGGGCTCCAAGGGGCAAAGGAGAGAGCCGGGTTCACCCCAGAGCACAGGTCCGGGGCCTGCACCTGCCTGCTTGGGGCCCGAAGGTGTGTGCATTTGGGGGAATGTGGAATGTGCACACAGATAATGAGGGAGTTGAGGACAGGATCCAAGGCTCAACAGCCAGTTCACTTATGCACACCAAGCCTCTTCCTCCTCTCACCCCCCCCCCCTTGGGTCAACGCCCAGTGCACGGCAGGTGCTGAACATCAGCTTAGAAACCCCTCCACCTGAAGCATCGCCGAGAAAAGCAGAGTGGTTTGTTTTTAGCACCACGCCCAGAACCAAAAATATAGAAACTGCTTAGTAAGCCCCTGTATCTCAGGGCAATGCAATATAAGACAACGGGGACAAGGGCTTCGTCCCCTGCCCGAGCCATCGTAAGCATTGATGAAGGGAGGGAAGAGTACAGGGACAAAGAACGTATCTCCTTCCCCAGAAATCGTGTCACATGGGCAGCCTTGGCGGTGACAGGCCTGTCCTGGAAACCCATTTAACAGATGGAGAAAATGAGGCCCAAGAGAGCAAAACACATCTCCTCAGTCTGTGGCCCTCGTGTCAGTCGGGGAGGACTTTCCAACAGCTCGGTCAGGTTCAACTGCACCGTGCAAGACAGGGCCAGGGGCTGGGAGACTCGCACTGCTCCTGGTCTGCGGGCTTTCAGTCCCACAGCGGGGCGCAGGCTCATACTCGGCTGACATCTGCTGTCCATAGGACGGCCAGGGAGAGCAGCGCTCATGGTGAGAGCAGCAGGGTTCACTCGGAGACCACAGCCCTGTGCTCTGCCCCTGTGGGGAGGGAGTACTGGGCACCCAGCTAGGGATTCTGAGTCAGGGGTCCCCACACCCCAGACACAGCCTCAAGCGTCCAGAGCAGGGCCCACCGTCCTCCGATCAGAAACCAGAGGCCCAGGGCTGGACGCCCCTTTCTTACCTGGCAAATGGGTCTTCTGTTCCTTAACTGGCAAGAATACCCACATGTAGGCTCAGGGACGGACGGAATCCATCACAATGTCTACTCACCACCCCCAGATTCCCCCCCGCCCCCCGCCCCCACACTCGCCATCGTGTTATTCCCCAGAGACCAGTTTCTGCGTTAATTCTATTCATCGTTTCCACTTAAAAGATGACGAGTTCTCTGCAACACTGACTTTATCAACACTGGCAGTCAGCACACTTGTGTATGTTCCAGTGCCCGAATGTTCGTGTTCCCAACGCTTTGAATCAAGTTTGGGGTGATACCGACCTGGGCACCGGCCCCTACCTCATCAACAGGAGTTCAAGTCCACGCGCACGGCAGGACCCCGGTATGATTCTCCAGGAAGAGAATTCTGACTTTATTTTTTATTTTTTTTTATTTTTTTGCAAACAATTTTAGAGGCAGGGTGTTCAACTGATTGAAATTTCACAAGATTGACATTATTGCTTAAAGTGCTTGAATTGGTTACATTAAAAAAAAAAAGGGTACGGATTATCTTAAATAAAAACTACATTTTTTAGCAACAAAACCAAATAAATGCTGCACAAATACAGTAACTATTTTTTATACAGAAATGGAAGCCAAAAATAAATTAATGTGATGCTAGGAGAGAGAAATTTAATCAGGCAGAGAAGCAGGCGAGAACTTTCCAGACCCATGCCGTCTGCATGAGTCCCTCCCAACAGTGCTGACAAACGCCTTGACCACTGAATAGCAAACAAGGGCAAAACATCTAGCGCACAACACCGTAACACACATGAAGAGACGAGGCTGACCAGAGGCAGCGTTTACAGATCACGTCCGCCTGCGACAAAGCTCTGCTCAAAGAAGCCCTTCGCTCCGCCAAAACACAGTCCGCTGGCAGGCCTGGCCACGGAAGAAATGCAGAGGGGCCGCTGCGGTCTCCTCCATTCTCCCCATTTCCCTTAAATCCACCCCACAGCAGGCCTGGCTTCCTACCCGGGCGGACAGCCTGCAGGTCGGTCCTTTGCTCCCTTCAAACCCGTCCACTGCTTACAGCCTGGGAGTGGAAAACTCACGGAGGGAGTGGCCCGGCCGTGGGGGGGCGCTGGGCTGAGATTCGCTCTTGGGGGAATGACACTCCAGCATACTGTACCGTAACCTAGGGGCTAACGCAGTAAGCAACCAATCAAGCAGAAATGTCTTGTCTTGTAGAACACCCGGCAGCCGCAGCTCTGCACTCCTGCAGCCTGCAGCTGAGCCTTTGTGCTTTCTGGTGGCCCGGAGTGGCCATCTGCCCGCCGTCCCCCGCTCTGCACTAGCAGTAAGGAATGAAAACCAGCCCCGTGTTTGTGTGCTGTCCCCTCCATGGAGAGCGATGTCCGGGAGGGGAAGGTAGCTGCCCAGTGTTTGCTGAGGAAGAAGGGCGTGGAGCTGCCACACAGCTCGGGTGTTAAAAAGCTGAGGGTGGAGAAATGTGTTCTGGCCTTGTCCAACCTCACACAACCGCTTTACTCTTCCCAGGATCTACCCAAGAACACGGAATTTTAACCGACTCTTTCTATTGAAAGAATCCCTTAAGTCACTGCAAAAATTCTTCACGTGTGCCCCCCCCCCAAAAGCTGTACTGAACCTGTGACTTAGCATGTAAATACCATTCACAGGCTTCCAACCAAACACAGACATCTAATACATTAGCTTCGAGAGTTGTTGCAAAGATAATTTTAATAGCTTCTGTGATGAATCAGTTCCAGATCTATCAGCGCTCAGCCATGGCTTTCCTACGCTTTGTAACATCTGGGTTGGTGACAGCAGACATCGCGGTCCCCTGCAGGAAAGTGCCTCTCCAGAGATTAAAGATTCACCTCCCAGGTAAGCGATTACTGCGCGTGTTTCATGGAGGGAAAACGAGACAAAAATACCCATGAGTCTGAGCCTGCCTCTGCACAAGGCCCAGGACGTTTCTGCCCACTTGCATGAGACAGAAACGTGAAGCTCACCCTGTTTTGTCTTCTCCAGTGAAAAGCGAAACGCTTCAGTTCAAGTAGGAACCAATGAAGTGTCGGCATGCGTATTTAAGTTCTGAGAAATCAACAGTTCAAGATATTTCAAAAATAAGAAATCCAGTTTTCATCTGGGTAAAGTGCTATCATCCTCTTCGGGGTTGCAGAACGGCCACGGACATCTCCCTCTCGAGTTCACATTCCACCCAAGTCTGCACGTCCGTTCGCGCGCGTGTCGGGGAACAGTGCGTTCACAGTACGGCCCCGCACGTGGAAGCCAGCCGACCTCCCCAAGGAAGCCACGGCTCGTGGGGTGCGCGGCAAACCAAAAATCAGCTCCACGCCAAACGGGCCCTCTGAATTAAAGGTACCAGTACTCAGATGCTCAAATAAATACATATGTAACAAAAGTGAAAAAAGGAAAAGGAACCGCGGTGAGATGAGGGTCTTCTCACGCCTTCGGGGAGTCCGGGCCAGAAACCGCCCCTGGGTGCCTTCATCCCCCAGCCTGGGGACCCCTCCTCGGCCACCTTCCCACCTCGCCAGCTCCAGGATGGCCTGCAGCCAGGGTGCCCGTCGGCCCTGGCACTCCCCCATCACCCAGAGGAGCTGCAGTGCGCGGCGAGGGCTGTGACCGGCTGAGCTGAGCTGCACCACACACTGCCTCCGCCCTGCGCCATCAGCAGGACGGCAAAGACGTCCCACGGAGCTTGCCAGGGGCCAGACACCGCGGAGCTCCAGCTCACGGGGCCTCACGGAGGAAAAGTGGGGCCACCGTCCTCCAGCTCGCGTTTGGTAGAAAGGAGAGGAAAGAAACTACTGACTGTGCGCAAAAACGCCCTCCTGGCTTTGCCTGCCCTGGGCTCCCACTCCCCGGCCTTGGAATTCCAACGTGGGCAGCACCTCCCTACCCCAAGAGGCCTTGCTCTTCCCCACGCCCCCCGTGGGTCACCCGCTGCTTAGCGCCTTCCCTCGCACAGAGAGCGACGGTCTTACAACGCACACCTCCACCCAAGTCCGCGGCCCTGCTGTCGGGGAGCCGAGCGCAGGCAGCACTGTTTCCAGGGACACGTTTCTGGAATGCACTGGAAGGGGGCCCCGGGGGCCAGCGAGGAACTCCAGCAAATCCCCCGAAACAGACTGCAACATCCGCAGGAAGCGGCGCCCCGACTCCGCCAGACGGAACACGTGGCACGACACTCACCCCGCGCGAAATTCAGCAACTGCTATCCAAAGAAATGTGACAGCCACCTGACCGCCGTGAACTCGGCTTCACACTAAAACTAAACCAAGAGGAGTGCTGCGTGGAGAAGAACAAAGGGGCAGAGGCCAACGTGGCCAGGCCGTGAGACTCGGAGCGAGCCCTGGGCGGCCGCGGCGGCGGAGGACGGTCAGCCGGGGTCCAGGTCCCAGGGCCGGCGGGCTGCCCCCGCTGCCTTGCTCCCACGGCCCCTTCAGTTATTCTCGTGACTGATAGAATAAAATATATCCAGACTCTGAATTCTTTGATATATCTGACGTCAGGCCATAGAATTCTTCAATAGCTTGGGCGTCTATTTTCTGCAATAAAGGAGAAACAAAACCAGACATGCACTTAACACGAGCCCCGCAGCAACAGGAGGAAACACTGCTAACATCAGACACGTCAAGGGCGAGTGAACCATCCCGCAGACGTGGCGGAGGTGCTGGGGCGCTGGGGGCAGCCACACTTGCACCTGCCCACGGCCAAGTACAGGCAGAACAGAGGTCTTGGGAACGGTCCTAATTATCTCTGGTCAGCAGAGTGCCTCATCCTGTTTCCTTTAACTTCACTCTGCTAAAACTGCTACCCTCACAGGTTAAAGCAGACCCCGTCGCTGCCCACAGAATTCACTCCAGCTCGCATTCCTTGACAACAAAAGCAATATACGGAATGCTTTGGTATAATACAGACATCTCCAAGTCCAACCGATTGGAAAAAAACATATTTTAAACAATAACCGATATGAGAAAATTCTGAATTCCATTGTAGTAAAGGAATTTTAACAGGACTGTGACGTCTTCCTGCACCAGAGAATCACCAGAGAGAACAGGACTTCCAAGCAAGGGAACTTCAAAGAGTCCGTGGGAAATGGAAAAAGGGGAAGTTTACAGTGGTCAAAGAGCTGTTTGGAAACCATGCACAGTGTTTTAAAGATAGGCACTGTTCCCGAACCTCCTCCATCCCTATGGAGAATGGAGAGGGGCACAATTAGGTTTTGAGGGGAGCACTCGGGCAAGGGGCCAACGGGACCGTGTTAGAAGGCGTCCAGGCAGACCCGCCCCCCACGCACACCGACCTCCACGATGTCGTCATCAAACAGGAGCCAGAAGCCGTGACTCTTCACGATGGTGATGTAATGGCCACGATTAGGACCGCTGGAAAAGAAGGAACAACGAGAGGTCACCACGGGAGCGCAGACCTACCGAGCTCCGCTCAGCTCCGGGGCGGGGCTGCCACCGTGGGGGTAAGGAACTGGGTGGAGCTCCTGTCCAGGCCCACAGCACGGGGAAGGGCACTCAGGCTCCGGGCCCAGCTGGCAAAGTCCAGTGGGAAAACAGAGCATCTGATTCAGCAAAACTTAACAATGACCACATACCTACTACGTGCGGGGCCCTACTCTGGCTGTCAGAGAAAGAAGTGGTGAACAGATGACCCCACGCCCCAGGCCTCGGTGCCACGGTGCGAACGTGTCCCACAGGTGCGCAGGCTGGGAACTGAATCCCCAGGGCAGCGGCGTGTGGAGGTGGCTCTGCCGCCTCCTTCTGGCGAGAGCGGGCTTGCTAGAAGTGCGCCCAGCCCCGCGTCCCACTCTCACGCGTGTGTGACGCGTGTGCTGCCTCTCACCGCGAAGGCACACCAAGAGGGCTCCCACCAGACGTGGCCTCTGGATCCTGGACTTCCAACCTCCAGAACCGTGAGCCTCACAAGCTCCCCGAGCTCCTAAGCTACTCCGGACGCCAGCCCAGGACGCCTGGGGCGGGGGGTGGACAGGCACAAAGTACAGGCAGGGACAAGTTCAAGTGCTGGCAAGTGCCCCGAAGAGGAGCACACAGGGCCAGGGCGACGGGGGCGGCAGCATCTCACGTGAGGCGGCATGCAGCCCTGCTGACAACGTGGGGCTCGAGCAGCAGGAAATTTTCCAGAAGATAGGGACGGGGGGTTGGGGGGACACGGGCCACATGGCTCAAGACAGAAGTTTCCAGAACAGGGAACAGCAAGGAGGCCAAGTGAGCTGGGGGCAGTGGAGGGGGGAGGACCAGAGAGGCTGTGCAGCCCGTGGGCAGGGAAGGTGGGATTTCAGGAGCTCACAAGTCGTTAACAAGCCGCAGGCACTGACATAAAGGTACAGGCTGCGCCAACAGCAGACGGGACAACAGATGGAGGGAGCTGTGTGGACCTGCACAGCTGAGGGGGCTGTAATGCTGAACCCAGAGCTGCTACCTGGGACGGCGCTGCTGAGGACAAGTCCCGCCCCCACCTGACCCCTTCACACACGGAAGAGGTCAGGGATCCGCTCCGGCCTTCCTCCAGCCCGGGCTACTCCGCTCTGCTCCCAAACTCCACTGGTTCAACGCCGACCCAGCTTCCCGAGGGCAGGGCCCCATGCTGTGTGTTCCTCATCGCTGGCACGGAGCCCAGGCACCTGGGAGCGATCCACACCACCCACCTCTCCAGCAGGAGTTCAGAGCATCCCGGTGGGGGCTGGGCTGTGGCGCAGCGAGTTAAGCCCCTGCTTCCTACACCTGTACCCCATGGCAGAGGGTGGGCTCCAGTCCTGGCGGCTCCAATTGCAATCCAGCTCCCTGCTAACGCACCTGGGAAAGCACTGGAGATGACCCAAGTGCTTGGGCCCTGCCACCCATGTGGGAGACCCGGATGCAGTCTCTGGGTCCTGGCTCCGGCCTGGCCCAGACCCAGCCATTGGAGCTATTTAGGAAGTGAACCAGAGGATGGAAGATCACTTTCCCTCTCTGCCTCTCAAATAAATAAATAAATCTTGGGGAAAGTGGGGAGGGGAGGGGAGGGGAGGGGAGGGGAGGGGAGGGGAGGGGAGGGGAGGGGAGGGGAGGGGAGGGGAGGGGAGGGAGGAAGAAAGGAAGGAAGGAAGGAAGGAAGGAAGGAAGGAAGGAAGGAAGGAAGGAAGGAAGGAAGGGAGGAAGGAAGGAAGGAAGGAAGGAGGGGAGGGAGGAAGGAAGGAAGGAATCCTAGCAGGATGCGTGACTTGGTACTGACTCACACTGTGCTGCCCGCCAGGGCTTCCTGGCCCTTGTGACCATTCCAGAAGTCGGACGATTCCAGAACCCAACCTCCCCTGGCCCTCACCTGTCCTCCCAGGTATGGGAGACATGGAGGTCTTCATGTGCCCTGGGCACCTGAGTGCTTCTGTGGCCACCACCCAGCCCCCAGCACGCCTGGCCTGTCCACACAGCCACCACCACACACCCAGGTCCCGGCACCCCAGGACCTCCTCCAACCCTGCCCAGAGAAGGGCGGCATCCGGTGCTGGCAGCCAGACTCCTGCATCCCCCCAGGACGGCCGCTAGGACACAGCTGGCTGAGAACTGACCAATACCTAACAGTCGAGAACCAAGAAAAGGCCAAGCCAAGAGGCACACGTGGACCGGCTCTGAGGCTCTGCAGCCCAGCAGCGGGGAAACAAGGGGTCAGACTCCCCTTCCTGGCTTCTCCTGGTGATGGCGCCCCCACTCCACCCCCAACACCCCCATCCAGGCACACAGCGGGAAGAACTTGTTCTACACATGCCCTGAGCACAACCAAGGGCAGGCAGAACACAACCCTTCCCAGCTGGGCGAAGGATACCAGAATACAATTCTCACTATTTAGTTTATTTTATTTTATTTAATTTTAATTTATTTCAGAATTTTGAATTTGCTCAGGGCTGGGTTTTGTAGCCAGCAGGGTAAGCCGCCACTTTTGATGCAGCACCGGTCCCAGTCCCAGCTGCTTCACGTCCAATCCCGCGCCCCGCTAATGCGCCTGGGAAAGCAGCACAAGATGGCCCGGGTGTTTGGGCCCCTGCTGCCCACGTGGGAGCCCTGGACAGAGTTCTGGGCTCCTGGCTTCCGCCTGCCCAAGCCCCAGTTCTTGCAGGCTTTTGGGGACTGAACCACCACGTGAACGATCTCTCTGTGTGTGTCTCTCTCTCTGTTCCTCTGCCTTACAAATAAATAAAACTTAAAACATAAATTTTGCTCAGAACATGCTGCTTCTCCACATCTAGAGGTTTGCTCTCTTATTCTTTTTTTTTAGGATTTATTTATTTTATTTGAAAGTCAGAGTTACACAGTGAGAGGAAAGGCAGAGAGAGAGAGAGAGAGACAGACAGACAGCAGACAGATCTTCCCTCCGCTGGTTCACTACGCCAATTGGCTGCAACAGCCAGAGCTGCGCTGATCTGAAGCCAGGAGCCAGGAGCTTCTTTCAGGTCTCCCACGTGGGTGCAGGGGCCCAAGGACTTGGACCATCCTCCACTGCACTCCCGGGCCATAGCAGAGAGCTGGATCAGAAGTGGAGCAGCCGGGACTAGAACCGGTGCCCATATAGGATGCCGACACTTCAGGCCAGGGCTTTAACCCACAGTGCCACAGTGCCAGCCTCTCCTATTCTTTTCATGATTAAATACTGATTATAGAATTTTGAGAAAGAACTGAAAATCTTAATTGTTTAAGATATTGTAATCATTCAAAATGCCATATTATTAATCTATTGCTTCCGGTTATTATATTATTATTATTTGAAAGGCTGCGTTATAGAGAGAGGAGGAAAAGGAGAGAGAGAGAGAGGTCTTCCATTGCTGGTTCTCTCCCCAAATGACTGCATTAGCCGAGGCTGGACCAGGCTGAAGTCAGGAGCCCAGAGCCTCTTCCAGGTCTCCCACAAGGAAGCAGGGGCCCAAGCACTTGGGCCATCTTGCACTTTTCCAGGTGCATTAGCAGGGATCTGGATCAGAAGTGGAGCAGCTGGGACTCAAACCGGCATCCATAAGGATGGGGAGTTAACCCGCTGCCACCACAGCGCTGGTCCCTGCTTCCAGTCTTTATTCATGTATCTTAAAACACTCTAGATCATACCATACGAACAACTTAGCTCTTAAAAATCTAGACTCCAGGGGCCGACGCCATGGCTCACTTGGTTAATCCTCCGCCTGTGGCGCCGGCATCCCATATGGGCACAGGGTCCTAGTCCCAGCTGCTTCTCTTCCAGGCCAGCTCTCTGCTGTGGCCTGGGAAGGCAGTGGAGGACGGCCCAAGTGCTTGGGCCCCTGCACCCACATGGGAGACCAGGAGGAAGTTCCTGGCTCCTGGCTTCAGATTGGCACAGCGCCGGCCATATTGGCCATTTGGGGAATGAACCAACAGAAGGAAGATCTTTCTGTCTATAACTCTGTCAAATAAATTTAAAAAAAAAAAAAAATCTAGACTCCAACCATGAGCGTTCATTTCTCCATAGTACTCCAAACTCATCAGGATCATTTCCATCCGATGGAGGCTTACTGAACTACTTCCCTATGGTAAACCTTACTGTAGATAAACCTTCCTGTAACGCTACCCATTTGGTAAGTTTTCCAGGTATGCCTAAGGTAACCAGTAAGAGTGTGGGGAAGTGAGTATGTGCTCTGGCTGTTAAGATGTCTGCCTCCCACATCGGAGTCTCTGGGTTCGACTCCCCGCCCTGGCCCCAGACTCCAGCCAGTGTCCTGCTAATGCAGATGCTGGGAGGCTGCACCGATGCTTCAAGGAGCTGGGTCCCTGCGGCCCATGCTGGAGCCCTGGCCTGAGATGGGAGCTCTCCCTGCCTCTCGAGTACGAGGTACTGAGTGCCACAGCCCAGGGAGGGTGCAGCTGGGTGTACCTGCCACAGTGAACGACCACGGCCACCAGGTCATACATGCGGTCCAGGTTCACGGCGTCGCTGGACGTGTTGAAGAGCCGCAGTTCCAGGGGGAAGACGACGCGGTAGGAGAGCTTGGTGTACCTGTGCAGCTGCTCCATGTACTTGAACCGCTTCAGGTGCAGCGCCAGGATCATGGGCAGCTTTTTGACGCGCATCCTGAGAAACCACAAAACAGGAAGTCAGGGGCTCCTAGAGGCAGTGAGGGGAACAGAAGACGCGTCTCCTGCACAAGGGCGTGCAAATACCCCGAGCTCCCAGGGAGAGAGGCGGCTCATTCCGCAGAGTGCACTTCTCACAGCTCCTGGGCCAACCACAGCACTGCCGGCGAGAGTAAAGCAAGACACTGTGTGAGAGTGTGTATGTATGTGTGTGTGACTGTGTATGAGTGTGCATGTGAGTGTGCATGTGTGTCAGTGTATGAGTGTCAGTGTGTGTATGAGTGTGACTGTGTGTATGTGTGTGTGCATGTGAGTGTGCGTGTATGTATGTGACTGTATGTGTACGTGTGTGTGTGTCAGTGTGTTGTGTGTATGAGTATGTGTGAGTGTGTCCGTGTGTGAGTGTGCGTATGTGTGAGAGTGTAGGTGTGTGCGTGTGCATGTGAGTGTGAGAGGGAGAGAGGGCCCGGCCACGGGAGCCAGGCCACAGTGGTACACTAAGAGTACGATGCACAGTTGCTCTCCGCTGCCCAGACAGGAAGCCGACGGACGGCACAGCCCGACAGTAACTGAGAGGAAGGCAGGAAGCAGTCAGGAGCGCGGCGTCTGGCCTGGTGGGGAGACCCTGGGTCAGGCGCGTCCCACATCGGGGCACCTGGATTCAGTCCCCAGCTTCCTGCTAACGCAGACCCGGAAAAGCAGTGACGAAGGCTCAAACAATCGAGTCCCTGCCAATCACACGGGACACCCAGCTCCTGGCTTTGGTCCCAGCCCAGCCCCAGCTGCAGTAGGCATTTGAGGAGTGACCTGGCAGGTGGCAGGCCTCTCCATGTCTGTCTGTCTGTCTCCCTCTGCCTCTCAAATAAACAAATAAAAAATGCAGTAAGTTAGTGAATGGCAGAGAGGAAGGAGCCCAGGTGGCAGGGCGCGGACGGGATGACAGACTGAAGCTGGCGGGAGGCGGTCCTTGGCATCGAACACCATGCTCGTCCCACTCCTCCCACCCTGGGAAAGTCAAGCCCCTTCTCTGGCTCTCAGCTTTCTCGTTTTTAACACGCAGGGGTTCTCTTGGGGCTGCCTGGCCCAGCTCAACGGCACGCTGGTGCTGTCAACCCTTGGAGGTTTGTGCAGCCGACTGAGTCCCGGAGGCTCAGCAGATA
Organism: Lepus europaeus; assembly: GCF_033115175.1. Lineage (NCBI taxonomy): Eukaryota > Metazoa > Chordata > Mammalia > Lagomorpha > Leporidae > Lepus > Lepus europaeus. Next base: position 123,044,025 of record NC_084834.1, on the reverse strand, counting down.
ACGACGCCCTGAGCACTCCTGCAGCACCGGAAACGCCCGGTTCTCTTCTGTTCCGTGCAGCAGTTCCCAAACACGTGCAAATGGAAAGCTTGGACACCCTCCCCTAGGAAGTCAGGACAGGGACTGGAAGCACCCTCCCCTGTCCACTAACAAAGGCCACCTACTGCTCCATGACCAAGGCGACTGATGCGACAAGGCAAAGTACACAGGTCCAGGTGCAGGGCTGGGGAAGGCGGCAGAGGAATGATTTCCACCCAGACCTGGGCCTGACCCCTGCTAGCCCCCCTGCCTGCTCCCGAACCTCTGGGAAGATAACTTCACTCAGAGTAAGGGCTGTGAGGAGGACCGATGTGTCAGCGTGCTTGGCTTCTTGGTGAATACTCTATGGGAAACAGTGGGCAGACCGTCCAGGAAGTGTGGCTGGTGCGGAGTCCTTATCCCCAGCAACTGCTGGTTCTCCGTGGCCTCGTGATGCTTTTGAACGGCAGACTGACCGTCTCTAAGTCCGCTGTGCTAAGTGACGTCAGCGACCATACTGGGCGTCGGCCACGCGTCCCGTGCCAGGTCCCTTCTGTCATCCACCTTTAATCCCAGTGCTGGGTCTGCATGTGGCTTTGTCCCTGAACACAGGCAGGAGTTGAAACCCCTGCCTTAGGTCAATGGCCCTGAGAGGCTGGAAACTTAATCCAATTGTGGAGGTCAGAGGTGAGGGCCCTGGGAGTGATTCCGATCAGCTCAGCCGTGACGCATCCAGTAGCTAAGTGAGGAGACAGAGACACGCAGCCAGGCACACACAGGCTCCCTGGCTCACCACGGGCCGCTCTGCACCACCCGGACTCTGAGGCCACGCCGACAGGGCCCAGCCGATCTGCACAGGTATTTCATTACGGAGAGCAGAGTGATTCATTCAGGCAGCTCATGAGGACGTGTGGGTCCCACCTGCCCACCAGTGCAGGCCGTAGGCCGGCAGCCAGGCCTTGCTGAGTGGGGGAATGAGCAGAGAGCTACACACTGAATGATTCTGCAAGGCCAGCACTCTGTAGCACTTTGACTCGGCTGGCCTCAGGCCCGCGGAGCTGAGAGCCCAGGCCAAGCCCGACGCCCTGCACAGCGGGGCCCGGCTCGCCAGCCCGGCAGCCCTGAGCCAAACCCACACGCACCTTTTCTGGGCCTCCTGCTTGCTGCAGCACGTCTCACAATAGTACTTCTGCTCACTGCACAGCGTCTCCGTGTTGCTGAAGTCTCTGCAGACAAAGATGCTGTCATTAAACACGGCCACACGCGCTGGGGGCTCACACTGGAACCCGCCATCTGACCTTTCCCGAGTGGGGACAGAGGCACTCGGAAAAGAGCCCTGGCAAGGCCCGGGCTGTGGTGCACGGGGGCCGGCACCAAGTCGGGTAAAACAACCCATGGGAGGTTTTCACATTCAACTTTATCTTGTGAGACACACACACACAGAGACACAGAGAGGAAGAAACTTAGGATTTCACAGAACACCTGCAAGCTGGAAACTAAGAATTATAATAGAAAAATACTGCCTACAGTAAAAGCCCATCGTGATGCTACTAGGCTGAAAGAAACCAGCAGGTAAAAAGCAAGTGATAGGGCCCATTCCCCACGGGCACTGGCTGGAGTCCCGGCTGCTCCTCTTCCGAAGCAGCTCCCTGCTAATGGCCGGGAAAAGCAGCGGAAGATGGCCCAAGTGCTTGGGCCTCTGCACCCACTGGGAGAGCCGGAGGAAGCTCCTGGCCCCTGGCTTTGGCCTGGCTATGGTGGCCATCTGGGGCATGAACCAGTGGATGTAAGATAGATCTCTCTCTTTCTCTCTCTGTCTCTCCCTCCCTCCCTCCCTTTCTCTCTCTCTCTCTCTCTGAGAAAAACCACGAGGTTTTCCGCTGCTTACTGAGCCTTTGTTTTTAAACGTCACGGCTTTGCCTTCCGTTCTGGTCACCGAGACTCTACCGGGATCCTGCTTCAAGGCTGAGAACAGCATCCAGGAAATGACGATCCCCGGCAGACTTGAAGAGCCGGCGACATTTCCCTGTGCACGAGTGCCCGGCGCCAGAACAATCAGGCTAAACAGACGCCGTTGCTTAAACAGCGCCGAGGACGCCACCGCTCACACAGAACTCGTCAAGAGGTAACACAGATGGTCCTTCGCGCATCGCCCGCACGTATGCCGTGCTGGGGCCTCGGGACTCGGAGTGACCGCCCCCCATGGCTCACGGTCTAACAGAGACCTGCACCAGCGACCCCATAGCACCAGCCACCCGGCAGCTTCAACTTGAACCCAACAGCTTCCTGTGCACTCAGGAGCAAACCCACACTGCCACCAGGGCTGCAGGCTGTTATCCGCTCTCTCCTGAGCCCTCTTTGACCTGCTCCCCTGCACCCATGCCTTCCCCTTCAGGGCTCTGCCTGCCCGGGCATCTGCACAGGCTGTTTCCCCACAGTGCTGAGTGCCCCTGGGCACTCACCGTGCAGGGCTCCTCCTTGAGTGTCTCACAGCCTCATCCCTAGCGGCCCTCAAGAATGCACACCGGCTAAATGGATGAATAAGCAAAGGCTACAGCGGGTGTGAAGTCTGGGGTCGAGCCCAGAGGAAAGGGAAATGAACTTGAACTCGGGTGATGCAAGAGATTTCCCTAAGGGGCTACGTCCACGGGAGGTTCTCAGAGAGGGAACAACAGCCAGGGGATGCCACAGAGCTCGGCAGGGTCACGCAGGTGCAGAGGAACCCTGGCTGCAGTGAGCCACCAGCCTCAAGTGCACCAGGCAAACAGCGCGGCAGCTGCGTGGCTCTGGGGCCCAAAGCAGGTCTCCTCAGGGCGAAGTCCTAGTCAGATAGTGTTCTCCGGAACCAGGACCCTGGCAGGAGCCTGCGGAAGGCGTTGGAGGGGTGGGAAATCACGGAGACCGCACCTCCCCTCGACACTCGGATTTCGGTGCAGCTGCACACGGCGGACCCGAGCCCGGCTGCATGGGGACGTTGGCCAGTGATGGCTGTGGACTCCTGCCTGGGTGCACAGCACGCAGCAGGGTGCAGACGGGAACGGGGAGAGGGCGAGTGGCGAAGGAGATCATCCTCGGAGCGTCTGCCTCTCACCGAGCAAAAGGGTCCCAGCCGGGAAAGCCCAGCCTTGGGGAAGGAGTCCAACCCCGCGCACTCGTTCTGGTTTCTCGGCAAACACTCTCTGAAGGGTTTATGGATCCAGAGAGGCAGAAGTGCAGCAAAGGTGAGAACCCAATTTACACGGCCGATCTCGGGGCCGGCGCTGTGGTGTCAGTGGGTAAAGCTGCCGCCTGCAGCGCCGGCATCCTATATGGGCGCCGGTTCATGTCCCAGCTATTCCACTTCCAGTCCGGCTCTCTCCTACCGCGCCTGGGAAAGCAGCAGAAGACAGCCCAAGTGCTGCCCCTGAGACAACCATGCAGAAGACCTGGAAGTAGCTCCTGGCTCCTGGCATCGGCCGGGCCCAACCCAGGCCACTGGGGCCACCTGAGGAGTGACCAGCGGATGGAAGATTTCTCTCTCTCTGTACTCTGACTTTCGACTAAATCAATCAATCTTTAAAAGGAGCTGATTTACAAACAACCACAGCCCCGTTGAGCCCCAGCCGGCCAGAAGCCCGTGCAAGAGACAGGGTGGTGCTCTCGGGGCATCCGTGAGTGGAGAACGGGACAAGGAGGCAGTTAGGGAAAGGGGCTGGGGCCGAGCAGGCACATCCGTCACACCAGACCGCTGTGACGACAAACGTGGGCAGCCGAAGTCCAGGAACTTCCCTTTTTTAAAAGATTTATAGTATTTATTTGAAGGGCGGAGTTAAGGGGGCAGGGGCTGGGGAGATCGTCTTTCTGATGGCTCATTTCCCAAATGGCCACCAACGGCCGGGGCTGGGCCAGGAGCTTCCTCCAGGTCTCCCATGTGGGTGCAGGGCCCAAGCACTTGGGCCATCTCCCACTGCTTTCCCAGGCCATAGCAGAGAGCTGGATCAGAAGTGGAGCAGCCAGGACTCGAACTGGTGCCCTTAAGGGATGCCAGCACTGCAGGCAACAGCACTGGCCTGCCCCAAGGAACCTTAATAACAAGCCAAGGGAAGGAAACGCTAGGAGGTTCTTGATATTCGGGGTAAAGGACTGAATCACACAGAAGGGGCTGAGGACAGAAAATCCTTCATACTTCTTTAAGAAGAGTCACAGTCACAATAAAACGCTGTTTAGAAAGACACTTTGAAGGAATCTGTTAGGACACCGTGTCCCATAGCAGAGCGCCTGGGTTTGATCCCTGCCCCCAGCTCCCTCCTAATGCAGACCCTGGAAGGCGGCAGTGGAGGCTCAAGTGCTCGGGCCCCTGCCACCCATGTGGGAGACCTGGATGGAGCCCCTGGCTTTGGCCTGACCCAGCCCAGGGTGCTGAGGACATCTGGGGAATGAACAGTGGGTGGGCATATTCGCACTCTCGCTCTTCCTCTCCAATGAATAAAAAATGATTTTTAATACATGGTAAGAAGAAATTTAGTAAGAAATGCATGCCCTTTAAAGGAAACCATGACACCTGATGGAAATGTACACGAGGAAACTCGAAAGACAGACTATGTTCCAGAATGGGGACAGAGCCATCTGTCGTAAAGACAGCCATGATGTCCCAGTACAATGTCTGTATTTGATACATTTTCAATTACAATCTTAACCTTTCCCATCAATACAGTGCCTCCGATCACACGCACGTCATCCTGAGATGCTCATGGGAACTGAGGCGGCCTGGGAGTGCCAGGCCCTGCTCAGACTCCGGGAGCGGAAGGGACCCACACACAGCCCACACCGGCCTCCTGGTATACCGGTGAGGAAGCCCTGTTCTTTTTTTAAGATTTATTTACTTATTTATTTGAAGAGTTACACAGAGAAGGAGAGGCAGAGAGAGAGAGAGAGAGAGAGAGAGAGAGAGGGCTTCCACCCACTGCTTCACTCCCCAATCGGTCGCAACGCCCGGAGCTGTGCCAATCCAAAGCCAGGAGCCAGGAGTTTCCTCCATGTTTTTCCACCCGGGTGCAGGGGCCCATCTCCCACTGCTTTCCCAGGCCACAGCAGAGAGCTGGAACAGAAGTGGAGCAGCCGGGACTCGAACAGGTGCCCATATAGGATGCCGGGACTGCAGGCGGCGGCTTCACCCGATACACCACCGTGCCGGCCCTCGGAAGCTCTGTTCTAAAGCCAGGGCACTGCTCATCAGAATCACTTGGGCAGCTTGGTTAATGATCCCAGTGACAACCTCAGCCCCACCTCCTTCCCCTCTCCCCGCAGTGACTACAGGAGCCCCCCAGTGCGACGCAGGCATTGCTGTCTTACAAGCCCCCCAGGAGGCCTGAGGCACTGCCAGAGCCAAGAGCTGCCTTCCAGCGCTTCCCGAGGTGCACCTGCAACACCCAGGGACGTATCCAAACGAGAACCCTGGTGAACTCCTAGGACAGACCAGAGCGTCTGCATTTCTCCTGAGTCCCAGTCCGGAGGCCCTGTGCAAGGAGCAACGGCCTACAGCCGTGGTGCTCAAGCCTGGGTGGTCTCCAAACCGCTGGAATGTTCATTAAAACAGGCCTGGATGCCCAGGCCCACAGAGACTCTTGAACACACACTGAGGTTCCTGGATCTCTATTTTCACCAACTTCCTCGGGTGATTCTGAAACACGCAGTTCAAGTACCACCCAGCAGGGCCCACACTGGCACAGGAGGTTAAGTCTCTGCCTGCGACGCCAGCACTCCATATAAGCCACCAGTTCAAGTCCCAAGTGCTCCACTTCTAATCCAGCTCCCTGCTAATGCACCTGGGAAGGCAGTGGAGGACGGCCCAAGTGCTTGGGCCTCAGCCAACCATGTGGAAGACCCGGATGGAGTTTCGGGCTTCTATGACAGGTACCAGAAAATACCACGTATCAAAAATAACCAAAACTGAAACCCAGATCAGAGAAACCACGAGATAAGCGCGTGGCAAAGGCTGCACCTGTAAAAGCACAGGGCGGGGCGTTCTCAGAGTAAGTAGAGCAGGAATTTCTTACAGGAGATTAATTTTTTTCAATCAAGAGCTCTGGGAGAGTTAGAAGGCCTTTCCCTACCGGCCGCCTGACTTCCCTGTCAGTGGGACACTGGGAATTTTACCAGGAGGAAGGCAGAGGACGGGCAAGTGGCATCAGGACACGGAGAGTGTGGAAGACACAGGGGCACGCAGGCGAAGCAGCCACGGGAGCCATCAAGGCCCCAGAGGCCACGCGCAGATAACTGACATCAACTTCACATTGGCTCGGATTTGGCCTGAGGCCGTTCCTGAACTGTCTGAAACAAAAACCAAAATCTTTCTTTCCCAGCCTCCTCCCATCACAGAGGACAACCCTTGCTCAGGACACCGCTCTGAGGCTTGACAGCGTTAGAATCAGAGCCCAGCAGCCTCCGGGCTTCCCAGCACTGACACGACTCCTCGGGACAGAAGTCCAGGCAAACACCAGAGCCCCCTGGGAGGCAGCAGCAGGCGGCAAATCCCAATCCCACAGCGCCAAGCTCGATTCTCCGAAGTGACTAAAACAGACGAGGACAGGAGCATCACGTCCCGAGAGACACGACGCTCAAGATTTATAATTCTAACTTCAAAGTCAAGTCTCCAAGAATGCAAACCAGAGTCAACCTTCAAAGGGCCCCAGAAAGATCACAATCAACCCTTCCCCTTGATCTCAGAGAAAAACAGCGCAAGACCCAGCTGGCATCGCCTGTCCCCAGGGTCTCCCTCCTGTGCTCCCCCTCCCTCCTCCCTCCCTCCCTCTCTCTCTCTCTCTCTCTCTCAAAGCCACCACCACAACCCAGGACTCTCCGCGAGACAGCACCTGGTGGCTTCTCTTTCTTTACCTGCGCATGTGAGCAGATCAGTCCAGCTTGAGTCTGAGGGTGACATAACGTAGGGGAGGAGGAACAGGTGTCTGACACAGCGGCTGAGATATCTTTTGGGACGCCCACAGCCCACACTGGAGTGCCTGGGCTCCAGTCCCCACTCTGCTGGCACACACCCCGGGAGGCAGCAGGTGATGGCTCAAGTGACTGGGTCCCTGCCATGCATGTGGGAGACCCAGCCAGAGTTCCTAGATCCAGGCTTTGACCTGGCCCAGCCCCGGTTGTCGCAGGCACTTGGGGAGTGAGCCAGAGAATGCAAGATCTCTCTCTCTCTGTCTCTCTCTCTCTCTTTTCAAATAAACAAAATAACTACTTTTTAATAGGGGGCGGAACACCAGCCTCAACAGCCCAACAGATGGAAGGGAATGACACTCACAGGTGTTCAGAGGCCACTCCAAGCTCACCTTCCCGGCCTGAATACTGCCCAGTGCGTACACCCTGCCCTCACCGGTTCCACATTCCATCATCCACATCCTTCCAGGGGGAAAAAACACACGGGGACACAAATGGGGGTTACATTCCTTTGAAAAATCCGTTCCCCCACAGGCCGAAATTGTACCTAACCACTCAGCCTGTTACCTGGCTGACTGATCTGAAAGCTATGGCCAGTGCTGCTTGCCCTCTTGAGAGCTCAGGAATCGGCTGGAAGTGTGGGGAAGCAGCCCACCTCCCTAACTCCAAATTCTCACCAAGTCATGCCTTTGCCCTCATGCTTCTGCCACTAACGCTGGCACAAGTTCATTCAACTTCTTCCAGGCCCTGTGACTGTAGAACCTCAGGGAGACCGAAAATGGCGTGTTAGGAACCCAGGCCATGAAAGAACCACCCAGGAGAAAAAGGTCACTGTAACCCACGCACACGCTACAAACCACGAAGACAAACTCGTCCCAGGCACCTGGGCCAGTGGCATCTGCAGGCAAGAGCCGAAATGCCCGCTCGACAGGGCGCTCAGAGGCAACCATCTGCCAGGGATCGGGCAGGCAGCCAGCATCCTCCCCGCCACGCAGCAGAAACCTCAAGCTGTTCTCCTAAAGGGCTCCAAGTGGGGCTGGCATCGTGGCCCAGCAGGTTAAGCCACCACCTGCAATGCTGGAATCCCTGATGGATGCTGGTTCGAGTCCCAGCTGCTCCATTTCAGATGCAGCTCCCCGCTAATGTACCTGGGAAAGCAGCAGAGGATGGGCCCCTGCCACCCACGTGGGAGACCTGGATGAAGCTCCTGGCTCCTGGCTTTGGCCTGGCCCAGACTCCTGGGGAGTGAACCAGGAGATGGAAGATTTCTCTTTCTAAGTCTGCCTTCTAAATAAATAAACCTTTAAAAGAATTTTTAAAAATAAAAGAGAGGGAGGGGCAATGCTGTGGCGTAGCAGGTAAAGCCACCACCTACAGTGCCAGCATCCCAAACGGGCACTGATTCGAGTCCCAGCTGCTCCACTTCTGATCCAGCTCTCAGCTATGGCCTGGGAAAGCAGAAGATGCCCTTGCACCTGTGTGGGAGACCTGGAAGAAGCTCCTGGCTCTTGGCTTCAGATTGGCTCAGCTCCAGCCATTGTGACTAGGTGGGGAGTGAACCAGCAAATGGAAGACCTCTCTCTGCCTCTGCCTCTCTGCAACTTTGCCTTTCAAATAAATAAATAAATCTTAAAAATTAACTAATTTTTTTTTGACAGGCAGAATGGACAGTGAGAGAGACAGAGAGAGAGGTCTTCCTTTGCCGTTGGTTAACCCTCCAATGGCCGCCGCAGCCAGCGCGCTGCAGCAGGTGCACCGCACTGATCCGAAGGCAGGAGCCAGGTGCTTCTCCTGGTCTCCCATGCGGGTGCAGGGCCCAAGCACTTGGGCCATCCTCCACTGCCTTCCCGGGCCACAGCAGAGAGCTGGCCTGGAAGAGGGGCAACCGGGACAGAATCCAGCGCCCCGACTGGGACTAGAACCCGGTGTGCCGGTGCCGCAAGGTGGAGGATTAGCCTATTGAGCCGCGGCACCGGCTAAAAATTAACTAATTAAAAAGAGGCCTCCAAGTACACCACACTCCAGCAAGAACCGCTCTGCCCTGACTGCTACTGAGAAAAATCAACAGTGCCTTGCTGTGCAGCACAAAACGTCTCTGAGCTGTGACCCCGCAGGAGAGGGAGGCATGCACGCCCCCGCACTCCAGGCAGGTCTGTCTCCTTCCAAGCTCTGCTCATGGCTGTGTGTTCCCAACAGAGAGGGAGCACCGGGAGGCCCTGTCTGATCTTCACTCGTTACCAGGGCACTCGCGACCTCCCGCTGGAAGGAAGGGAGGAGGGAGGGCTGTGTCCCCACGGCAGGCAGCTCCTGGCACATCTCACTGCCCAGGGCCTCTGCGGCCAGCTCTCCAGAGGCATTCCTTCCCTGACTGCTCGCCAACAACACCGACGAGACACAGGGAAAGGCAGCTCCCTCACCGGTGCTCAGCTCCAAAGATGAAATGTTTAAGTAACAGACCGTCGTAGGGTAAGGGCAAAAACCTACCTACTTACTGAACTGCATGCTTGTGTGTGTGTGTGCACTCACTGGACTGTGTGTTGTGTAGGAGTGTGTGTTTAAGTGTATGTGTGTGTGTGAATGTGTGTATGAGTGTATGTGTGTGTGTACACTGACTGGACTGTGTGTTGTGTAGGAGTGTGTGTTTAAGTGTATGTGTGTGTGTGAATGTGTGTATGAGTGTATGTGTGTGTGTACACTCACTGGACTGTGTTGTGTATGAGTGTGTGTTTAAGTGTATGTGTGTGAATGTGTATATGAGTGTATGTGTGTGTGTACACTCACTGGACTGTGTGTTGTGTATGAGTGTGTGTTTAAGTGTATGTGCGTGAATGTATGTGTGTGAATGTGTGTATGAGTGTATGTGTGTCTGTGGGTCTGTGTGTACATTCACTGGACTGTGTGTTGTGTATGAGTGTGTGTTTAAGTGTATGTGTGTGTGTGAATGTGTATATGAGTGTATGTGTGTGTGTGTACACTCACTGGACTGTGTGTTGTGTATGAGTGTGTGTTTAAGTGTGTGTGTGAATGTGTGTATGAGTGTATGTGTATGTGTGAATATATATGAGTGTGTGCACGTGTGTGAGCATATATATGAGCATGTGTGTGACTGTGTATGTGTGTGTGAATGTATGTGTATGTGTGCATTCATGAGCATGTGTTAGCACATGTACATGTGTGTATATGTGTGAGCATATGTGTGTGCATGTGTGAATATATAACTCTACATGTGAGGTTGTATGTGTATGTATGTGACTGTGTATGTGACTGTATAAATCACGCTGTGTGTAGATGTGTGAGAACATGTGTGTATGTTTATGTTGGTCTGTGTGTGAATGTGTGTGTATGTGCACATGTGTGACTATGTAGGTGTATATGTGAGGTTGTGTGTGTGAAGATGTGTGTGAATATGTATATGTGTACATATCAGGTTGTGTGTGAGCAGGTGTGTGCATGTATAAGTATGTACATATGTTGTATGTGAACATGTATGTGTGTGAGGATATGTGACTACATATGTGACTGTATATCAGGTTGTGTGTGTACATGTGTGTCTGTGTCTGTGTTTGTATGTGTGAATGTGTGTGAATGTGCGCATGAGCATGTGTGTATATGTGAGGATGTGTATGTGTGTGTGAATGTGTACATGTGTATATGTGAGGCTGCATGTGAATGTGTAAGTGTGCATATGGGTGTGCATGTGTGAATTTGTAAATGTGCATACGTGTGTGCATGTGTGAATGTGTATGTGTGTATATGTGTGAGCATGTGTGAATGTGTAAGTATGCATATGTGTGGCTGTGTGTATGTGAATATGTGCATGTCTATATGTGAGGCTGTGTGTATATGCACATGTATGAATGTGTACATTGCATGTGTGAGGTTGTATGTGTACATGTGTGTATGTGAGGCTATGTGTGTGTGCACATGTGTGTGCATGTGTGAGGTTGTATGTGTACATGTGTGTATGTGAGGCTATGTGTATGTGCACATGTGTGTATGCATGTGTACGTGTGCATGTGTGAGGTTGTATGTGTACATGTGTATGTGAGGCTATGTGTGTGTGCACATGTATGTGTGTATGAATGTGTACATGTGTATGTGTGAGGTTGTATGTGTACATGTGTATGTGTGATGCTATGTGTATGTGCACATGTGTGTGTGCATGAATGTGTACATGTGCACATGTGAGGTTGTATGTGTGCATGTCTATATGTGTGGCCGTGTATGTGCACATGCGCCTATGTGAGGTTGTATGTGTATATGTGAGGCTATGTGTAAGTGTGCATGTACGTGTGTGTATGAATGTGTAAGTATGCATATGGGAGGTTGTGTGTGTGAGTGTTGAGTGTGTGTCCGACAGAAGGTGGGAGAGAGAACAGCCGACGAGAGCCCACGGCACACATCTGCATTAAAGATTAAAATCCTATGTCCAGATTTCATGACTAAGGACTCCCACTTATCTTCCCTCTCCTCAGCCAGACTCCTCTCCAGACCACATACATTCATTTTTAATCTCTTGAGAAAGAAGAAACAGACAATAATAGGACTACATTGGTTTAAGGAAATATTATCTCCCGAAGACAGACAGAGCGCCCCTTCCCCGAGTGTTTACCAATCTGACCGCAGTGCCCAGCGCCCCTTCCCCGAGTGTCTACCGATCTGACCGCAGTGCCCAGCGCCCCTTCCCCGAGCGTCTACCGATCTGACCGCAGTGCCCAGCGCCCCTTCCCCGAGCGTCTACCGATCTGACCGCAGTGCCCAGCGCCCCTTCCCCGAGCGTCTACCGATCTGACCGCAGTGCCCAGCGCCCCTTCCCCGAGCGTCTACCGATCTGACCGCAGTGCCCAGCGCCCCTTCCCCGAGCGTCTACCGATCTGACCACAGTGCCCAGCGCAGTGGGAAGCCACGGGGTTACCTGAGGCAGTGGGTGATGGACGTGTTCTGTTCCACGTCAACGGAAAGGTCCAGGAAATCTTCATCTTTGCTGCTAACCTGAACCAAAATCACGGGAGGACAACACGTTAGGCACACCACACACAGCAGAGCTGACACAGAAAACTTCGAACATTCACAGATAGCCAAAAAACACCAGGAAGTGGGGCCGGTGTTGGGGCAAGGCAGCTGAAACCGCGGCCTGCACCTCACATGGGCACTGCTTCAAGTGCCGGCTGCTCCACTTCTGATCCAGCTCCCTGCTAATGCGCCAGTGGGAGACAGCCTGGGTGTCTGGGCACCTGCATTCACGTAGGAGACATGGATGGAGCTCCAGGCTCCTGACTTCTGTCTGGCCCAGCCCTGGCCATTGCAGCCATCTGGGGAGTGAGCCAGCAGATAGAAGATTCTTTCTCTCTCTCTCTCTCTCTCTCTCTCTCTCTCTCTCCCTCCCTCTGTAACTCTGCCTTTCAAATATATATCTTAGTTTTATATTTATATTTATATTTATTTTTATATTTATAGCCAAGGCAGATGTGGCTGCACACTGCCTGGCAACCAGTAACCTCACAAACAACCAGAGCTAAAGACAAGACAGCATTCTCAATGTAGCCTCGTCTCTAGTCTCTATCACAGCTTTGACTCGGACTTTTAATCACCCAAACTCCACCAGTTCCCTTCCTCTCCATTCCTTTCCCTTTCTGTTTCAAGTCACAAGCATCAGACATCTCTGCAGGCCTGGCTGGCTGAGGGATGGAAATGGGCGAGGACGGGGACTTGGCCCGCCCAAGGCCCCGCGGTCAGCACTTTGCAGAGGGCTGTTTGCTCTCCCCAGCCCCTTGTAGCCACTCCCCTGCGTCCGTGTGTGTGGCCCAGGAGCTGGAGAGTTGTGCTGACCACACGGGGCTGTCCTGGGCCAAGAAGCATCACCACTGGTGGTGCCCCAGGCTGCCCACACGGCTCCCTGCCCGCTGGAGCTCACTGAGGAGGTGCAAACATCCCACAGGCTCTCCAGCAAGCCTGGGGCGCTCCTGTCTGCAGTGGGAAGGGCAAGCTCGCCCAGACAACCCTGACGTGCTCCTTGAGAACCACGGTAACCAGCTGTGGCTCCAAACTGCAGGAGAGGTATCTAGAGAAACAGCCAGAGACAGACACCTCCTCCGGACCTCCATAAGCACACCTGGGAATGTGTGGACACAGGCTGGTCACATCTAGGCCCTACTCTGGCACTCGTAAACTGGCCAGATACTTACCCTCTGAATCTCGGCTTTCTCATCTGTCAAGTGGGGACAGTCAGAGTATCTGTCTCTTGGGCTGGCTCTGTGGTGTTGTAGGTTAAGCTCCCACCTGCGGTGCCAGCATCCCACGTGGGTGCCAGTTCCAGTCCCAGCTGCAAAGACCTCTCTGTCTGTCGCTCTCTCTGTCACTCTGCCTCTCAAATAAATAAATAAATATTTATAACAAAAGAATAGTATCTCCCTCAGAAGGATGTTGTAAAGATGGAATAAGGTCCTGCATTTGGAAAGTGGTTAAAAAGGAAGCATTCGGGGGGCGGAGGGGGGGGTAATGCAGTGCAGCGGGTTCAGCTGTGGCTTGGGACACCACATCCCACATCCCACTGCCCGTTCAAGTCCTAGCTGCTCCACACTCCCCATCCAGCTTTTTTGTTAATGCAGCGGGAAGGCAGCTGATGACGGTCCAAGTACTTGGGTCCCCGCCACCCACATGGAGATCCAGGTGGAGTTCCTGGCTCCTGGCTTGCTTCGGCCTGGCCCAGCACTCCCACCACTACTGCGGGCGGGCATTAGAGGAACAAACCAGTTGATGGACAATTTCTCACTGTCTCTCCCTCTCCTTCTCTGCGTTACTCTGCCTTTCAAATAAAAATCTCTTTTTTTTTTTTTAAGTGATTTTTTACAAGATATATTTATTGGGGGCCGGTGCTGTGGCGTAGTGAGTTAAGCCGCCATCTGCAGTATCGGTTCAAGTGCCGACTGCTCCATTTTTGATCCAGCTCCCTGAGAATGCTCCTAGGAAAGTAGTGGAAGACAGCCCAAGTCCTTGGGCCCCTGCACCCACGTGGGAGACCCAGATGAAGCTCCTGGCTCCTGGCTTCAGCCTGGCCCAGCCCCAGTCATCACAGCCATTTGGGGAGTGTACCAGCAGAGAGATTTCTCTCTCTTTGCCTCTGCCTCTGCCTCTCCCTCTGTAACTCCGCCATTCAAATAAATAAATAAAAAGATGGAGTGATGGCAGGGGAAGAGGTACAGAGAGAGAGATCTTCAAATTGCTTGCACAACACCCAGGACAGAAGTCAGGAGCCCGGAACTCCATCCTGGTCCCCCAGGTGAATGCAGGGACCCACGTCCTTGGGCCATCTTCCGCTGTTCTCCTAGGAGCATTAGCCAGGAGCTGAACCACAAGTGAGCTGAGACTGAACTGGTGCTCAGGGGAGATCTCGGGTGGCAGCTTGCCCTGCTGCACCTGAATGCCAGCTCCAAATTTTTTAAGTCAGCATTTACTAAACTGGGGAGAGACACAAAAGTTTTAAATGGTCTAAGATGGCCAAAAAGTTAGGAATGGTGTACTGGCCTGTGGTTATCATACTGAATGAAAAAGTAGGCTACACTTTAAAAAACAAAAATGTAAGTTAATTCTGTAGGAAGAAGGCACAGATACACATCCCCTCCCTATCACTCTACCACCCAGCTTCAATTTTTATGGCGCTCAGGATGCATTAATGGCCCCAAATCCTCCCCTCTGCCCGTTCCCCACCCTTGATTCTCAGAGCAGTCATGTGACCTGCCAGTGGGCGGGCACCAGACAGGTTAGGGCTGTGAACTGACCAATGTGTGGGGCTGGCGTGGCGGGTCTGGGGAAAGTGGCCACTTCCACCCCCTGAATCTCCACTGAATGAGCAGCCACAGCCCCCGCATCCCCCGACCCCTGCTCAGTCTGCAAAGGCGTAGGAGCTGCTGTAAAACCGGTACCTTCATAAAGCAGTGCTTCACAGAGAGACCCTCTGCTGGTTCATCCCCCAAATGCCTGCAATCGCTGGAGCTGGGCCAGGCTGAAGCCAGGAACCAGGAGTGCAACCTGGGTCTCCCACGTGACCCGAGTAGGGAGCCACCACGGCTGCGTCCTGGGGTGCACAGGAGCAGAAGCTGGAATCGGAGCTGAGGCAGGACTCAAAGCCAGGCGCTCTGATCTGTGATGTGGGGCTCCTACCCTACAGCAGTCCTGTAAGCAGTCCCCTGAGCGCAGTCACAGAGAGACATGTGCTCTGGTTTAAGGTCCCAGAGAAGCGCTGAAAACCGATTCTCACCGCAAAAATTCAGCTTAGATGGGAAAGGGGAAAATTACAACAGACAACAAAATTCAGCACCAACTGGCCTAACAAAGCCTGGAGGCACATGAAGGTGGGACCCACGAAGCCAATGTGGAGGCTACAGCGGCAAAGCCCCAAGCCCCATTCTGGAGCGCTTTTAGCAAGGTTATCTGGAAAAGTCAGCAATGAATTACCCTTCAAGCAGTCTCTGCCGCTCTACTGCCAAATGAAACTGTTTGTCTCCATGAATCCCTCAGCTGACATTTGCACTGCAATCATAAGCAACATTTACAAAGACGGAGACCCAGGGGGCAAAGCATCCATTTTTGAAAGCAGAAGGGCTGGCACAGGGTTTCCCATAACCGGAGGCTGAGCAGGGGCCATGGCACGGTGCCCAGGATGGAGGGCAGCTGAATCCCACGGCGGGGTTTCACACACGTGGGTCCCCAGACACGGGGCGGGGAGCGGGGGGGCAAGTTCCCCATCCTGGGGGGGAAGGAGCTCCCGCAGGGCCTCCTCTTCCACTCTGTTCACTTACTCCTGTTCCGCAGTTCACAGTAAGAGAAGCCTCCAGGCGATGTGCTGTCTTAGAAAGCGAGGACTTTCTAACAATTAGAGCTTTCTAAAAATGGGAAGCATCGCCTCGGGATTATGTCCCCTGCCTCTGGACGCCATCCGGCAGATGCTGGTGACCGAGTGGCTAGCATATCGCATGTCACAGGTGGGACTGGGGTACTGGGAGAACAGGGACTACAGGACCCCCAGGATCCTGTCCAGTCAAAGGGTCTAAAAACCAATGGAAGTGACTGCAAGTCACTCCAGAGAGAAAACCATGTCCTCCTCCAACAACTCATCACTGCGCGGGGAGCAGGACGGGGTTTTCAAGGCTGTCCCATTCTTCAAAAAGATGCGTCCACACATGGTGACCTCCCACAGTCCAAGCCCCCACAGTCGGAGTCCCGTCTCACACACACACACACACACACTCGGGTAGCGTCCAAAATTTCTGGAGGACTCTCCGAGCCGTGGTTTCCCACCCCTACCCCCTGGGAACTACGGTGACAGCTTCTGCAATACGCATTCCCCAGGATGCAATATTCGCATTTACTGGGGTCATCTGACCTAATCACACAAGAGGAACTACAGAGGGACTGACAGACAGCACTTAAGGTACCCACGTCTTCTCCTGGGGTACCTGGGCTTGAGTCCCAGCTCCAGCTCCTGATCCCAGCTTTCCTCTAGCTGGCACACCCCGGACGGAGGGCCAGCACTGATGGCTCAAACTGCCGGGTCCCGTCTCCTGTCTGGGAGACAGGTGTTGAGTTCCTGGCTCCCAGCTTTGGCCTGGCTCAGCCCCACCTGCTGCGGGTATTTAGGGAGTGAACCAGCAGAGGGAAGGTATCCACTTCTCCCTTTTGCACCCTCACTGTCCCCTCTCTGGTCCTCCAATCTATTTTATTTTTTAAGTGAGACTCAGCCTAAGAGTGTCAGGGCAGGCACTGAGGTGCAGCAGGGTAAGACATTGCTTGGGGGTCTGGCACTGTGGCGCAGCAGGTAAAGCTGCCACCTGCAGTGCCAGCATCCCATATGGGCACCGGTTCTAGTCCCGGCTATTCCACTTCCGATCCAGCTCTCTGCTATGACCTGGGAAAGCAGTAGAAGATGTCCCAAGTCCTTGGGCCCCTGCACCCATGTGGGAGACCTGAAAGAAGTTCCTGGCTCCTGGCTTCAGATCAGCACAACTCCAGCCATTGTAACCAATTGGGGAGTGAGCCAGTGGATGGAAGACCGACCGACCGACCGATCTCTCTCTCTCTCTCTCTCTCTCTGCCTCTCCTTTTCTCTGTGTGTAACTCTGACTTCCAAATAAATAAATCTTTAAAAAAAAAAAAAAAGATACTGCTTAGGACGCCTGCATCCCATATTGGAGCACCTGATGCAAGTCTCGGCTACTCTGTATTTCCAATCCAGCTTCTCGCTAATGCGCCTAGGAGGCAGCAGATGCTGGTCCAAGTACTTGAGCCCCAACCACCCACATAGAAAAGCTGACTTCTCATGACCAACATCTTTTCAAGACGGCCAGTCGAAGTCCAGCTCAACAGCTCAACGTGTGGACCCTAAACTTTGCCCACGGTACAAAGCTGGCCAGCAGTTGAGGCCATCTGCCCTGGAGCTGCACATACATGCACGGGTCTGTCCCTGTACATCAAAGGTAGCTGCTTCATGCTGTTCTACCGCACCGCAGTCGCACGCAACACAGCCCGTGTTGACACTCGCACACAACACAGCCCGTGCTGACACTCACACACAACACAGCCCGTGTTGACACTCGCACACAACACAGCCCGTGCTGACACTGGCACAACACAGCCCGTGTTGACACACGCACACAACACAGCCCGTGTTGACACTCGCACACAACACAGCCCGTGCTGACACTCGCACACAACACAGCCCGTGCTGACACTCGCACACAACACAGCCCGTGCTGACACTGGCACACAACACAGCCCGTATTGACACTCGCACACAACACAGCCCGTGTTGACACTCGCACACAACACAGCCCGTGCTGACACTGGCACACAACACAGCCCGTGCTGACACTCGCACACAACACAGCCCGTGCTGACACACGCACACAACACAGCCCGTGCTGACACTCGCACACAACACAGCCCGTGCTGACACTGGCACACAACACAGCCTGTGCTGACACTGGCACACAACACAGCCCGTGCTGACACACGCACGCAACACAGCCCGTGCTGACACTCGCACGCAACACAGCCCGTGCTGACACTCGCACGCAACACAGCCCGTGCTGACACTCGCACGCAACACAGCCCGTGCTGACACTCGCACACAACACAGCCCGTGCTGACACTCGCACACAACACAGCCCGTGCTGACACTGGCACACAACACAGCCCGTGCTGACACTCGCACACAACACAGCCCGTGTTGACACTCGCACACAACACAGCCCGTGCTGACACTCGCACACAACACAGCCCGTGCTGACACTGGCACACAACACAGCCCGTGCTGACACTGGCACACAACACAGCCCGTGCTGACACTGGCACACAACACAGCCCGTGCTGACACGCGCCCGCCCCCCGCCCGCACTCACAGTTTCACAGTTCAGGCACCGCGTTTCATTGGTGAGCGTCCCCTGGAAAATCTCATGGACCCAGGTGAGCTCCGCCTTGTTGTTCTCCGCAGGTTCGTTCATGTTGCCGTTCTTTAATTTTCCATTTTGCTTTTCCTGTTTCTTCTCTTCCTGCAGGATGTCGGCAATAGTGTTCAGCAAATAATTTAAAAATTCATGGGCATCCTGCTGCATGTAGTTATCGAAGAGATCTGGAAGGCAGAAGGCCGTTATTTCAACCTGTGGTTCCTGAAGAGCGAACAGACACACCGAGCTAGCTGTGTTACACGCCGTGCTGGCGGATGGGCATACAACACAAACAGATCCCACGGCTCCAGCGGGTGAGTGTCGAAAGAATTTTCATTCATTTCCATTTTGCCACCCACCACCAACAACCTGCCCACATCGCTCTGAAGTTTATGTATAAAAAAAGTCCAAAAACGTTTCTTCATTCTACAAAAGAACAGAAACTCTCGGATGAGTTTCGCTGTCTAATATAATGTAACCACCGACATTGAGTTGTTTGTCTTTCACCCTGAACAACTGGGGTCTCTTCCCCAAAATGGGATAAGATCCTGGGCCAGCCTACAAGTAGCTTAAACGAAACAGATGAGGCAGCTGGTAAAGCCGCAGCCTGCAGCGCTGGCATCCCATATGGACGCTGGTTCGAGTCCCAGCTGCTCTAGTTCTGATCCAGCTCTCTGCTATGACCTGGGAAAACAGTGGAAGATGGCCCAAGTCCTTGGGCCCCTGCACCCATGTGGGAGACCTGGAAAAAGCCCCTGGCTCCTGGCTTCAGATCGGTGCAGCTCCAACTATCGTGGCCAATTGGGGAGTGAACCAGCAGATGGAAGACCTCTCTCTCTCTCTCTCTCTCTGCCTCTCCTTCTCTCTCTGTGTAACTCTGACTTTCAAATAAATAAATAAATCTTTAAAAAAAAAATTGGGGGCCGGTGCTGTGGCGTAGCGGGTAAAGCCGCTGCCTGTGGTGCTGCATCCCATATGGGTGCCAGTTCAAGACCAGGCTGCTCCATTTCCAATCCAGCTCTCTGCTATGGCCTGGGAAAGCAGTAGAAGATAGCCCAAGGCCTTGGGCCCCTACACTTGCATGGGAGACCCAGAAAAAGCTCCTGGCTCCTGGCTTCAGATCGGCACAGCTCCAGCCATTGAAATCAATTAGGGAGTGAACCAGCAGATGGAAGACCTACCTCTCTCTCTGCTCCTCCTCTCTCTGTGTAACTCCAACTTTCAAATAATAAATTAATCTTTAAAAAAAAACTCAATGAAGTCTACAGCAGGCTAGTTTTTAAGCTGACAATTTTGTATGGCCTGTGAATGATGTTCACAATATCCAAACAGCCCTTGGCAGAAAAAAGGTTCCCCACCGCTGTCAGGCAATAAAACTTGGACGTGCTATTAAACTACAGAAGCTCTGGTCAGACGTTACGCACTTATTCTGGTCACTCATCGCCAGGTGACTAAGACAGCACTGTCTTACTCAGTTACAGCCCTGCCTGTCTATTCCGACAGGCACTCCCCAGGAAGGCTGCTTGGCAGCCTCTCCTCTCGCAACGATCCTACCCAGAATGACACCAAGCATTCTGAGACGGGGTCACAACTCTGAACTTTGAAGCGTATTCTGAACCTGGTTGTATATATTCTGGGTAGAGAAGAAAAAAATTATCTTTTCTTAAAAAAATACTTGAGGGGCAGTTAGGACTGACAGCAGCTGGGACACTGCCGGGGATGCCCCCGTCCCATATCTGGTTCAAATCCCAGCTCCTCCACTTCCAATCCAGCCTCCTGCTCATGCACACCCTGGCAGAGCTCCAGGACTTGGGCCCTTGCCATCCACACGGAACAGCTGGACAGAGTTCTGGACTCCCGGCACCAGCCTGGCCCACCTCCAGCACATATTCTACCCCATTTTTAAACAAAGCAAAGCAGCTCCTGGCTCGGAGGCTGCACGGCACCGCCGGCCGGCCGCCCCACGACTCACCGTTCTCCTTTCTCAGCCTGGAGATGAACTTCTTCGGGGGGATGACGCCCACCTTCTTCTTCTGCGTGGCGATGCTGTGGAACAGGTCCGCCAGGCACGTCAGCAGGTTTTCCTTCTTTTTCTGCTGGGCCTTGTATGCCAGCACATTCTCACGGAACGGCCGGCAGAAGTACAGCGCCTGCAGCACGGAGTTACAGTAGCACGTGTTCCCAAACTGCCAAAGGACAACAGGGGTCCGTGTCACTGCTGGGGACAAAGGCCACCGCCGGCACACGTGGGGAGAGGGAGCGGGCGGCCGCAGGAGCCCACCCAGGTTACTCGCTGTGCTAGAGAACTAACTAGTCACCACTCCTAACCACCCGCGACAGTCTGAGGGCAGGACAGGGACAGCAGTGTGCCGTGAGTCCTCCCTCATGGGCAGTCTGGCCTTCCAGGGTTTCAGTTCACCTGCACTCAATCAGGATCCGCAAACATGAAATGGAAAATTGCAGAAATAAACAACTTTGTAAGTTTTCAGTTGTCCACTGCTCTGAGAGGCATGACACAACCTTGCACTGTGCTGCTCCAACCCGCCCTGACGTGGACAACCCGTGCCCATGCTGTACGCGCTGCTCGCCCATGAGATCAACTGTGGCAGTGTTGGGACACTTATGTCCAACCAAGACTCATTTTACTTAGTGATGGCCCAGGGCCAGAAACAAGGAGTGATGCTGGCGATTTTGTTACAATCTTCCTACCTAGAGAACATGCGTCACAGTTACTGTTAATCTGTGACTGTGCCTGATTCACTGACTGACATTCACACTTACAGAGAGTTAGGAAGAAACCAAGTTACATCTAGGGTTTGCCACTATCCATGGTGTCAGGGGTCCACTGAGGGTCTTGGAACCGCTCTTCCATGGGTCAGGGGCACTGCTGTATATAACTGTGGTGCTTCTCCACGCCAAGAAACTCTACCACAACTACAAGCACTGCGTCTGATAAAGGGTTGCATGAGACCTTCGGGCACTTAGAGAGAGGAGAAACTCCACGTAACACAGACCCAGGAAAGCAGACGGCTTGCTAAGAGACCACACCGTAACTCGTCCAAAACTCCCCTACGGGAGCAGTGAAGATCCAAATCAGAAGAGGTCTGGGCTCTGGGAACCTCTCGCTCGCAGACACCATCCACACTGAACCGGGTCTGTTTTGTTCCCTCCAGATTCTGTGCCGGCCCCTGGGCTCCGACCGCATTTCCTCACTTGCCCCAGAGCAACCAGGCACAGGTGTCTCCTGGAGTCACCCGCCACACCCCGCCCTCACAACGGCTGCACTGACCTCTGTCCTGTTTCCTCCAAGGTGGCGACTGTCCCAGTGCAACATCACCACGTCACTACCACCACACAGAGCCCACACCTCAACATCACGGACACGGAAGACGACAACGCCACCCCGTGGTTTCCAACCAACAGCGAGGCCAGCTGTGAGGCCACAGGACTGCGCACACAGGCCCTGGGTGAAGACATTCTGAGAACAACACGACTAACGACACAGACTACAACAGGCCACGCAAGCTGAAAGCAGAAGGCGCACACCTCCTCAACAGCGGCGGCCGGGTTGTGTGCCATTCACCCGAGAGTGAGACAGCCGCTGTGCCACAACAATCACGACATCCCAGGTCTACGCAGCTGACGCGGTTACGTAACCGGAGGCAAGCCTCCTCTCACGGAGAAGCTGGAACCTTCATCCATCACCAAAGCGACCATAAAGGCAGCGATTAATAAATACAGCACTCACAATTCCGCCACAAACCAGGAAATGGCCTTGTCTTCCTTTTTTCTTCTACCACGGCTAAAACAGGTGCATTAAAATGAGACGTCGGCGTTGCACACAGAGCTTCAGCCATCCTCCTCCTCCCACGCTCTTCTCCTGCACCAGCGTCTTGCCCTTCGGCAACGCTTGGCCTTGATGACTCCCGGGAACTTAAGAGAACTCGTATTCAACACAGGCCCACTCTGCACCTCGGCCTCACGTCGGGTCTCCCCTGTTCGTCACTCTAACCTTATGGCCCCCATCATTTACAGATGAGGATAGAGGGTCAGAGAAGGCAAGCAACTCACCCACGGTCACACAGCCAGAGAGTGGCACAGGTGGCATCCGAGCCCAGCTCTCACTGCACTGAACGCCCAGGTGCTTGCAGGCCTGCTTCCAGCTTCCCCGAGAGAAGCCAAGTGCATCACTCTGGGCCCCACGGTCAGAGCCATTACCCCAAACTCTGTGTTTAGGAATTAACACTCGCTGTCTCTTGAAACCTCCACCCCAGGGAGAAAGGATGAAGGCAGGAAGAGGGCTCTTAGAAGGGGAGGGTGCCACTGCCTGCTCCGTGCTGGGGAAGCCGGCACGCACCCAGGACCAGGGAAACGAGGCCAGGAGCTCCGCGACACGCCCACTCCCTGCTCTCCCCACAGCCCGTCCCTGCTTCAGGTGAACTGTCAGCCACTCCTGGGTGATCCGCAAAGGCGGACAGAACAAACCCACCAAGGGCTCTGTGTGATGGGAAGCCCTCCCAGCCCAGCGGGGTTTGTGCATCTGACCTGGGCACGCAGGCATTCAATCCTTTTTCCTGGGCCAAGTCATAATCTGAAACACAGATTAAATGAATCCCTTCCCCAACATCTGCCACTTCCACTCACTACAGAGCACACACAATTCTCTAAACCCTGGTAACGTGGCAGGTGTCGTCACCCGGCAGGTGTGGGCTGCTCTTGGGGTGCCAACATCCCACATCAGAGTGGCTGGTTTCAAGTCTCCGCTCCTCCACTTTGGACCCAACTTCCTGCTGATGCATCCTGGGAGGCAGAAAATGATGGCTCAACGACCTGGGTCCCTGCCGCCCACGTGGGAGACTCTGGCAGTTTCAGCCTGCTCCAGAACAGCCGCTGTGGGAATGTGGGGAGTGAACCAGCAGATGGAAGGTCTCTCTCTCTCTCTCTCTCTCTCTCTGTCTCTCTTTCAAGCACATGAAAATAGAGAAGATTTAAAAAAAAGAAAAAAAGTAGTGGGGGGCCAGCACTGTGGCATAGCAGTAAAGCCCCGGCCTGCAGGGCTGGCATCCCATATGTGCGCCGGTTTGAGTCCCAGCTGCTCCGCTTCCAATCCAGCTCCCTGCTAATGGCCTGGGAAAACAGTGGAAAATGATACAGGTCCTTGGGCCCATGCCACCCACAAGGGGGACCTGGAAGAAGCTCCTGGCTCCCGGCTCCTGACCAGCCCAGCTCCGGCTGACACAGCCATTTGGGGAGTGAACCAGTGGGTGGAAGATCTAAATCTCTCTCTGTGTTTCTCTCTCTCTCTCTCTCTCTCTCTGTAATGCTGTCTTTCAAATAAACAAGTAAATCTTTGAAAGAAAGAAAGAGGAGGGGGGAGGGAGGGAGGGAGGGAGGGATGAAATTGGCAGTGGAATTGTTTCAGATGCTCTACCATGTTTGATAACAGCGATGAATTTTCAATACTTACATTGACCAGTCCGAAGTAGTGCTCATTGATTGGAAACTGCTCTGGACCAATGTCTTTTTCCAGAGCAGAGGCATTGGTGCCCTGAAAGAGAAAAACAGCACAAGTTCTGCTGCACGAAATCAACAAGAAGGTACGCACACTCGGAAACGTCACAGCAGTCCCCTGGCAGAAAGGTGTTTGGGATGTTGACGCTGGGAGAAACGGCGCCAGCAGCAGCCCAGCAGACGGTCCATGACGCCAGCCCTGGCCCCTTCCTCATCCCACGGACTCATCCCTGCCCACCTGTCCTCCTTGGCCTCAACTCCCTGTTAGCAGGGGAGGAGACAGCAGGCAAATGAGCACCGCAGCAATGAGAACGTCTGACGCAACACTGTCACTGCTGACAGCTGCACCTGCTGTGCAGCACCTGACACACAACCGCACGCCCACCTTCCGAGGCTACTTCCACCTGCTGGTAAAGATCTATGCGAGATGCTGGTCTCCAGGTCCCAGCGCCGAGGACAGCACAGTGAACGAGAAAGATACGACAGCTGTGCTGCAGCAGGCCACAGCTTAGCACATGATGGCAGCCAGAAACAGAGGCAAGGACCCCGGCCACAGATCAGAAGGTGACAAGTGCAACAGGGAACAACCAGGTGGGAGATGGGATGAGGACAACAGGGAGGCAGGCAGGAGCAGGTGGACAGGTGCACCTGTGAACAGAGTGTACTGGGAACAGAGTGTCCAAAGAAGGTGGAGAATGGAGGAAGAGTATCTAAAACTAAAACACGCCCAGATGCACCGAACCGGAAGCACACGACACTCCACCATAACAGCCACTGGGTCCCCAACTGTGTGCCAAGGACCGTGCCGCTCATTCTCACAACCATCCTATGAGCTAAGCACTGCTGTCATCCCCATCTAACAGATAAGGAGGGTTAAAGAACTGACGGCCCAGGGTCCACGGTCAGTAAGTGGCAGAGCCAGGCCATGAACCCAGGAGTCAGACTTCGGAGTCTCATTCTCACTCAAATACACCCAGAGCAATGAATCAGACGAACCACGGCCATGCAGGCAAGCACACTGGACAGCCATGAGCCCAAGGACGCTGGACGGACACGGGGGCAGGGACATTGGACATGGGGGCAGGGAGACTGGACATGGGGGCAGGGACACTGGACACGGGGGCAGGGACACTGGACACGGGGGCATGGACACTGGACACGGGGACAGGGACACTGGACACGGGGGCAGGGACACTGGACATGGGGGCAGGGACACTGGACACGGGGGCAGGGACACTGGACACGGGGACAGGGACACTGGACACGGGGGCAGGGACACTGGATGGACATGGGAGCAGGGAGACTGGACACGGGGGCAGGGACACTGGACACGGGGGCAGGGACACTGGACATGGGGGCAGGGACACTGGATGGACATGGGAGCAGGGACACTGGACGGACACGGGGGCAGGGACACTGGACATGGGGGCAAGGACACTGGACACGGGGGCAGGGACACTGGATGGACATGGGAGCAGGGACACTGGACGGACACGGGGGCAGGGACACTGGACATGGGGGCAAGGACACTGGACACGGGGGCAGGGACACTGGATGGACATGGGAGCAGGGACACTGGACACGGGGGCAGGGACACTGGAAGGACATGGGGGCAGGGACACTGGACATGGGGGCAGGGACACTGGATGGACATGGGAGCAGGGACACTGGACACGGGGGCAGGGACCTGGATGGACATGGGAGCAGGGACATGGGATGGACACGGGGCAGGGACACTGGACATGGGGGCAAGGACACTGGACACGGGGGCAGGGACACTGGACATGGGGGCAGGGACACTGCATGGACATGGGGGCAGGGACACTGCATGGACACGGGGGCAGGGACACTGGATGGACACGGGGGCAGGGAGACTGGACACAGGGGCAGGGACACTGGACACAGGGGCAGGGACACTGGACATGGGGGCAAGGACACTGGACACGGGGGCAGGGACACTGCATGGACATGGGGGCAGGGACACTGGATGGACACGGGGGCAGGGACACTGGACATGGGGGCAGGGAGACTGGACATGGGGGCAGGGACACTGGACGGACACGGGGGCAGGGACACTGGACATGGGGGCAGGGACACTGGACACGGGGGCAGGGACCTGGATGGACATAGGAGCAGGGACATGGGATGGACACGGGGGCAGGGACACTAGACATGGGGGCAGAGACACTGGATGGACACAGGGGCAGGGACACTGGACACGGGGGCAAGGACACTGGACACGGGGGCAAGGACACTGGACATGGGGGCAGAGACACTGGATGGACACAGGGGCAGGGACACTGGACACGGGGGCAGGGACACTGGACACGGGGGCAAGGACACTGGACATGGGGGCAGAGACACTGGATGGACACAGGGGCAGGGACACTGGACACAGGGGCAGGGACACTGGACATGGTGGCAGGGACACTAGATGGACACAAGGACACTGGACACGGGGGCAGGGACACTGGATGGACATGGGGGCAGGGACAAGGGATGAACACAGGGCAGGGACACTGGGCGGACACGGCTGTGGCCACTCATGGGGCACTGCTCTCAGAGGAACCACTGGCCCGTGGAGTGCTATGCGGAGCAGTGTCACGGGATGAACCCCTGCCTGTGAGCCCCACTCAAGGGCCAACGGCTGGCACCTGCTGTCATGATGGCAGGGCCTCGATGTCTACTGGGATGAGGAAGAGTGAGCAGTTTGGTCCAATGAGGTAAACACAGTTGTCCCCACCTTCAGTGGAGCATCCGTTCCAGGACACCCAGAGACAGCAAAATCTGAGAAGTCACGGCCTCCATAAAATGGTAGAGACGGGCACTGTGGCACGGTGCCCCCTGCAGCGCCGGCATCCCATATGGGCTCCAGGTTAAGTCCCAGCCGCTCCACTCCTGATCCAGCTCCCTGCTAATGTGCTTGGGAAAGCAGTGGAAGATGGCCCAAGTGCTTGGGGGGGCCCTGCCACCCACACGGGAGACATGGATGGAGTTCCAGGCTCCTGGCTTCAGCCTGGCCCAGCCCCCGCCATTGCAGTCATCTGCAGAGTGAACCAGCAGACAGAAGAGCTCGCTCCCTCTCTCTTTCTCTGTAACTCTGCCTTTCAGATAAATAATTTTTTTAAATAAATAAATCTTTAAAACAGCACAGTATTGACAAACGACCTACCCACATCCTGCCGTTTACCTTAAACCATCACTAGAACACCTCTAACAGCTAACAGAATACAAATGCCATGGCCATGAAGTCATCGCTTTGCCATGTCGTCTAAAGAAACAAAGACAAGGCAAAAAGTCCGCGTGCGGTCAGTACAGGCTCAATTCTTTTCCCACATATTTTCAACCCATGCCGGGCTGAAACCACAGACATGGAACACACAGATACGGAGCTGAGAGGTCAGCAAAGCAGGTGGGATCCAATGGCACGCGTGCCATCAACATCCTTCCCCTACTCCCAGGCCATCACAGGAGATTCACGGCTCACAGAGACTCCGAGACGTGGGAGACGGGCGTTCTAGAGAGAAAGAGGCTTGCGCCTTATAAATCCAATCTGCTGCCTGAACCGACTCCTGACTCATACGATGAGCATCTCCTTTCACAGGTTAAAAAAAAAAAAAAAAGTGCCAAGAACCAGTCAAAACGCCACTTGTCACCAAGTAAACATTAAATGCAAATAACACTAAGGCAAGCAGAAGGAGCTGCGGCACTGTGGGCCCTGGTTTCCCAGGTCCGTCGGCCCCCATTCCCTCATGGTCAGTCAGCCGGAGATTTGGGTCAAGGGCCGGGCGTGTGCAGACGGCTCCAGCACCACTCCTCCGCGGTGCGAGACGACACACACGACACAATCACACCTCGAAACACACCGGGATTTTATGGTATGGACAAAAATCACTAAAAACAGTTACCTCAATCCATGAGTTTCTGTAAATAATGCATATTAAACACACCCACAGCCATTTTTCAAGCAAAATTAGAATGCATGGCTTGAAGCCCAGGAGAAATGTCAGATACAAAAATACAGCACATGGAGACAGAGCTCATTAAATCTTCCCACGTGGAAATTCCTGAGTCACCTATCTCAAAATGTCCCCATTTGGGGAGGGGAAGCCTGGGGGGTCACAGCGATGACATAGTGACCCAGGGGCAGTGTCTGACAACACCCTGGAGCACAGGCAGGCCCGGGAACACCAGGCACAGGGCAAGAAGGGAATCCCGGCTGCCCGTTGGGCACACACCGCCCCTCAGCCTCTCGCACAGCTTAGCCCAGGGTCTGGAAGGTCAGGGGAAGTCAGCTGGGCTGCGATCCTACTGCTGCTTCCAGAACACCTTCACCTTGTCAAAACATCCCCCCGGGAGACAGCTCAGGGCCACCGGGGGAGGATGAGAAAAGCAAACTCCCAAACTCTCCTAGCTCAGCCTGTTTCTCCTTGCCTGTCTTAGGCTCAGCCTTGCGGTGGGAGACAGAGAAGGGTTGAAGCAGCCCACACAGGCAAGGCGGCAGCCAACCCCGCTGCTCCAACTGCCTGCTTGGTAAGTAAGAGCAGGTTTGAGACAACCTCTTCTTAGACAGGACGTGGATGGCTGTGTGCAGATACACTTGGAAGGTGTACATACAGATAAGGTAACCTGTGACAATGGCCACAAGGCCTGCACGTCAGATGACCTCAGTGCCACACCAGGGCCCTCACCTGACACCTAAGCGAGCATATAAAAGACAGGCACCAATGCCGCAGGGGCCCCAGGGGCCAGACCTGCTGGCCTGCTCTGTCTCTCAAGGACTGCCCTTTCTCTCCCCACAATGAACCTCTGCTGCTAGACGTTGTTTTAGCCTTGTTCAGTTCATTGGATGAGGTTCAAAAGAACTCCCACTTCTGTGCCTTTCTACTCAACTCTGCACAAGCCCCACTTCCCCGTCAGGCTCAGAGCCTGGACACCAGCCGGGCAGTTCTAACATCTGTGCAGGGGGCCGGCACTGTGGCACAGCAGGTAAAGCCGGAACCTGCAGTGCTGCATCCCACATGGGCGCTGGTTCAAGATCCGGCTGCTCCACTTCCAATCCAGCTCTCTGCTGTGGCCTGGGAAAGCAGTAGAAGATGGCCCAAGTGCTTGGGCCCCTGCACCTACATAGAAAGACCCAGAGGAAGCTCCTGGCTCCCAGCTTCAGATCAGCACAGCTCCGGCCATTGCGGCCAACTGGGGAGTGAACCAGCGGATGAAAGACCTCTTTCTCTCTCCCTCTCTCTCTGCCTTTCTTTCTCTCTCTGTGTAACTGACTTTCAAATAAATAAATAAATCTTTAAAAAAAAAATCCGTGCAGGACAGCCTGGTTTCCAGGTGTCCTTTGCTCCACTCCCAAGGACACACCCCAATGCTGCCATTGAAATCCGGAGCTCCAGCCGCCCACAGCACCCTCTTGACCACCTCTGCCTTGCTGTGCAGTGCGATGTGTCCAGGTCCGGACTTAAGTGCTCTTCACAGCCCCCGGTGCGAGCCGCACTGTCCACCTTCTCTGACGACACAGCCAGCCAGTGCAGGGTGGGCGGGGGACGCCAGACAACCAAGCTGACTGCGCTCCCTGTAATTCTGCAAATTCGAGTGGTCCTCAGACGCCTGCTCCCACACTCTCATCCTCCACTCCACCAGGACTATTCCAGCCTCCCCCAAGCACCGTTCTTTTTTAAGACTTTTATTTTATTTACTTGAAAGACAGAGTTATAGAGAGAGGAGAGACAGAGAGAGAGAGAGGTCTTCCATCCGCTGGTTCACTATCTAAATAGCCACAATGGCTGGAGCTGCACTGATCCAAAGCCAGGAGCCAGGAGCTTCTTCCTAATCTCCCATGTGGATGCAGGGGCCCAAGGACATGGGCCATCTTCTACTTCTTTCCCAGGCCATAGCAGTGAGTTGGATCGGAAGTGGAACAGCCAGGACTAGAACCGGTGCCCATAAGGGATGCCAGCACTGCAAGCCAGTGCTTTAACCCACTGCACCATAGCACTGCCCTCCCCCCTCCAAGCACCTTGAAACTGTAGCCTCCTCATGCCACTCACTGCCTCCAAGTGCTCAACAGGAAAAAACTTCACCCAGCAGCCAGGAGTTCCCTTGGGTCCTACTCATACACTTGTGAGCCGCTCGTGGCCAAGGCTATCTCCTCCTCCATCACAGCCTCCCCACCAAACTTTTTAAATTAATTAATATACTTATTTATTTTGACAGGCAGAGAGAGACAGGCAGACAACCTATCTATGGACCCACTCCCTAAATGCCTGCAACAGCCTGGGGCTCCAGGAACAGAACTCCATCCTGTCTCCCACGTGGGAGGCAGGAACGGGAGCTGTCTCCCAGGGGCATCAGGAGGAAGCTGGACTCAGGAGCGGAGTCAAGACTTGAACCACCAATAAGGGATGCAGGGGCCCCAAGTGGCATCTTAACTCCCGCAACAAATGCCAGAGCCCCCCCCCCAATGTGCACAGGCTTTGTGGTCCCCCGCATCAAAACTAGATGCACACATACGTACTCCCCGCCTCCTCCCCCAGGCCCCCCGCCTTCTCACTTCCCTGACAGAGCTGAACTCGGGTGAACAAGTGTTTCTGATGATGTCTAGGACTTGCTTCAAATAACGCAGTGGAGAGGGGAGACGAGGGGGAGAGGATAAAGTATGGAAGCTGAGGGGCAGGCGGGGCTCACTGTGCTCCCTGAGTCACTTTCACACTCGGGCACAGGCGGAGTCACAGTCGGATGTCCTGGCCCTAAGCCCAGAAGTCCTGAAGAGGATGCAGAGGGAATCCATCTGCAGGTCGGTAAGACAGGGAGAGGATCCTGGATCCTCCGGCGGGCCCTGTGCCTGGATTGACAGAAACGGGACAGACCACAGGGACACAGTACAGGAGACACAACTGGCCTCCACCACTCCGGGAGACGAAGAGAGGGGCCCAGCAGGTGGGGGCAGCCCCTGGAAACTGGAAGGCAGGGAAACACGGGCAGTGCTGGACTAGTAGCCCTCTGTCAGACACAAGTGCTGTTTAACTGCCAAGCTGATGGAAACTGGTGACAGTAGCAACAGGAAGTGAGTGAAACTCCTTTGAGGCTCCCATAACACAACCTTCTTTAACACATCCCTCTATTACCTCACTCCCAAACCTCTCCTCCAAAGAACCCCTCCACCGGGGCCCTGATGAGCTCATAAGGCCACAAACCCCAGGTCCTTTCAGACTGCCAGCTCCTCCTCCCCCTCCCGGGTCCAGGCAACACCCAAACACACGGCTTCAAGGGTCAGCTCTGCCCACAACCCAGAGCCTCCTCCACTGCAGCCCAGCCTGCAGGGACTCTGGCCTTGCCACCTGCTTACCTGAGAGGCCCTCAAAAGCCATCTACACACTTCCCAGCTGTGTCCCCACCTAGTAAATGGAACAGCTCTCCCCTTAGCTCCTGTGCCCAACACATCCTCACCCACCCATCAGAGTCCTCCCTTTCACCCTCCTGCAATCTCTTTCACTCCCCTGCCACCGCTGGGTCGGGCTGCTGGGCTCTCTATCACCCCCTCCTAACAGCCCCACACACACCTTAACTCCACTGCCAACTCTGCAGCAAAAGATGTCGATCTGCTTTAGAACGTCCACTCTGTCTCCTGCCGTGGCTGGCCACTCAGTGCCCTGCACATGCTGCTGACCCAGCAGCCATTCTCTGTTCCACCCCTCAACACTCAAGTTCCTTCCCACCAGCCTCTGAGTTCCTCCCACACCTCTGTCTGCTCACCTGCAAGCCTGTTTAAAGATCAGCTCCTGGGCCCAGCGCAGTGGCGTGGCAGGTAAAGCTGTCACCTGCAGCGCTAGCATCCCATATGGATGCAGGTTCAAGACCCGGCTGCTCCACTTCCAATCCAGCTCTCTGCTGTGGCCTGGGAAAGCAGTAGAAGATGGCCCAAGTCTTTGGGCCCCTGCACCTGCATGGGAGACCCAGAAGAAGCTCCTGGCCCAGCTCTGACCGTTGCGGTCATTTAGGGAGTGGTTAGAGGATCTCTCTCTCTCTCTCTCTCTCTCTCTCTCTCTGCTTCTGTCTCTCTGTAACTCTTCCTCTCAAATAAATAAATAAATCTTAAAAAAAAAAAAAAAATGGAACCTGGGACTATGCTACCTTACAGGCAAAGGGGACTTTGCAGCTAGAACTAAACCAAGGGTCTTGAGGTGGGGATTCTCCTGGATTCTCTGGCCTGGCCCAGCATACTGAGGAGGTGAGGATGGAAGCAGAGGCCGGACATGACGGTGCTGGCCGTGAAGATGGAGGAAGGAGCTGTGCACCCAGGAGTGCAGGCAGCCCTTAGGAGCTGGAAACGGCAGGAAAAGGATTCCTCTCCCCACCCCCCAGCCTCTGGAAGGTACCCAACCCTGTGGGCACCTTGGTTTTGTGACCTCTGACCTCCACAACAATTTTTGTCTTTCTGAACTGCTAAGTTTATGGTACTTTTTTGACAGCAGCAACAGGCAACTGTGACACCCCCTCCTCAAATGCCACCCCCCACTCACAGCAACCTGGATGCCTCATTTCCACATGAGCCGGCCAACCCCTTGCTCATGGGAAAAAGACCGTGTCTGACCTGCTCAGTGGTGCATCCTCAGCAGTTAGCGCACAGTAGGCCCACTGTCTGCTGGCCATCTGCACCAGTGCATGCTGGGACGGTGAGAGCTGGCCCAGCAGCTCCCTGTGCTGCACAGCATCTGGACCAGAGCTCTGCACTCTCCTTACGAGCTGTTCAAGGAGACACACCCGCTACCCTCCACTTCCCCACTCTCCCTTCCCTGTGTAGACACACACTCCAGGAATTAGTTTCCATGGAAACCAAATGTCACTGATATTGACACATGGGACCAAACTCCAGCTCCACATGCTAGTGTTTTCCAGTGAAAGCAGGGATCTTTGTGCATCTTCAACAGACTCTGGATGAAATGCTAAATGTGAATGTGTGGTAAGAAGACACAGTCGAGATGCGGAATGAGATGGAGGTGGTGATGACGATGATGAGGAAAAGAAGAATGCGTACGGATTAATTAGCAGCACCACCCAACAATATCCCCCAGCCCCGAAAGTCTACTCTGCGCAATCTGTCGTACATATTTAAGGGTACTTCAAAATCTTCACAGAAAAAATGGAATTAAAAGATACGTCGGGGAGGGCACTGTGTGTGGCACAGCAAATTAAGCTGCCACTGCGTGCAACACCCACACCCCATATCCAGAGAGCCTGGTTGAGCCCCAGCTTCAGAACCAGCTCCCTGCTGATGTACCTGGGAGGCAGCAGATGATGGCTCAAGTACATGGACCTCTGCTACCCATGTGAGAGACCTGGATGGAGTTCCTGGCTGCTGGGTTTGGCCCGGCCTAGCCCTGACTGTTGCTGCCATTTGGGAAGCAAACCAATGAATGGAAGATCTCTTTCTTTCTTTCTTCCTTTCTTCCTTTCTCTCTTGCTCTATCTCTGCCTCTCAAATAAATAAATAAACCCTTTTTTAAAGAATTAAAAAGTATGGGGCCAGCGTTGTAGCTTAGCGGGTAAAGCTGCTGCCTGCAATGCCGGCATCCCATATGGGCGCCAGGTCGAGTCCGAGCTCCACTTCCCACCCAGCTCTCTGCTATGGCCTGGGAAAGCAGCAGAAGATGGCCCAAGTCCTTAGACCCCTGCACCCATGTGGGAGACCTGGAAGAAGCTCCTGGCTCCTGGCTTCAGATCGGCGCAGTTCTGGCTGTTGTGGCCAATTGGGGAGTGAACCAGGAGATGGAAGACCTCTCTCTCGCTCTCTCTGCCTCTCCTTCTCTCTCTGTGTAACTCTGACTTTCAAATAAATAAATAAATCTTTTAAAAAAAAATTGGAAAGTCACTTTTGGTGCAAAAATATTTGAAATCAGTGCAAATTTTCTTCAGAAGACATATTTCCCATGAACTGTTTGAAGATCCCTCCTGTGCACAACAGTGGGAAAAACAGAGACACTTTAACAAAGACCCAGTGAGCAGAAGCGGCTTCCGCACAGGCAAATGCTCCCGTCTCCTGGACATGTTCAAATGCGGTGCCGGTCTGACCGGGCTCAGCAGTGCGGGGGACCAGACTCCTTTTTTTCTATGCTCTGCCATCCTCAGGAGTCAGCCCTAGCTCTGGAACCAAGGAGGCACCAGCTCCTACATCAGATCACTGCCCCGGGGGAAAGCAGGGAGAAAAGGGGGAATGCCGCCTCCCTCCCAAGGGACGCTACCAGAGGCCGGACACATCACGTCTGCTCACAACCCACAGGCCGGGATCCAACCCACAGACACGGCCACGCCTCCTTCAGGGGAGCCCGGCAAGGTTCCTGACCGGTTCTCTCCCACTCTGTGAAACAGGCACGCTGAGGGCCAGTGGCGGGCACGTTCTCAGGTGGCCTTGCTGTAACATCTGCAGCGGGAAAAGACTGGAAATAGCTTGAACTGGCTGAACAGTTCTGGCTAGCCATGTCACGGAATGCCGTGTAGCTTTTTATTATTTTATTCTTTTAATTCCCGTATTTATTTGAAAGGCAGAGTTACACAGAAAGAGAATTTCTGTCCAATGGTTCACTTTTCAAAGGGCCACAACAGCTAGCTAGACCAGGCCAAAGCCAGGAGCCAGGAGCTCTATCCCGGTCTCCCATGTGGGTGGTAGGAACCCAAGCACTGGGGCCATCTTCTACTGCCTTTCCAGGTGCGTTCACAGGGTGCTGGATTGGAAGTGCAGCAGCCAGGACTCAAACTGGTGCTCATACGGAATGCCGGCATCACAGGCGACAGCTTTACCAATGCTGGCATCCATGTAGCTATTTTTTTTTTAAAGATTTATTTATTTATTTGAAAGTCAGAGTTACACAGAGAAGGAGAGGCGGAGAGGCAGAGAGAGAGAGAGAGAGAGAGAGAGAAAGATCTTCCATCCACTGGTTCATTCCCCAATTGGCTGCAATGGCTGGAGCTGCGCCAATCTGAAGCCAGGAGCCAGGAGCTGCTTCTGGGTCTCCCATGTGGACAAAAGGGCCCAAGGACCTGGGCCATCTTCTACTGCTTTCCCAGGCCATAGCAGAGAGCTGGATCGGAAGTAGAGCAGCTGGGACTCGAACTGGCGCCCATACGGGATGCCGGCACTGCAGGCGGCGGCTTTACCTGCTACGCCACAGCACCGACCCCATAGCTATTTCTAAAAATAAAGTTGATCTATAAGTACTGCTATGAATGTTAAGACACAGGGACAAGCAGAAGCCTGGCTATAAACAGGACAATATTGGGGACATCGGTCGACAGACCAGCACGATCCTGCTGCTAAGGACGCCAGCCGCTGTGTCCAGCACCCATGGCTGGGAATTCCTGAAAGGATACTTGGCCTTTCTCTTTGCGACTCTGGTCTTCTCCTGGGAGGTGTGCTTGTGTATTAGAAACCTAAGGGGGCCAGCACTGTGGCACAGCGGGTTAATGCCCTGGCCTGCAGTGCTGGCATCCCATGTGGGCACTGGTTCAAGACCTGGCTGCTCCACTTCCGATCCAGCTTATCGCCTGGGAAAGCAGTAGAAGATGGCCCAAGTCCTTGGGCCCCTGCACCCACATGGGAGACCCAGAGGAAGCTCCTGGCTCCTGGCTTCAGATCGGCACAGCTCCAGCCGTTGCGGCCAACTGTGGAGTGAACCAGCAGACGGAAGATCTCTCTCTGTCTGCCTCTCCTTCTCTCTCTGTGTAACTCTGACTCTCAAATAAATAAATCTTTTTTTTAACAATTTTTTTTGACAGGCAGAGTTAGAGACAGAGAGAAAGGTCTTCCTTCCATTGGTTCACCCCCCCAAAATGGCCGCCACGGCCGGCGCACTGCACCGATCCGAAGCCAGGAGCCAGGTGCTTCCTCCTGGTCTCCCATGCAGGCGCAGGGCCCAAGCACTTGGGCCATCCTCCACTGCCTTCCTGGGCCACAGCAGAGAGCTGGACTAGAAGAGGAACAACCGGGACTAGAACCCGGAGTGCCAGCGCTGCAGGCAGAGGATTAGCCTAGTAAGCCACGGCACCAGCCAAATAAATAGATCTTAAAAAAAAAAAAAAAAAAACACGAGTACTTTAAAAAAAAAAAAGAAAGAAAGAAACGTAAGAAACGTCCTGAGAAGGGAGGAAATGAGTACCCGGCAGACGAGAGCCAAAGGCCGGCAGCGCACGCCTTGGCTGTTCTTGGCTATTTGTCTCCTCCCCAGTAGGAATTTGCATTGGATTTCGGCCACCTCGCCTCTCTGTGGCCTTGGTTTCCTGGTCTCCAGCAGCGGTCGGGCTGCTGATATCCGGCCTGCCTATTCCTCTGAAGAGAACGGGGACTGCTCCCAGCACTACACAGATTGTCAGGTGCGTCACGGCCCCAGAGGCTGCGCTGCCACTGCGCTCGGCACCTGGCACGAAGGGCAAATGGGAGGCAGTGAAGCCATCACTGCCCGGCCAGACGCTGCGCGAGGGGCGTCCTGGGGGCACGTCCCAGGGTCCGGAGCACAAGAAACACGGGGCTGCCACTTCCATCCGTGGAAATGTGGTAACCTTTGAAAAACAATGCAGCCAACTTCATTAGAAACAGAATCTGAGCTGGGACAAGTTCCAACAAGGGGCGATCATGCCAGCTCTTCAAAGTACCTCTACAAGCCATTCTGTGAGTGCCAAGGGTGCTCCCAAAACACAACACAAACAGCAACAACTAACTGGGACAGACCGACCACCAGTGCACAAGACGGCCAGAGAAAGGGCTTTCTTTTTAAAGCAACGCATAAGGAAAACAAGTTACAATTTCTTCCGTAGAGGGAAAAAGCAACAGAAACAGATTCTTCCCCAAGAGGAGGAAATAATTCGAGCAATGTCATGGCAAGGTCTGTGAAAGCCGAGGAGATCGAGGGGGAGCCTGAAACAAAAACACAGACCAGGAAGGGTCCCTGGAAAGCAGCCAGGCCACGTCGATGGAAAGCCACGCCCCCAAGCAGGCTCACTGACGAGCGTTCCAGGACCCGCAAGTGTGGACAAGGCAGCCAAGGGGCACAGGAAAGACCAGCGGTTACGTGAGAATCCCCACGCGCACAGGGAACACGGCCCCGAGCGCCGGCAGCCAACGGTGCTGAGAAACCACAGCTCGGGGTCTCTGTTCGCAAGGCTCCTTCACCCAGCAAATGTGTTCTCTAAGAACAGGACAGAAAGTCTGCAAGGACCAGGACTCCCAGCTCCGATGACAGAAAGGTGAGGTGACGCACGCAGCCGAAGACCCCAGAGCGAGTCAGGACCCAGCCCCAGGATTCAAGGACGGTCAGAGAGATCGCAGCACCGGTGCCTTGGTGTGATGGGTAATAACTCACTCACAAACAGCATCTGCTGTGTCCAGTCACTGCTCTAAAGACTTCCTGTGCATTCTAAACATCTTAGGACTCATAATCTCCTTCTGACAAGGATACCACTGGTGTCCCCATTTTAAAGATAAGAAAACTGTGGCACAAAGAAGGTAAGTAATTTTATCCAAGTTCACACGACTAACAAGTAGTGGAACTGGGTCTAAACTCATGCTCCAGGGTGTGTGCCCCGACCACTGCACAGTTCTGGCGGTCAAGAATTCTCCTTGGAACCATAGAGGACACTGAAGGGACCACTGAGTCCCTGGGGAGCAGCCCGGCCTCTGAGGCTCTCGTGGCAGTGTTCTAGGCTGAAGACACAAAGTCCTTCTCGGGGCTGGCGCTGTGGTGGGGAGACCCAGAAGAAGCTCCTGGTTCCCGGCTTTGGATCTACTCACCTCCAACCATCGCAGCCATTTGGGGAGAGAACCAGCGGATAGAAGACCTCTCTCTCTCTCTCTCACTCTGCCTTTCAAGTAAAAAAATAAATCTTTTACGAAAAAGACCTCAAATGAAGAGTTTGTTTTGGTGCAAAAAAAATTGAATCCATGCATAGGTTTTTTTCATAATACATTTCCATGAATGTTTTTTAAGATTTATTTGAAAGGCTGAGTGAGAGAGACAGATTGTCCATCCACTGGTTAAATGACCACAACAGGGAGGGCTTAGCCAGTCGAAACCGGAAGCCAGGAACTCCATCTGGATCTCCCACGTGGGTGGCAGAGGCCAAGCACGTGGGCCTCCACTGCCTTCCCAGGTACATTAGCAGGAAGCTGGATGGAAGCCCAGCAGCCAGCACTCTAAGCGACACTCTGATACGGGATGCAGGCGTCGCGAGCCTCAGCTCAGCCCATTGCAGCACAACATCTGACAAGTGCCAGCACAAGGCAGGGGTCAGGGTGAACCTGCGACCTCAGGACCATCACTCAGCAACCCCAACTCCCGTGTCAATGGCCGGCTCCTCTCCAGTCACCCGCAGGACAGCAGTGAGAGCAGTTTGCGCTGTGCACCACGCACTACAGTCTGTCATTTCCATGCCTGACTGGGCAGGGGACAACAACCCCCAAAACCTCAACGTGACTTCACTTAGCAGGTAACTCAAAAGCCAAAACACCTGCCCCTGAAGCCAGGCGATCCAGGGCCAGCTGACTGAACAATGACCCCAC
Source organism: Lepus europaeus (assembly GCF_033115175.1). Taxonomy (NCBI): domain Eukaryota; kingdom Metazoa; phylum Chordata; class Mammalia; order Lagomorpha; family Leporidae; genus Lepus; species Lepus europaeus. The sequence goes on along the minus strand of NC_084834.1, from coordinate 123,005,577 downwards.
ATCACCATAGGAAGGAGCAGAGAGAACACCTTGAAGCCCTCAGAGAAAGACAAAACACAAAAGCAGAACGGAGGGAAGGAGCAGGCGTCTGGCTGGGTGGCTAAGACACTAAGCGCCCACATGGGAGTTCAAGAGCCAATTCCTACCAATGCGCACCCTGGAAGCAGCAGTGGTGACGGCTCAAGCAGTTGGGTCCCTGCAACCCGTGTGGGAGACCTAAACTGCACGCCTGGTCCCAGCTCCAGCCAGTACAGGCATCTGGGGAGTGAACAAGCAGACGGGAGGTCTCGCTCTCTCTCTGCCTTTCAAATAAATAAATCTTTTTTTTTTTTTTTTAAAGCAGAACAAGGGCTCCTGGACCCAGGCCTGTTTTCTAGCTGCTGGTGGAGAGAGGCCCCACGGACCCCTGGCTGAGTGCGCCGCAAGCAGGAACCTCCCTCCCAGCCTGTGTTCTAGAAGTCACCCAACGCCTCCTGGCCACCATGAGCGCCCGCTTTGCCCAGAGGTTCGCTGTCCACCACTTCCCAGAAGGCAGTGGGGAGGCCTGGGATCCCTGCGGGGCCTCGGGTCAAAGGCAGCTCTGCAGAGGTGCCTGTAGGGTGACTTTATCCTCCCAGCCTCCCAGCCTCCCTCTCAAGCTCAGTGCACACTCCCCATGAGCCCAGCACCCGCCTCACTGACAGAGGAACACCCCTGGAAGCCCGGACAGCACCAGCAGAGACACCTTGGCCACTGCACCGAAAACAGCCTCAACATCCTGTGCTCTCTCCCCGCAACCGAAACAGCGGCAACAGAAGAGCCCGGGCGCTGCCGGGAGCCAACTTCATATACATGAACCCATGCACAGATGACGACGAGCAGATAAAGCAACTGCGTATCTCAAGTTGATAGCAAAAATTGAGACTTGCTTTCTATTTACTTTTGAGGGTTTTTATTCCACTTTGCTGTGATTGGCTTTTTTTTATTTAAAGATTTATTTTATTTATCTGAAAGAGTTACAGAGAGAGGTCGAGACAAAGAGAGAGGTATTCCATGCACTGGTTCACTCCCTAACTGGCCGCAATGGCTGAAGCTGTGCCAATCCAAAGCCAGGAGCCAGGAGCTTTGTCCAGGTCTCCCACGCGGGTGCAGGGGCCCAAGGACTTGGGCCATCCTCTAATGCTATCCCAGGCCATAGCAGAGAGCTGGATCGGAAGTGGAACAGCCGGGTCTTGAACCGGTGCCCATAAGGGATGCCGGTGCTTCAGGCCAGGGCATTAACCTGCTCGCCACAGCGCCAGCCCCGTTATTGCCTTTTATTATATTTTACAAAAATATCAGTTTGAGCAGATTGAAAATAAGAATAAAACTGGTCCTTCTCTTCGGACTGCAGAAACAAGTGCCAACAGCAAAGCGCTTACGTGAAACTGAATTTATTTTCTCAAGCTCACTGTTAGTAAGAGAAATGCAAACTAAAAACACACCAAGACAGCAGTTTCCCCCTGACTGACAAAGATCAAAAAGAGTTTTTGCACCGCCCTGCTCCGGCGGCCGACAGCAAGAGCTGCACACTGGGACCAGGCAAGTTGGCAAAATCTGTCAATCACAAAAGCAAGTCCCTCTCCAGGAAGGCAGCTGACAGATCACTGCCACACACACGGCGGGTGGCGCGGACAAAGCTGCTCCTCACAGCCTTGTTTGTAAAAGCAGAGACCGGGAAACAGCCGAAGTGACCTGGTTAGGTGAATTCAGAGTTCAGTGCATTCAAGCAGCCGGATACTCCGACCACAGATCCAGTGGGACAGCGGCAGGCGCTGTGGCACAGAAGATTAAGCCTCCGCCTGGCCTGTCAGCATCCCACATGGACACGGGTTCGAGTCCCGGCTGCTCCACTTCTGAGCCAGCTCCCTGCTAATGCACCTGGGAAAGCAGAGGAGGATGGCCCAAGAGCTTGGGAGACCGGAAAGGAGCTCCAGGCTCCTGGCTTCAGCCTGACCTAGCCCAGTGGTTGCAGCCATCTGCGGAGTGAACCAGCGGATAGAAGATCTCTCACTCTCACTCTCTCTCTCTCCTTCTCTGTATCTCTGCCTTTCAAATAACAAATAAATAAATAAATCTTTAAAAAAAAAAAAAAAAAAGCAAGGGGCAGATCAGGACAGATCCTCACATGCCATTAGAAGTTATTTGTGTTTTTAAAAAAACCAAGGGACCAGCACAAATGCATTTGCTCGTATAACATGCCTTTAGATGAAAGCACAAGAAACTGTAAAACTTTTTTTAATTTTTTTATTTATTTATTTTCATTGTATTCGAAAGGAATAGAGAATTCCATCCTCTGGTTCACTTCCCCAGACACCCACAATAGCCATGGCTGGGCCAGGCTGAAGCCGGGAACCCACCACTCAATCCAGGTCTCCCATGTGGGTGCCAGGACTCAGATGCTTGAGCCCTCATCTGCTTCCCCCCCAGAGTGGCTGTCGGCAGAAAACTAGATTGGGAGCAGAGCCGAGACTCAAAGCAGCGCTCAGCCATGGGAGGCCAGTGCCCCAGACACTATCAACGCTGACGGAAGGCAGAAACGAGACTCGGAGAGAGGTCTGTTCTCAACATACCTCTTTCTGCATGTTTTGAATTTTCCATCATATGAACTCATGTTATCTGTTCAAAAACTTCCTTTAAAATTTTGTTAAAAGATTTATTTATTTGTTTCAAAGAGTTAGAGAGAGAGACAAAGAAATCTTCAATCCTCTGGTTCACTCCCCAAGTGGCTGCAACAGCCAGAGCTGAGCCAAGCCGAAGCTAGGAACCAGGAGCTTCTCCCAGGTCGCCCACATGGTAACAGGGGCCCAAGTACTGGAGCTATCCTCCACTGCTTTCCCCAGATCAGTAGCAGGAAGCCAGATGGGAAGTGGAGCAGCCAGGAGTTGAACCAGTGCCCACCAGTCCCTCCTTTAAAACTTTATAAACAAAGGGCTGGCGTTGTGGTGTAGTGGGTAAAGCCACTGCCTGCAGTGCCAGCATCCCATATGGGCACCCATTGGAGTCTTGGCTGCTCTACTTCCGATCCAGCTCTCTGCTATGGCCTGGGAAAGCAGTAGAAGATGGCCCAAATCCTGGAGCCCCTGCGACCATGTGGGAGACCCAGAAGAAGCTCCTGGCTCCTGACTTTGGATCGCCACAACTCCAGCCATTGTGGCCACTTGGGGAGTGAACCAGCAGATGGAAGACCTCTCTCTGCTTCTCCTTCTCTCTCTGTGTAACTCTGACTTTCAAATACATAAATAAATCTTTAAAAAATTTTAAACAAGGGGCTGGTGCCATTGCACAGTAGGTTAATCCTCTGCCTGCGTCGCCGGCATCCCATATGGGCACCAGTTCTAGTCCTGGCTGCCCCTCTTCCAGGCCAGCTCTCTGCTATGGCCTGGGAAAGCAGTAGAAGATGGCCCAAGTTCTGGAGCCCCTGCACCCACGTGGGAGACCAGGAAGAGCGCCTGGTTCCTGGCTTCGGATCGGCACAGCTCCGGCCGTTGCAGCCATTTGGGGAATGAACCAGCAATGGAAGACCTTTCTCTCTGTCTCTCCCTCTCACTGTCTGTAACTCTAACTCTCAAATAAAATTTTTTTAAAAACTTTAAACAAGAAAAAAACTGAGTTTAGTGCCTCCTGTACTGAACAGCTCAGAAGGTCTAATGACACAAAGAGAATGGCAGAAGCTCATTTGCTGGGTAAATGAGTATCTTCCATATACCACATGGCCTCATCATCAGGAAAACAAAGACACCACATCCACACCAGGGGTAACAAACGCTGGGCCACCTGCTCCCGGCACTGTGTCTTCCAACAACTCCAGCTGGAATCCCAGCTTCTTCCTCCATCCTGCCGGGCCAGTCCTTCCCTGGTCCCCTGGACAGGTGGCCACAGCTGGTTCAGAAGGCACTCACCTTCTCCACACTGCTCCCCAGCAGGACTGGCCCTTACCCCACAGCCCGGGACAGGCCACACCATGTGCCCGGTGCTGCTGAACTACAAAGTGACAAGTGGGGGAGTTCAGATGCCCAGCTCAGAGCTGTCCCCTGCTTCACTCACACTTGTTGGGACTGGAAAAAACAGAGGCACTGGACAGGCAGGCATCTGGTGTAGTGGCTATGACGCTGCCAGGACACTGGCTCCTCCGTTTCTGATCCAGCTTCCTGCAAACACACATCCTAGAAGACAGCAGATGACGGATCCAGTACTTGGGCCCCTGCCACCCATGTGGGAGACCAGGACAGAGTCCCTGGCTCCTGGCTTCAGCCTGGTCCAACCCTGGCTGTTTCAGGCATTTGTAAGTGAACCAACAAATGGAAGATCTCTTGTGTCTGTCTGTTTGCCTTTCAAATTAAAAAAACAGAAAATGAAAATAAATCCTGCAGTGCCAGTAATCCCATATGGGAAGGAGTTTGAGTCCCAGCTGCTCCACTTCTGATCCAGCTCTCTGCTAATGCACCTGGGAAAGCAGCAGAGGATGGCTCAAGTGCCTAGGCCCCTGCACCACATGGAAGACCCAGAGGAAGCTCCTGGCTCCTGGCTTCAGGTTGGTCCAGTCCCGGCTGTTGCAGCCATCTAGGGAGTCAACCAGCAGATAGAAGACCTCTCTCTCTCTCTCTCTCTCTCTCTCTCTCTCTGTAATTCTGCCTTTCAAATAAATAATCTTAAAAATAAAAAAAGATAATGAAATAAATTTTTTAGAAAAGTTTTAAAAAGCTGGACCCTGGAAAAAAGCAGTAGTAAAATAGCTGAACACTGGGCTAAGGGGCTGGCACTGTGGCGTAGGGGATAAAGTCACCACCTGCCTTGCCGGCATCCCGTACGGGCACCAGTTTGAGTCCTGGCTGCTCCACTTCCAATCCAGCTCTCTGCTATGGCCTGGGAAAGCAGTGGAAGATGGCCCAAGTCCTTGGGTCCCTGCACCCACGTGGGAGACCTAGAAGAAGCTCCTGGCTCCTGGCTTCGAATCGGTGCAGCTCCGGCCATTGTGGCCATTTGGAAAATGAACCAGCAGATGGAAAATCAATCTCTCTCTCGCTCTCCCTCTCTCTCTCTCCCTCTCCTCTCTCCGTAGTTCTGCATTTCAAATAAATAAATGAATCTTTAAAAACATAAATAACTAACACTGGGCTAAACGCCAGACACCAACGGCAGTGTGGAAACTCCAATCCATGCCAACGCAAGCAGCTCACAGACCAGCCCCACTGTCACTCCCCCAGCAGGAAGCTCTCACCTGACCAAGGTTACCCCAGCTACAGGCATGAATCCTGGAGGGAGGGGCTACGATCCCAGGTGGCACTTCAATGACTTTAGCTTCAGCAATTGTGGTTTTGATCCAAATCAGAAAAGTAGAAATTCAGGGGCAGGCACTGAATAGCCTCCACCTGCCGTGCCAGCATCCCATATGGACACCGGTTCAAGTCCCAGCTGCTCCACTTCTGATCCAGCTCCCTGCTAATGACTTGGGAAAGTAGTGGAAGATGGCCCAATTCCTTGGGCCCCTGCACCCACATGGGAGACCCCAAAGAAGTTCCTGGCTCCTTGCTTCAGATCAGCCCAGCACCAGCCGATGGGATCATTTGGGGAGTGAACCAGCAGACAGAAGACCTTTCTGTCTGTGTGTGTGTGTGTCTCTCTCTGTACCTCTACCTCTCAAATAAATAAATAAATCTGGGAAAAAAAAAAAGAGAGAGAAATTTCTTGCTGGTTTTCTCCCCAGGGCTTGGCTGCCCTAAAAATGCCCCCTGCCCCACAACGATAATAAAATGAGTAAGAAAGATAAAAAGAGGGGCCAGCGCTATGGCGCAGCGGGTTAAAGCCCTGGCCTGAAGCACCGGCATCCCATATGGGCGCTGGTTCTAGTCCAGGCTCCTCTTCTGATCCAGCTCCCTGCTATGGCCTGGGAAAGCAGTAGAAGATGGCCCAACACCTTGGGCCCCTGCACCCGTGTGGGAGACCCGGAAGAAGCTCCTGGCCATTGCAGTCATCTGGGGAGTGAACCAGCAGATGGAAGACCTCTCTCTCTGTTTCTACCTCTCTCTGTAACTCTGACTTTCAAATACATAAAAAATAAATCTTAAAAAAAAAAAGAAAGATAAAAAGAAACAACAAAAGGTGCTTTCCCAACAAGCAGTCCCTACATCACAGAAAGGCAAAGGCTGGGCCCCACCCCACCTGCAGAATCAGAACCCGCATCTCAGCGAGGCGCCCAGGCGATTCCCAAGGAGCACAGCTTTCCTGCGAGGCAAGGCTTCCACGGTTCCCGCTGCATCTCTTAAGTCATCGGCAATGATTTCCTGAGCACCTGCCACACACATGCTGGGCCCAGTGCTGACAGCCAGGAAATAAGCCCCGAACAAGACACACACAGCCCCAGCCCTCAGGGAGCTGCCAGTCAGCCTTGGATGCGCAACAGGATCAACCGTGACACACAAACACCACACACACACACACACACACTGTGACAGTCACAAATTCTGAGACTGGGCCCTGGAAGCTGCATTTCAGAAAGGCTCCAATGGGTGGGACCACTTTGGCGAGCAATGTGACACGGCCTGGTGCTCTAGTGCACTTTCTGTTGCTGTAACAAGATCTTGCAGGCAGCTGGGTAAATTACAAAGCAAGGTTCATTCGGCTCAGTTTCAGAGGCTGAGAGTCTAAACAGCGAGGCCCCGGCTCTGTGAGGCCCCTTGGGATGGCATCGCAATGACAGGAGTTCATGAAACAGCAGGCGATCCCACTGCAAGGACAGGAAGCCAGAGAGCCCGGGAGGGGTCGGGTTAGCGTTGTTATGAGCGCTAACCATGGACCCGCGAGAACGACACCATGTTCCTTCCGAGGGCAGCACCCCCAACGTCTGAAGGGCCTCCCCGACACTGAGGCCCAACACCTGCGCCCCGGGGGGACAAACCCCTCGGAAACCACAGCACCCAGCACAGCTGCAGACCTGCACCTCCACTTCCAGAGTCACACCCTGAAAAATGACACCGCACATGAGCAAAGGTGACAGGAGCTGGCACAGGTGCCACAGCACTGTCCCTCAAGACGGCCATGAGCAAGTCAAGCCCGGTTCGAAGAACACAATTACAGAACACGTGCTTGGGGGCCGGCGCTGTGGCATAGCAGGTAAAGCCACAGCTGTGGTGCCAGCACGCCACAGGGGTGCCGGCTGGTGTCCTGGCCAATCCATTTCCACCCAACTCCCTGTTAATGTGCCTAAGGAAGCAGTGGAAGATGGCCCACGGGCCCCTGCACCAATGTGGGAGACCAGGAAGAAGCTCCTGGCTCCTGGCTGCAGACTGGCCCAACTCTGGCCATTGCGGCCATTTGGTGAATGAGCCAGCGAATGGAAGCTCTCTCTCTTTCTGTCTCTCTCTCTCTCTCTCTCTCTCTCTCTCTCTCTATATATATATATATATATATATATATATACAGCTCTGCCTTTCAAATCAAAAACAAAAACAAACAAACAAAAAAAACAGGTTGAATGAAGAAACTAGGTCTCTACATGCTGATACAATCTCAAATATGTCTGTTGAGTGAAGAAAGACAATTGCAAAAGAGCACATCTGGGGGCCGGCACATGGTGCAATGGATTAAGCCACCATTGTGACACTGACATCCCATTTGACTGCCAGTTCAAGTCCGGGCTGCTTCACTTCTGATCCAGCTCTCCTGGGAAAGCAGCATAGGATGGCCCAAGCACTTGGGCCCCAGACATCCATGTGTTAGATGTGGATGAAGCCCCTGGCTTACTTTTAAAAAAAGGTACAGATTTTACATACACTCATATCCTGCTTATGGGTTCACAAATACAAAGGTGGTGCAAGACACCACACCAGCCTCACAAAAATGATTTGCTCTGGGACAGGAAAGAGACAGGTGTAGTGAGTGGAATAGTTACTATGTCTAGAAAAACTGAATCAAATACGGCTCAATTTTAATATCTGTTAAAACTAAAGGGTGAGTCATTGGACATGTGACCTGTATGCTTTTCCATACTCCTCTGGGTATTAATGGTTTGTGATTTCATTACTTTTAATTGCATTTCAAAGCTGCACAGGTGATGTGATATACAGCCAGGGCTGGGGCTCCGCTCCAGGAGCGCAAAGTAATAAAGACCTGGCTATTTAATATCAAGAAATACACGCACAGAAGGGCCAAAATCCGCAGCCTCTGAGTTAAATGACTACCTTAAGTAATTTTACATTGATTTTAAAAACCTTTCCCACGGTAGGAAGTCCTGCAAGCAGTATTTCTTAAGAGAGCAAGGCTATTACTCAAGGAAAGCAAAGTTTCTCAAAGTGGGAGCCTCTGCTCACTTGCAACAAATACAGAAGGAGAGGGAGGGAGAGGGTGCAGGTTCCAGGCCCCACTCCACATCTACTTGGGGGTCAAACCTCGGGGTCTGAATTTCTAAAGAGAAAATACGTACGTGAGCACCAGGGCCAGCGCTGTGGCACAGTGGGTTAAGCCGCCAGCATCCCATACAGACACTGGTTCAATTCTTGGTTGCTCTGCTTCCAGTCCAGCTCCCTGCTAATGTGCTTGGGAAAGTGGCAGAAAATGGGCCCCTGCATGCACCTGGATGAAGCTCCTGGCTCCTGCCTTCGGTCTGGCCCAGCTCTGGCCACTGCAGCCATCTGGGGAGTGAACCAGCGGGTCAAAGATATCTCTCTGTCTCCCTCTCTCTCTCTCTCTCTCTGTAACTCTGCTTTTCAAGTAAATAAATAAATCTTTTAAAAAAAAAAAGAAGAAGAAGAACCACGAGCATGTAATGCGTAGCTGAAGCTGTCGTTAGCATCCCTTTGAGGAGCACACATTTCCATGTTCAGCAAGAGGACATTCATCACACTCTGAAAATTAAAATGCAGAGCAGGGCGTGTCTTCCAAGTATCTAACACAGTCACTGTCCCGGGACGCCCAGCAGATCCTGATAAAAACCGGTTTCCTGGCCAGCGCCGTGGCTCAATAGGCTAATCCTCCGCCTTGCGGCGCCGGCACACCGGGTTCTAGTCCTGGTCGGGGCACCGATCCTGTCCCGGTTGCCCCTCTTCCAGGCCAGCTCTCTGCTGTGGCCAGGGAGTGCAGTGGAGGATGGCCCAAGTTCTTGGGCCCTGCACCTGCATGGGAGACCAGGAGAAGCACCTGGCTCCTGCCATCGGAACAGCACGGTGTGCCGGCCGCAGCGCGCCTACCGCAGCGGCCATTGGAGGGTGAACCAACGGCAAAAGGAAGACCTTTCTCTCTGTCTCCCTCTACTGTCCACTCTGCCTGTCAAAAATTAAAAAAAAAAAAAAAAAAAAAAAAAAAAAAGCAGTTTCCTGAACAGCCTCCCTACCCCAAAGGACAAAGAAACGTGTCTGAGGAAGAAGACCACAACCTCCCACCACCTGCAGCTGGCAACTGGGAAACAGGAAAGCTCTCCGTCCAGCCCTGCTACTGTTCTCACCGAGAAAGCTCCAGACACACTTTTTCCCAAAGCCACCTTCGGGTAAGCAAAGCATGGACGACGTGGCTTGAACAAGGCCCGGCCAGCCTGGGAAGACATCCGGGACTTACTCTCAGCACCGGAGACATCGTCTCGATTCCAGGCTGTGATCTTCCTGCTGCTCGCCTTCTCCCTACATCTCCCCACTCACCACACCTCTTCACCATCCCTCTCCCCGTGTTTTCAGACACTAACTTCCAGCCTGGAGAGCCGCTCCTGAGCGAGCAGCTGGCTTCAACAACCCCGCACGATGAACTCACAAAAAGACAAAACCTCCTCACTAGGAGACACCAAAGTACAGACTTTAAACCACAAAGACAATCTCACGCCCATCCGACTGGCAAAGCAACGCCAAGTGTGTGCAGGCACGTAATACAACGGGGGCCCACACACACTGCTGGCTGGAATGCAAGTCAGTGCAGGCAGTGACCCGGCCATGTGCATCTTCTTTAAGATTTGAAAGGCAGAGTGACAGAGAGAGGTTCCATCCGCTGGTTCACTCCCCCAAATGTCCAAACAGCTGTGGCTGAGCCAGACTGAAGCCTGGACGCAGGAACTTCACCCGGGTCTCCCACAAGGGTGGCAGGGACTCAAGCATTCAGCTGTCATGTGCTGGTGTGCAGGTGCATGAGCAGGGAGCTGGGACTCAAACCGGCAATCCCACATGGGATGCAGGCATCGCTGGCCACAATGCCCGTCCCAACCTGGCAATATAGCCAAGTGGAAGGTGCCCACTTCCGTGGCCCAGCAAGTCTCTTCCAGGTCTACACCACAGAGAAACTCCACACACACACTGAGAGCCAGGTTCACACCTGTCCACAGCATTAGAACAGCACACACCAAAACTATACACCTAAACGCTTATCAACAACATGAATACACTGTAGGCCATTCAGGTGAAGGTATATTAGCAGCAGCTAAAATAAACTAGGATTACCTTATATGAACAGATACAGCTCAAAACCATCATCTAAACAGTAAAAGCAAACTGAGACGGATCTGTCCAGCAATAGGGATCATGTTTAAAACATGAGCAAACAATACAACACAGGTCGAATATCTGAAATGCTCAGGCACAGAGGTATTTCAGAGCTCAGATTTTGGGGATGGTGGATTATCTGTACACGGATGACAAATCTTGGGGTTGGGACCCAAGTCTGCAGCTTGAAGATCATCTTCTAACTATCGTCAGTGCACCCGTGCCTTCACTGTGATGCCATCACAGGAGATCAGATGCAGAGTTGCTCGCATCTAGTAAACGCACAAAAGCACACGATAACACCACGTTCAGAATCATGGTCACAGGCTGGCGTAGCAGGTTAAGCTCCCACCTGCAGGGTCTGCAGGCTCGACGGTGGCCTCAGAACTCCTGGAGCCTGAACATAGGAAGCGAAGCTTGGGAACCTGGGAGATTCCCGCCCCTCACCCCACAATCTCACAAACTGCCCTTAGCAATTCATGCTCCTCAGAAGTGGGTGAGGACTGACACAGAACACACCTCCCAGCAGGGGCAGGCTAAGGCAGTGTATTTGTCTTAACACTACCTTTGCTGTTCATTTTGGGGTGGCATTTCAAACCCTCAGACTAGGCGCCAGCTGTGGTATGGTGGGTAAAGCCACTGCCTGTGGCACCAGCATCCCACATGAGTACTGGTTCATGTCCTGGCTGCTCCACTTCCCATCCAGCTCCCTGCTAACGGCCTGTGAAAGCAACAGAAAATGGCCCAAGTGCTTGGGCTCCTGTACCCACGTGGGAGACCCGGAAGAAGTTCCTGGCTCCTGGCTTCGGCTGGTCCTTGGCCGTTGAGGCCATTTGGGAATGAACCAACAGGTGGAACATCTCTCTCTCTCTCTCTCTCTCTCTCTGCCTTTCCCTCTTTCTGTAACTCTGCTTTTCACATAAATAAAAATAAATATTTAAAAACAAAAACTAAACCTTTAGACTAGCCATTGCTTTCACCACAAGTGAAAGTTTATTTTAAGGGGCATAAAAATATTTCGAGCAGAGAAGTTAACTAGAGTCAGACACTCTTCACACCTCTTGGGTCAGTCTGCTGGGGCTGGACTGATGGTCAGCCGCAGATACCACCAGCCAGAGACCTCTTTCTGACCACACTAACGGAAAACCAGCACAGAACCTCGACCGCTCCAAACCCGACAGACCACGCTGGGGCTGGGAAGGGGACGGATCTGAAGCCAAGGATGATACTGAGAGAATCAGCATTGAAAATGACTTCCAATTACAACCCATGCAGACCAGAGGTCCCCATTACAGAGAACTAAGCAAACAGGTTTGACGGTGTGGCTGGACAGCACATGCAGCCCGTATGGAGAGCAGGAATTACCATCTCTAATTCTCACTAACTGTGGGCATTCACCTTTGTTTCCCCACCCCCTCAGGATTCCAAGAAAAACAGAACAATCTGCAAACCTGATCCTCAGGCTGTGACCTAACACAGACGCCTGCATATTAGACCTGTGGGGTTGGAGGGGCAGAATGCTCTCCTTAAACATTAACCCAGCTCACCTAAGGCTGCACTTTTCAAACTCCAGCAACCAGACGCCCAGAGGTAAGTGTACCCACTCCCAGCTGATACATTAAACCACTCTACGGAAGGCATGAGTAACAGTAACAGCAGAAAAGGCAAGCTGTCCCCTCCCCGGAACTATGAGGCTGACACACTTCGATTAAACAGCAAAATTTTCCAAGGATGTGTGTTGTGACTCAGCAGGTTAGGCTGCCACTTTCCATGCCGGCATCCTATCCCGGAGTGCCGGCTCACGTCCCGGCTGCTCCACTGCCAGTCAGGTTTCCTCCTGATGCACCTGGGAGGCAGCAGGTGATGGCCAACTACTTGGGCTCCTGCCACCCAAGGGGGAGACCTGTGTGGAGTTCCAGGTTCCTCACTTATGCCTGGCCCAGCCCCAGCCATTGTAGTCATTTGGGGAATAAACCAGTGGATGGAAGAGTGCTCTCTTTCTCTTCCCACCTTCTCCCTTTCTCTCTTTCAAGTAAATGCAAATAAACATTAAAAAAAAAAATTAGGGGCCAGCACTGTGGCACAGTGGGTTAATGCCCTGGCCTGAAGCACCGGCATCTCATATGGGCGATGGCTCCAGACCCAGCTGCTCCACTTCCTGTCAAGCTCTCTGCTGTGGCCCGGGAAGGCAGTGGAGGATGGCCCAAGTCCTTGGGCCCCTGCACCCACGTGGGAGATCTGGCAGAAGCTCCTGGCTCCTGGCTTCGGATCGGCGCAGCTCCGGCCGTTGCAGCCATTTGAGAAGTGAACCAGCGGATAGAAGACCTCTCTCTCTCTCTCTCTCTCTCTCTCTCTCTCTGCCTCTCCTCTCTCTGTGTAACTCTGATTTTCAAATAAAATAAATAAATCTTTTAAAAAAAACATTAAAAAATATTTCCAATTTCAAAATATTTGCTCCAAGTAGTTGACCTACCAAGACAAAAACTATCTTTATAAAAATCCTCAGTTTTTTTTTTTCCAATTTTTATTTTCCTACCATTTCAAAATGGCTTCATTTACTTAAAAGAATTCAAGGGGCCAGCACTGTGACATAATGGGTAAAGTCACTACCTTCAGTACCGGCATCCCATATGGGCACTGGTTCGAGTCCTGGCTGCTCCACTTCCGATCCAGCTGTCTCCTGTGGCCTGGGAAAGCAGTGGAAGATGGCCCAAGTCCTTGGGCTCCTGCACCCACGTGGGAGACCCCGAGGAAGCTCCTGGCTCCTGGCTTCAGATAGACACAGCTCCAGCCAATGGAGCCAACTGGGGAGTGAACCAGCAGATGGAAGACCTCTCTCTCTCCCTGCCTCTCCTTCGCTCTCTGTGTAACTATGACTTTCAAATAAATAAATAAATATTTAAAAAAAAAAAAAAAGAATTCAAAGCTTTGCTAGGGCTGTGGTATAGCAGGTAAAGTTGCTGCCTGAGGTGCCAGTATCCCATACAGGCACCGGTTTGAGTCCCAGCTGCTCCACTTCTGATCCAGCTCCCTGGTAATGCACCTGGGAAAGCAGTGAAAGATGGCCCCGGTGCCATCAGAGGAAGCTCCCAGCTCCTGGCTTAGGCTCGGTTTGGCTCAGCTCCGACCGTTGCAGCCATTTGGGGAGTGAACCAACGATGGAAGACCTCTCTCTCTCTCTTTCTCCCTCTCTCTTTGTAACCCTACCTTTCAAATAAATAAATAAATCTTAAAAGAAAAAAAGTTGAATGTATATTAAAAAGGAAAAAAAGAATTGAAACCTGACACTCAACCTGGTGTCAAGTCTTGCCCTAGGGTTGTCCTCCAGATGCTAACATGGTAGGATCTGAGAAGTTCAGCGTGGTTATGTACTCCAGTGGGTGCTAACCATTTAAGAGACACAGGTTTTCATAAAGACCACACTTAAGAAATACCATTCAGTAAGCTCCTCATCATACAAACACTTCAGCTTTACAATGTGGAAAAAACACTAGCATCAAAGAACACAGCCATCTGCCCAAAGGTGCTATGAAATTCACGCTTCACCAGCAAGACAGGCAAAGGTACAGATCCCAGCTCTAATTCACACTATCCTCAGGGCCTCATACAAATAAAGCCACAAATACCAAAGTGTGCCAAACTTTAAACAAAAGTACCCTAAAGAAGTATCTTGTTGCATTCATCAGCTGTCCTTTGTTTTGTTTTTTAAAGATTTATTTATTTGAAAGGCAGAGTTACAGACGGAGGAGTAGGAGACAAAGAATGAGGTCTTCCACCTGCTGGTTTGCTCCCCAGAGGGCTCCAACGGTCTGGGCTGGGCCAGGCTGAAGCCAAGAGCCAGGAACTTCATCTAGGTCTCCCACATGGGTGGAAGGAACCCAAGCACTTGGGCCATCTTCCACTGCTTTCCCAGGCCACTAGCAGGGAGCTGGATCGGAAGTGGAGCAGCTGGGACTCGAACCAGCCCCCAGATGGGATGCTGGCGTTGTAGGTTGGCAGCTTAAGCCACTGCGCCACAGTGCCAACCCCCTCATCAGCCTTTCTACTGTGCAGCTTGCTTCTGGGATTTTGTTCAGCCTCCATCTGTGCAGATATCACACTGCACTGAAACTGGTTCTCTTTACCGACACTATGCCCACCACATAAGGACTGGCTGAGCTCCTCGGGGGCGAACCCTCGCCTTCTCCACTCAGAAAGCACCCGCAGGTCACAGCTGCCAACATGAACACAGCCGGTGACATCGTGTGACCATCTGTGCGAACAAAACTTGTAGTCTCCTTGGTACATGACACTTCCCCAGAAGCACACCTTCCAGCACCACTAACAAATGAAAGGAAGGCGCGATGACTTGGAGCAGCTTGCAACCGCACGCCACTTTCTCCCAACATGCTCCCTCTCTGGAAAATTCCTCAAGTTCTTCCCACAGAAAACTTTAAAAAACCTTTCATTTTACATGGCCGTAAAAACACATATGAAGTTAAATCCTAGGCCAGCATTGTAGGGCAGTGGGCTGATCTGACATCCCATATGAGCACCATTGGAGTCCTGGCTGCTCCACTTCCAGTCCAGCTCCCCGTCAACAAGTCTGTGAAAGCAGCAGAGGATGGCCCAAGTGCTTGGAACCCTGTACCCACATGGGAGACCCGGAAGGAGTCCCAGGCTCCTGACTTCAGCCTGGCCCAGCCCTAGCTGTTGCAGCCATTTGGGGAGTGAGCTAGAGCTTGGAAGAAGATCTCTCTCTCTCTCTCTCTCTCTCTCTCTCTCCCTTCCTCCCTCTCCCTCTCCCTCTGTTTCTCTCTCTCTCTCCCTCTGTATGTGTGTGTGTGTGTGTAATTCTGTCTTTCAAATAAATAAATAAGTAAATAAGTATTTAAAACAGAAGTTGAATCTTTTAGGTAGGAAATGAGAAAGTTGGGTATGTGAGCAGGAGGGGCCTAAGGCAAACAGGACACTGGGAGGGAAAGGAATGCACCAGCCTTTAGCAGCCTGGGAAGCATAGCTTGGAAGCTGCTACAAAGTCCCACCCATTCCCTGGCAACTTTACAGGTGGTCCCCGCCTTCTCTTCAGGAAGACGCTAGCGAATCCCCTCTGCCAAGCACCAGGTGGGCTCCCCAGTCTGAGAACGCTGAGCAGTGAAACCCCGGGAGGAGCTTTACCTAATTCACACTCGGCAAACCCTCTGTCCAGAGAGGGAGTGGGGCAGGAGAACGAGAGAACTGGACCCAGCTCCCTTACAAGCCCGGTCTGAACACAGACTGCGCGCTCAGCTCTCAGCTCTCTCCTGAGCCGCCCACCTGGCCTGCCTGGTGTATTCTCTCCATTAAACCCCGTAACCTTGCTCACCCCAGTCTGAATGGCTCAGCACGCTCACATCCCATCAGCAGAGGTGCCCGGTGGATGCCCTACCCCACTAAACCTCGCCACCTTGCTGACCACTCCTCTCTGTCTCACGTCTGAATTCTTTCTTGCAGGAAGACAAGAACCTATTCCAGTCATCTCAGCTAACACACACATCCACTGGTCCAGGCAAAACCAGAGGATTACCAACAGGGGCCGTTTCCTCATGCCTGGCTGCAGTGAGTGCACTGTGAAAGTTACAACACACCAGCCAAACAAGCTCTCCTATCTCCGAACCGCGCTGTGGGCCAGGCAGACGTGCCCCGAGCAAGCTGGTGAAGAATCACCTTGCAGGAGTTCAGGCGGAAGAGTGAGAAGCCGACGGGAGCCAGCAGTCAACAGCCAGGGGACAGTGACGTCCAGCAGGTAGGGGGCGAGGGGAGGGAAGGCGATTCCTTCGGAGTCCCTGCACCCAGCGCTGGCAAGGAGGGGTCGGGGAAAGAGACGGCGTTCAGTCCTTCCTGCTCTGCTGGGTCCTTTCTCGTCTGAGGGAGCAAACAAACCCACTTTCCAGGACCACGTCTTACAGATGTTGCCTTTGAACACCTTTTCCATTTAAGATACACCAAACAACCTGCTTTAAACAGAAAAAGGATACAGGGCCAGCACTGTGGCACAGTGGGTTACACTGCAGGCTACAGTGTGTCCCTGCTGCTCTGCTTCTGATCCAGCTCCCTGCTAATGCACCTGGGAAAAGCAACAGAAGATGGTCCAAGTGCTTGGGCCCCTGCACCCGCATGGGGGACATGGATGGAGTTCCTGGTACCCCAGCCTTGCGGCCATTTGAAGAGTAAACCAGAGGATGGAAAAATCTCTCTCTGTCCCTCCCTCTCTCTGTGTTTACTCTTTTAATAATAAATAAGTAAATCTTAGAAAAAAAAAAAGAAAGAAATAGGGGCCAGCACTGTGGCATAGTGGGTTAGGCCTCCACCTGCAGCACCAGCATACCATACGTGTACCAGTTCAAGTCCCAGCTGCTCCACTTCTGATCTAGCTTCCTGCTTATCACCTGGATGAGCAACAGAGGATGGCCCAATTGATTGCACCCCTGTGCCCATACAGGAGACCCAGAGGAGGATCCTGGTTCCTGGCTTCAAATCAGCCCAGCTGTGGCCATTGCAACCTTCTAGGGAGTGAACTAGTGGATGGAAGATGCATCGCGCTCTTTTTCTGCCTCTCCCTCTCTCTGCCTCTCAAATAAATATTTTTTAAAAATAAAATTTTTTTAAAAAGAAATAAATAAAAAATGAAAATGCAATCCCCCGGGCTCTTACTGGGAGTGTGTGGACCTAGGAGGGGAAGGGCCAGTTCGAGCCCCCAGAGAGAACCTGAGCCCTGGGAGGAGCCAGCCAGAAGACAGGGCTGGAGACAGTTCACACTGAGAGGGTGTAAGGAACATTTAGGTCTGATGGGGTGGCAACACAGCAGTCCCCTCATCCCCAGCCTACTCCAGGTGTGGGAGGCCAGCTGGGAGGGGCGGGGTCCCCGAGCAGCCTCTGCACACCGCCCTCCCCTGGCCTGCACCAAGCAGCAGGTGGGCTGTTGGTATCCATGCATCATCTCCCCAGTGCCCGAAACCACCAAAGGCTGGTCCGAGAAGGATGGTGCTGACCTCAACTGCTAGCAGCCCCAGCACCCAGCCAGGTCTTGGGCTCAGCACCTCAGTGAGGCGCTGGGCATGACTGTCCGGATGAGATAAGAGCCAGTATCCTCCCTTTACTGAAGATAAGGAAAGAAGAGCAACTTGTCCCCAAGACTGGGAGGCGTTAAGTTAGAAGCAGCAGCGGCAAGGCCTTGAGAGCGGACACACTGCCGCACGCGCCCCACGCACAGGACCCGCGTGCGAACAGAAAACTCCCCTGGCCTGCGCGCAGCTCCTCAGTCCGCCAGGCTTTCAGGCCTGCACAGACGGGAGTCCCGCTGGGGACACAGCAAGGGCCTGCCACCCCCTGCCTGTCCTGCCCTGTCCTCCTGCAGCTCCTCTCCCTGGCGAGTTTCACGGGAGCCAGGTGCGCTACAAGCCCCCGGTGCAGCTGGAGGCCGGCGTCCCCCACGCTGCTTCAACACTGAGAGGTGTCAATAGCACCAGGGTTTCAGGGCCAGCCTGGCTACTCGGCAGGCCCGAAGGAAGGCATTCGGCAGCTGTGGCTTCAGGATTGGCAGCAGCCGAGGGCAGCGAGGAAAAAGCATCACCAAGCTGCGTTCACGCCACTCGACAGAAAGCAGGCAACCCGCTTCCTCGTGGAGAGAGAGAGGAAGAGAGAGGAGACAGGAGCCGCCCGTGGAGGCCACCCCATGTCAACACCTGTGCCGCTGTCACTCCGGGACGCCCCAGCCTTCCCCCGGCCAACTGTGGCCAAGTCCCACGGAGCTAAAAGCCGAAGCCGCCCCTGAGCTAACACAAGGCTTCTCCGTGCTCCTCTGCCGGCGTGGATCTTGCAACAGAATGTGGGGCAGAAGCAGAAAAGAGCCCGAGATGGAGGAGGGGCGGCCGGCACACCTCACCCCCAGCCTCCTCGGGGTCCCGGCCTCAAAGTGGCACCCCAGGAGCACGCGTTGCAGCCGGGGAAGGCCAGGCAAGGGGCAGGAGCATGCAAGCACACACTCATCCTGACCCCAAGCCAGGCTCCCCAGGGCCATGACAAGGGGAAGGCCGGCAGGGCTGGCTCTGGGGACCCAGTGGGAGCTACTTCTGCAAAAATTACAGTCCCCACCAGGCCACGGCCCCAGACCCCCGTCAGGGCCCACTGCAGAGCCCCTGGCCGGGTGCACGCCAGCCAGCAGCCGTTGGCCCTCGGGGGATCAGGCAGGACAGCCCGGAGCCCTCCTGCCCGTCCAGGCCTCCGCCCCCCTCTGCAGAGACGGGGAACCGCGGCAGGAGACCCCACCACCGCGGCGCCTTCCCAGGCCAGGTTGAAGTTCACTTCCCCAATCGCACTTTTTCCACAGCTCCATCACACGGCAGGTTTCTGCAGACCACCACCGACTGCCGCTGCAAAGTGGATTCAGGCGAAGCCCGAGGGCTGAACTCGGACCCAGAGGGGGCAGCGCGGGGGCACCGCGGGGCTTCCTCGCCCGCAGCCCTGCCCCGGGGCGTCGCCGCCTCCCGGCCCCCGACGCTTCCACCGCAACCCGAGGCGGGGGCACCGCGCTGCGGCCCCGGGTCCCCGCTCTCCCGGGTCCCGGGGTGGGGGTGGCTTCGGCCGCGCGCCCGGCCCGGCCGGGAACTTCCGGCGGGGCCCCGCGCCCTGGCCCGCGCCCCGGCGCCGGCGTGCGCGCGGCTCGGGTCCCCTTCGTGGCCCGGCGCGGCGGCACTCACCATATTACAGATGGAGGCGATGTTGCGGACAGTCATGGGTCTAAAGGTGGCGGCGAGCGCGCACCGCCATCTTTACCAGGGGAGAACGGCACGGGCCATGGCGGGCGCGCGCGGCGAGGCCGGGCCCGGCGGCCTGGGTCCGGCTTCCAGCTCGGCCGGGAGAGGAGGCCGGGAGGGCGGGGGCCGGGAGGCGGCGGCGGGGGCGGGGCGCGCGCGGGAGGAGGGGCGGCCCGAGCGCGTGGGTCCGCGCCGCCGCCGCGCGCCCCGCCCGCCGCCGCCTCCCCCGCCTCGCGCGGGGGCCCCCGGCGCGCTCGCTGCGGGCCGGAGCGCGCGGCCGGGCCTCGCGGAGCGCGGGCCCCGCCTGTGTGCCCGGGCGGCGCGCGGCGCGGGGGACGCCCTAGGCCGCCTGCTGGTCGCGGGTCTCCCTCCCGCCCCCGCAGCCCCGGGGTTCCGAGCTGGGGCCAGGGCGGGGGTGGGGTCAAGCTGACCACGTCCAACTTTTCCTTTCTCCTGTCGCACAACACCGGCGGGGACCCAGGGTGGAAAATGGGGTCAGGACAGGGCAGTGGTCAGACAGCCGTGGCCAGCACGGGCGGGCAGGGCCAGGATGCGTGCGCTCAGGCGGTTTGCGAGCGCGCAGGTACCAAGGAGGAGTCCGGTGCCGGGCAGGGGGCAGGGACCGTCCAGGGGGTGGAAGCAGCCAGAACAGGACTTCGCCAGTTCCTCAAGGAAGACGCACCCCTGCCAGGGAGACCCAGCGCCTAGGTGTCGAGGTGGGCGCTGTCTGCGCACCCCGTCCACCTCTGGGGTCGTAACTTGTGGCTCTCAGCGCACCGCTTGGCAGTGTGGACTCCAGACGTGAGCAGCTTCTACACACAGTGCTGCCATCCCGTGAGTGGAGCGCGTGATAGATTCCGAAAGCAATGTATGCAAATGGAAAATGGAATTAGAAGAGAAATTAGTATAATGGAGGACAACTTTTATCCAACCAAGGATGATCTCATCGGAAGACGTGGGGTTATGCGGGTGAGGTTCCGAGCCACTGATCCACTGATGCTAACATCCCTAGGACCCAGTAGGGACTGAAGGTTGGGGGCAAGGTGTGGGGGGGGGGGGCAAGTCATCACCCTATTTTTCAAGGGATTTAAGGATTAGTATCTCCACTTATGTTAAATCGCTCTACCTGAATCTTACTTCCAAAAAGATCCAGATGAGAGCACTGGCCCACCTTGCTGATTCCCCGTCGTCAGTCCTCAGCACCTTTTTCTGTGACCTTCCGTCACCTGCTGGGTGCGATCCCCACCTCCTGTTGCAACTCAGTAACGTGGGACAGGGGTGGGGAGCCATTTGGAAATTTATAACATCATTCGCAGACCGTACCAGGTTCTCTCTTAAAAATTAGCCTGCCGCAGATTTATTGAATTTGGAGTCCGGCCTGCGGTTGCCTTGGCAGGGCTGGACCCAGTGCTTTCTCGGGCTTTCTCCAGCCGGCGGGCCAGAGTGTCCCATCCCAGCTGTGTTGCCCCAGTGTCACAGATGGAGCAGGTGTGCTTCACCTGGGGGTGGGGGAGGAAGAGAGCAGAACACCTGAACTGGGACCAGTCGGGCATAGAGGCCCGGGAGGGGCTAAAGATTTGAGGAACATCACAAAACAAGTTCAGGAGCAACTTCGGGGCTAAAACACAGGCCTCAGGATTCCATTTCAAATAAATCCCACTACAAAGGCATTGACCCCAAACTTTAAATGAGATGGACATTTTGGAGTAGGGTTCAATACTTTTGCAACATCGGCATGTGCATTGAAAAGTCCGCAGGACTGAAAACGCCACTGACGTCATGAGAAATGGACGGCGTCTGATGGCTGCGTGCTGTCAGCACTTTAGAAGGGCTCTTGCATGCCTTGTAACAGCCCCCAGCCCCAGTGTGCAATATGGACAAACAGCCGGAGTGAAGCCCAGGCAGTGAATGACATAACACAACCAATCAATCGAACGCAGATCCTGTCAGCCTCGCGAGTGATTAAATACGTTTGAAGCTTCCTCGAGGTTGGTGTTCACAGGTCAAAACCGGAAAAAGCCTCGCTGAAGAGGAGGGGTCCTAGGGTGACCCTGAGTGAGCACCGTCGTTGAGAGGGAATCTGGGGAGGGGGGGAATTAGCCGATGAGCGAACTTGGAGGGAACGTGTCCCACAGAAAGAGACAGGTGCAAAGGTGCAGACCGTGTGGGTGGGAAGAGCAGGCAGAGGGAAGGCTTTGATGCACGCTGGCACAAATGCACGCCAGGGCACAGTCACCAAGTGTGGCCCGCGGGCCAGCAGCAGTGACATCACCCAGCTCTGTCTTTAGCTTTGCCCAACACTGGCTGTAGTGGGTATTTGAGGAGTGAAATGGTATAGCTCTTTGTGTGTGTGTGAGAGAGAGAGTGTATGTGTGTGTGTGTGTATGTCTGTGTCCAAATAAATAGAAAATTGAGTTTTTGAAAGCAGTAGACCTGGGGCCGGCGCCATGGCACAGCAGGTTAAGCTGCTGCCCGAAATGCTGGTATCCCATATCCCATATGGGTGCTAGTTGGAGTCCCGGATACTCCACTTCTGATCCAGCTCCCTGTTAATGTGCCCAGGAAAGTAGTGGAAGATGGTTCAAGTGCTTGGGCCCCTGCACCCATGTGGGAGACCTGGATGAAGCTCCTGGCTCCCGGCTTCAGCCTGGCCCAGTCCAGGCTGTTGTGGCTATTTGGGGAGTGAACCAGTGGATGGAAAATCTCTCTATGTAACTAACTATGCCTTTCAAATAAATACATCTTTAAAAATGTAAAAGCCATAAGGAAAAGAAAACAGTAGACCTTGGTGTCCCACTGCCTGAACTAGGCATATGCAGAGGGACGGTTCTGGTTACGGCTGTGCTTCACTCTCCTAATTATGAAATGAAGATCATGAGAGCACTCTTTGAGTGTGAGCTTGTTAATTTGTGTACTAACAGCAAAGTATGTGCACTCGGAACACATAGTACACACTGGCCGCTATCGAAGTGACAGCCTCCATGACTGTGCGTGGTTGCTCTTGGTTGATGCCTGTCCCCTACCCCTCCTCAAACATGAAATAAGAAGAGATCCAGCCCTGCTCAACATTTTGCACCTAAAGAAAAGCACCATGCCTTTCGACCACAGGAGGGGCCGAACAATCGAATACTGACTGTTTGGGCCCCTGCCTCTCTCCCTCGTGGCCTGGAAGATCCTGGAGCGAAGGCACCTTGTCCTGTGCATTTGCAAAATCTCACCCAGTCCTGGCACAGTGGATTCTTTCCTGTCTTCCTCACTGCCAAATGGGCTCTTGTGGCTCACTGATGTGCAAACGACTCGTAGACATTGGAAGCCTCACGGGAAACCGTTTTGCTGGCTGTAGGCTGGACTTGACGACCAAACTGGCTTGTGTGCATTACCTTTCAGTTGTGTATAGTATTTTACGATGGGGGCCGGGGCTGTGGCACAGAAGGTTAAGCCTCTGCCTGAGGTGCCGCCATCCCATATGGGCACCAGTTCGAGTCCTGGCTGCTACACTTCCAATCCAGCTCCCTGCTAATGTGCCTGGGAAAGCAGCAGAAGGTGGCACAAGTACTTGGGCCCCTGCACCCAGGTGGGAGACCCAGAAGAAGCTCCTGGCTCCTGGTTTCAGCCTGGCCCAGCCCCGGCTATTGTGACCATTTGGGGAGTAAACCAGCCCCTGGAAGATCTCTCTCTCTCTCTCTCTCTCTCTCTATATATATATATATATATATATATATTCTCTATCTCTATCTCTACCTCTATCTCTACATTTCAACTAAATAAATTTTTAAAAGAAAAATAACTTTATGATGGCCTTTTTTTAAAGAAAGCTTTTATTTAATAAATACAAACTTCATAGGTACAGCTTTAGGAATATAGCGGTTCTTCCCCCCATACCCACCCTCCCACCCCCACTCCTGTCCCACCTCCTACTCCCTCTCCCATCCCATTCTTCACTAAGATTCATTTTCAATTATCTTTATATACAGAAGACCAACTCTATACTAAGTAAAGATTTCAACAGTTTGCACACACACACACAAAGTATAAAGTACTGTTTAAAGACAAGTTTTACCATTAATTCTCATAGTACAACACATTAAGGACAGATGTCCTACATGGGGAGCAAGTGCACAGTGACTCCTGTTGTTGATTTAACAACTGACACTCTTATTTATGATGTCAATGTCAGAGGCTCTTGCCATGAGCAGCCAAGGCTATGGAAGCCTTTTGAGTCCACAAACCCTGTCAGTATTTAGACAGGGCCATAAGCAAACCTCCTTCTTTGACTATGGTCTTTATTCTTACTTGTCCTGTGTGCAACAAGTATTTATCGAAGACATACTCTGTGCCAGTCCCTGCATGAGGCACTGGTGACCCTAGGATAATACAAGTCCCACTGCCTGGCCGGCGCCGTGGCTCAACAGGCTAATCCTCCGCCTTGCGGCGCCGGCACACCGGGTTCTAGTCCCGGTTGGGGCACCGATCCTGTCCCGGTTGCCCCTCTTCCAGGCCAGCTCTCTGCTGTGGCTAGGGAGTGCAGTGGAAGATGGCCCAAGTCTTTGGGTCCTGCACCCCATGGGAGACCAGGAGAAGCACCTGGCTCCTGCCATCGGAACAGCGCGGTGCGCCGGCCGCAGCGCGCTACCGCGGCGGCCATTGGAGGGTGAACCAACGGCAAAAGGAAGACCTTTCTCTCTGTCTCTCTCTCTCACTGTCCACTCTGCCTGTCAAAAAAAAAAAAAAAAGAAAACAAGTCCCACTGCCTGCCCTCATGGATTTTGGATGTAGTGCTCACTGGTTTGTTTATGTGTCTTTGCTACTTCTCATGAGCCAGTTTATGAGTGAAGCGTCAGATAACCTGGGAGGAAACGTTACATTAGAATTTATATAACTGCAAACACCTTTAAAATCACAGGTGTATTTTATGAGTGGTTATGATTTCCCAAGCCTTTGGAACAATTGGCTCATTTTGAAGTGCAATTGAAATGCCGTTGAAGGGTTGTTAAGCCAGGCTAGAACATGAGTAGGTTTGTATTTGATAATACATTTTGATTAACTGAAAGAACAGATGACTCCAGTTAGCTGCAGTGTGGGGAAAGACGATTGAAGGGCAGCAAAATGCTCCACGTGAGGCCAGCCAGAAATCTGCAGTGAGACAGTCCCCAGGCTCCCCAGGGAGCCTGGATTCAGGAGCGTGGCAGTGGAAAGAGAGAGAGGCAGACAGTTGAAAGACTGGTTTTGGAGGTAGTCAGCCGAATGTGTGATTGACTAAGATAAGGGAGAAGGATGTGTCCCGGTTTCTAACTAGAAGGCAAGCAATGTCAGTGTGTTCTTCACAACAGCACATGCTCAAGGAAGAGGGTCCAGGGCAAGTGGCTGGGAGGAGTGAGCTTTGCTCAAGAGTTGACGTTGAGATAATCATGAAGCAGGGGCCGGCGCTGTGGCGTAGCAGGTAAAGCCGCCACCTGCAATGCCAGCATCCCATATGGGCGCCGGTTCGAGACCCGGCTGCTCCACTTCCCATCCCACATCCCACTATGGCCTGGGAAAGCAGTAGAAGATGGCCCAGGTGCTTGGGTCCCTGCACCCACGGGGGAGACCTGGAAGAAGTTCCTGGCTGCTGGCTTCAGACTGGCCCAGTCCCAACCGTTGTGACCATTTAGGGAGTGAACCAGTGAGTGGAAGATACCTCTCTCTCTCTCTCTCTCTCTCTCTCTCTCTCTGCCTCTCCTCTCTATGTGTAACTCTGACTCTCCTCTGTCTCCCGTCAACAAACGTCACATTTTGTATTTCTCTAAAGCTAAATCGAGCGCACAAAGGATGCCCTTCCCCACTTAGCGGGTCGCTGTAGCACCCGAATCCCGTGGCTGGCTCAGAAACGATCCCAGTGGTTCTCTCCCTCCCCCAAGTTCTGGGCTGAATGGTGCGCACCGGTCCAGGAGGCAGGGTGCGGGGCACCTGCTGAGGACACAGGCGGGCTCTGAGGAGCTGGCTCCCGAGGCCACCGGCACCTGTGAAGCCCCTCAGGGTGGCCAGGAACCAGGTAAAGGAATTCAAAAGTCCCAAGAGCACATGTCGGCTCTGGCTTCATGGAGTCTTTGGAAGCATGATACTCTCTGAGTTTCCATTTCAGGCAAGCTGTAGTCACTGCTGTTTGGATTTTTTTTAAAGATTTTATTTATTTGAAAGAGTTACAGAAACAGGTAAAGAGAGAGAGAGAGGTCTTCCACCCGGTGCTTCACTCCCTTGATGGCCAACAGCCGGAGCAGAGCCAATCCAAAGCCAGGAGCTTCTTCCCGGTCTCCCACGTGGATGCAGCAGCCGGAGCACTTGGGCCATCCTCCACTGCTTTCCCAGGCACATCGTCGGGGAGCTGAATTGGAAGTGTAACAGCCGGGACTCGAACCGATATCCATATGGGATGCTGGCACTACAGGCCAGGGCTTTAACCTGTTGTGCCACAACGTGGCCCCTGGAATTTTTTAATTCAGAGAGCAGTAGAAGGACAGCCTAATTATCTTGTAGCAGGTGGTGGTGATTATGAGTCGTGGGATGGACGTCAGTGATGTAATAATGAGCTTCAGCTTCTAAATGGAGTTATTAGTTAGGTTATTACAGTAGTTAGAGAGCCACTGTTGCTATATCCAAGCACAATGCATCATAGTTTTCCTGTCTTTAATAATATTTTTAGTTAAAACATATAAAATACGTAGAAAAGCGCATAAACTTTCAGTGAATTGTCACAAAGCAGGCACACGTGTAACCACACAGGTCGGGGAATGGACCCCTCCCAGCACCTCTGAGTCCCCCTCCTAGTCACTATCCTCTTTCCCATTGATAACCCCTGTCCTGATTCTAACACAGCCATTCAGTTTTGCTTGCATTTCTTCGTGTGTGTGTATTTATAGTAATAAAATCATGCATTATGTTCTCTTGTGTCTGGCTCTTTTTGTTCAATATTATGTTTGTGCAATTCAGTTGTGTTCAGAAAAGCTGTAGTTTGCCAGTTTCCCTGTAGTATTTTTATGTATAGCATTTTTCATATTTAGTAGTTTTGTGTGTAGTGTCCTGTATGAAGATGTCGCAATTGATTTACAACTTCAACACCAGTGGATTTGCAGTTGTTTCTGGCATGAGGCTGTCACCCAAAGAGGTTGCTGTGAACAGCCCTCTATGTACCCCTCGGTGTACATACCCTCATTTCTCTTCCGCACAGACCTGGGTAGAAAGTGGCTGAGTCACAGGGAGTGCACAGGTGCAGCTTTGGGGAGGTGGTGACAAACAGGTCTTCACGTGGTCACGCTAACACTCCCACTGCCAGAGTGTGCGAGCTCCAGCTGTCCCGTGTTCTCCCCATTCCTGGAAGGCTGTGTCGGACTTCTTAACATTTGCTGTTTTGGTAAGCATACAGCTCTATCTCATTGTGGTATTACTTTAAAGTCCTGCACTAGTATTTTAATAAACAAATGTGCCTTTCAGTAGCAGAACAGAGGGAGTCATATATAATGTCATCATGCTCCTAAGAATGTTCTTGGTGAGGAGCCCACGTCATTCTGTTTAAGACGGCCTTCATGATCAGTTCATGCACGCAACACAAAACAACAACATATACAGGGAAGCAGAAGCAGAAAGACCCATTTACTGCGTCCTGGAAATAAAACAGATGGAGACACAAATGGTCAAAAACTATAGGCAATAACAGAGAAACACAGCTAGCTTTTTAAAAATAAAACGTAAACTGTAGAATAATTGACTACTCCAGCAGTTTCATCTGATTCAGCCTATTTGGAACCAGGAGAGTTTGAATAATTAGGACCCACACATAGCCACAACCACAGGTCTGGACCAAACCTCCCCTTATAGCCTCTTAGAGCCCACTCAGAATTTCACTAGACACACTCTTCTTCAGCTAAAAAAAATTCTCTTTAAGCTCAATTTAATTTTCCAAAGTTCTGATTAATTTTGCAAACACACTTAGCTAACCATGAAAAAGATCAGTGTGTGCATATGTTGTAATTATACAGCCATGCTTGCTCGATTAATTAGGGGACAACTTAACACTGAAGTCCAGTCCTAACACAACCACCGCTGGCTATCGCTCCTCAGGAGGACAAGACAGTCTCAGTGCCCATGACTTACGTCGCCGGCAAGTCAAGGCTACAGTTGTATGAATCGACCCATGTAAACACTCAGCTCCAGTTTCCTCTGAAGACTTGGGGAACCAACACAGAATGTAATAGCTTTCTTGTAGGAAGATGTCACCACTGGCCCACGATCAATAGAGCAAGGACTTGGGGTCACGGCCCTGCACTGATCCATATACTCCCATCCAGACTAGGTGACAAATGGCCTCCAGTGACAGAAGTCTGGGCCCTGGCTGCAGGAGAGGACTGCAAGGCAAAGGGGAGACAGAACAGGGATCCACAGCTAGAACAGGTTTATTCACAGACCTGAGAGGGGCTCGCTCCCTGTGAACACACAGCAGAGAGCCACCTGCCAACACACAGCAAAGAGGGCCCCTTCTAGCACAAACTAGTGGCTTAGACAGCGTAAAGTAGTGGGGAGGGCTTGGGGTGTCTGGGCTAAGGCTGAGCTTTAGAGACACCGAGGAGAGCTTGGGCCAGCAGCTGATCCCTCAAGATAGCACTGTGGTTGGGAAGGTTTGGACTAAGGCTGAATTCTTAGGATAGTGAGGAGAGCTGAGGCTAACAGCTGGACTTTGAAGATAGTGGTGCGGGGCAGGCATTGTGGTGTAGCGGGCAAAGTTGCTGCCTGCAGTGCCGGCATCCCACAAGGGCGCCAGTTCGAGTCCCGGCAGCTCCACTTCTGATCCAGCTCTCTGCTATGGCCTGGGAAAGCAGTAGAAGATGGCCCGAGTCCCTGGGCCTTTGCACCCACGTGGGAAGACTTGGAGGAAGCGTCTGGCTCCTGGCTTCAGATTGGCGCAACTCCAACTGTTTCAGCAATTGGGGAATAAACCAGTGAATGGAAGACCTCTCTCTCTCTGCCTCTCCTTCTCTCTGTGTGTAACTCTGACTTTCAAATAAATAAATAAATAAAGATGGCCCAAGTGTTTGGGCCTCTGCACCTACATAGGAGACCTGGAAGAAACTTCTGGCTCCTGGCTTCAGATCCACCCAGCTCTGGCAGTTGGCAGCCATTTGGGGAGTGAACCAGCAGATGGAAGACCTCTCTCTCTCTCTCTCTCTCTCTGCCTCTGTAACTCTGCCTTTCAAATAAACAGATAGATCTTTTAAAAAATTAGCAAAGGCATACAAAAATTTTTAAAAGATTTATTTATTTATGTGAAAGAGTTACACAGAGAGAGGAGAGGCAGAGAAGGTCTTCCAGCCAATGGTTCACTCCCCAGATGGCCACAACGGCCGGAGCTGAGCCAATCTGAAGCCAGGAGCTTCTTCCAGGTCTCCCACGTGGGTGCAGGGGCCCAAGGACCTGGGCCATCTTCTACTGCTATTCCAGGCCATAGCAGAGAGCTGGATCAGAAGTGGAACAGCCAGGACTCGAACTGGCACCCACATAGGATGCCGGCACTTCAGGCCAAGGCATTAACCTGCTGCACCACAGCACCAGCCCCACAAAACATTTTTTTTTTTTTAAAAAAAAAAGTTCTATTAAGCAATGTGAATCTAAAATGCAGTATCCCCTAAATCAAAAGCTCCAAAATGATGACCCACAGACATATGTGGTTTGGCCATTACAGTGCTTAAATAGGGACCAGTGTTGAATAGGGACCAGCACTGTGGTATAGTAGGCTAAGCACCCCATATGGGCGCTAGTTCGAATCCCAGCTGCTCCCCTTCGATCCAGCTCTCTGTTATGATCCGGGAAAGCAGTGGAAGATGGCCCCAAGTCCTTGGACCCCTGCACCTTGGTGGATCATCTGGAAGAAGCTCCTGGCTCCTGGCTTTGGATCAGCACAGTTCCAGCCATTGTGGCCATTTGGGGAGTGAACCAGTCTTTGGAAGACTTTTCTCTCACTCTGCCTCTGTCTCTCTGTAACTCTAACGTTCAAATAAAAATAAATAAAATCTTTTTTAAAAAATCTGAATGAATGCCAACATTTAAAATCTAGGGGTTCACATAAAAATTCAGATTATCAGGTTACCTTAAACCACCAGAATCTTTTTTTAGAGATGTTATTTATTTATTTGAAAGGCAGAGTAATAAAGAGGCAGAGGAAGAGAGAGACAGAGAGGTCTTCCATCCACTGGTTCATTCCCCAAATAGCCTCAACGGCCAGAGCTGGGCCCATCTGAAGCCAGGAGCCAGGAAATTCTTCCAGGTCGCCTACTTGGGTGCAGGGGCCCAAGGACTTGGGTCATCTTCCACTGCTTTCCTGGGCCATAGCAGAGAGCTGGATCGGAAGAGGAGCAGCCGGGACTTGAACTGGTGCCCATATGATATCCCAACGCTGGGCAGAGGTTTAGCCCACTATGCCACAACGCCAGCCCAAACCACTAAAATCTTTAACCACTCAGGACCTACATTCCTGGCAGCAACCAGGAGAAGGTAAGGGCGGGGTGGCCTCCTTCGAGGATACTTGTCCTCCCAGTTCATGAGTTTCCTGTCCACTCCCCCTTCCTTCCTGCGTCTGCCTCCCTCGCCCTCCAAGGGCGTTTGAGTTCACAGCCCCTGCCCTAACCCAGTAGTCCCAGGCCAGCTTCTGCCTGCAGCAACAAAGCCAGGGCACAGGTAGATAGATGTGTAGACTCCCAAAGCAGGCTGCGTATGGCTGTGCGGGGCCCCTCCGGATCCCGGAGCCCTGTGCTCCACTGAGCTCCTTCTAAGGGTTGGTGTTGCCAAGCAAAGGGGCTGCATTCATCCAGAGAGATCTGGGGTTTCTGCATTCTCCCCAAACCTGGCTCCCATTCCCTCTTCCCTAGTACGTACCCGAAAAATGCTGAGAGATGTGGT
Source organism: Lepus europaeus (assembly GCF_033115175.1). NCBI lineage: Eukaryota > Metazoa > Chordata > Mammalia > Lagomorpha > Leporidae > Lepus > Lepus europaeus. Next base: position 122,975,405 of record NC_084834.1, on the reverse strand, counting down.
TTGGCTTTCCCTACTCTGCAAGAAATTCAATTGACAAGCAGATCTGCAAGTTGAACGGTTTTTTGAAGCATCTGTATTATCCCCCTGTGAGTCACTGCATTCAACAATGCTATTTAAAATTCAATAAATGAAGGCAAATGAAATTATAAAACCGGATCATCACTTTTGCGGAAAACCAACTAAACAAATGTTTTGCTGAAAATGTCAAGCATTAGGGACTTCAATAAAATAATTGAGAGTGTGCCCCCCAGGGGAGATGTGCAATTCAAAGACAGAGCGTGTGACAACAGGACTACCTGATATATCAGCTCCAACGGTACCCCAGGTCCTAATGGAACAGGACGCACCTTACCTGATGAGATGGCACAAATTAAGCAGCGGGGGGCTCAGGGACCCAGTGGACAGCAGCTAAGCAGGATCTGAGCCTGCGGATGTGAGCAACTGTGTCCCTGGAAATCCCGGGGGCAGATCGGTTCACTGCCGTCTAGAACCACATGGCACAGGGTTTATTATGGTAAAGGCTTCTAGGAGTTCCAAGAAGAGTGGGAAGTCGGAACCCAGATGGTGGCACCCAGGTTCTAGCACAGCAGGGGCTCTCTGGCACTGCGGAGCACTGCTCTGGTCCCCGGGGCCTCCTTAGAGGAGCTAACGGGTCTGCCCCAGCCCCCCACCTTCTCTGGATCATCGGTGGTGGATCATGTGACCCAGCTTCGGAGGAACCGCTCAGCTGTGCAGCCAGTCAGTCCTTTATTGCCCACTCTGGTGACTGAAAGGTTGCCCCAGAGGCGTCTATTCTGCCGGCATGTTAACTTGTTTTCATGTATTTATTCTCACTTATTTGAAAGGCAGAAATGGGGTTGGCGGGGGTGGGGGGGGATGCTCTTCCATGCACTGATTCACTCTGAAATGCTCAGAGCAGCTGGCGCTGGGTCAGGCTGAAACCAAGAGCCCAGAACTCAATCTCCCACGTGGGTGACAAGGACTCCAGGACTTGAGCCATCACCTGCTGCCTCCCAGAGTGCACATTAGCAAGAAGTTGGAGTTGGGAGAAGAACCGGGACGCAAACACTGGCACTCTGATATGGGAGGCAGGCTTCCCAAGCAGGGCTTAACTGCCGTCTCAAACACGCGCGTCCCCATCGGCACTTCAGAAATCCCCAGAGAAATGTGTCAGACGCAGCATCCAGATCTCTGCTCCCAGCCTCTGACCCAGTGCGTTCTGGTGGGAACGGGAATTTATAGAGCAACCACTGCCCCTGGGCTTTCTGATAGGAAAGGTCACAGCCATGCTTCAGGAGCCTGAAGCCAACATCTGGTAACTCCATCTCCAGCATCAGTTTTAAAAACACGCATTGGATGACATGTCAAATACATAAAAATCCCAAAGTCATAATAACACAAAACTTCTCCCATTATTGCTGGAAGTTGTAGTCCTGTGAGATTTGATAAATGAAGGGAAAGAAAAAGAATTTATCCTGCCTTTTCCAGGACAAACTCTCGTTCAGTGTAATCAAATAGTGTACGAGGGGAAATTCTTCCATATATACGTATATTATATATTTGCCGATCTTGGTAATGGTATTCTTTAAAAACGATTTATGTATTTATTTGGAAGTCGGAGTTACGCAGAGGGAGGGAGAGATAGAGAGATTTTTCCATTTGCTGGTTCACCCCCAAGATGGCCGCAACGGACAGCTCTGGGCCAGGCCGAAGCTAGGACCCAGGAGCTTCTTCCAGGTCTCCCACAGGGATGCAGGGGCCCAAGCTCTTGGGCCATCTTCCACTGCTTTTCCCAGGCCATAGCTGGAAGCTGGATTGGAAATGGAGCAGCTGGGACACAAACCAGCGCCCATATTGAATGCTGGACTTGCAGGTGGAGGCTTTACCCAGCGCACTTACAACCCTGGCCCGGGAAAGTTCTTCCTTCTAGAAGACCAGCTGACAGAAGCCGAAGGAATTGTTTTAAAATGATTAAAGTCATTGTTTTAGAACTAAGGAAACAAAGAGCAATGGATGAGAAAAGTCGTTGTGTCCGAGGGCATCAGTGGCCTTTCCTGGAGGGGCCCACTTCAAACCACCCGAACCACCCAGGAAACCTGCAAACCTGGGGCAAAGGGTTCTTCTGACCCTCACGTGACCCCCAAATTCACCCTGAATCTTATCCAGCTAGGAAACGGAAATACAGGAGATCAAAAATAGATTACAAGAAATCAGTGAGACCAGTCCAGAGAGTAGGCCATTTTACAGGACAATTAGCTCGATTTCCATGACAAATCAATGGGATACTAAGGAAGAAGATTGTCACAAAATGAAAGGAACTTAAAGACATAGCCAAATGCTATCCTAGGGCAGGGCTGGCATTGTGGCTCAGCAGGTAGACGCCAGCATCCCACATGAGCACAGGTTCAAGTCCCGGCTGCTCCACTTCCGATCCAGCTCCCTGCTGCTGTGCCTGGAAAAGCAATAGAAAATGGCCTGAGTGCTTGGGCCCCTGCCATCTACATGGGAGACCTGGAAGAAGCTCCTGGGTCTTGGCTTCTGCCTGGCCCAGCTCTGGCCGTTGTGGCCATCTGGAGAGTGAATCAATGAAGAGAAAAGCTCTCTCTCTGTCTCTCCCTCTCTCTGTAACTCTATCAAATAAATAAATCTTTTTATCCTGATTACAAGAAATTGACTGTTAAAAAACAACTTTGAAACAATCAATAAAGTATTTTTGCAAAAACAAGGATGATGAAATTATATTGGCAAAATACTGCTGGTGGTGGATAAAGTAGTTGGGTGTGTGCCACCACATGGCAGACACAGAGGAAGTTCTGGGCTCCTGGTTTTAGACTGGGAGATCTCAGTCTCTGTCTCTCTCTTAAATAAACTATTTTTTCTTTTTTTTTTTTATTATTAGTTTTTCTTTTTGCGTGTTGTCTTCTTTCAAATACACTTTTTTTTTTTTTTTTGATAGGCAGAGTTAGACAGTGAGAGAGAGAGACACAGACAGAGAGAAAGGTCTTCCTTCTGTTGGTTTACCCCAAAAATGGCTGCCACCACCGGCACGCTGTGCCGATCCGAAGCCAGGAGCCAGGTGCTTCCTCCTGGTCTCCCATGTGGGTGCAGGGCCCAAGCACTTGGGCCATCCTCCACTGCCTTCCCGGGCCACAGCAGAGAGCTGGCCTGGAAGAGGAGCAACCAGGACAGAATCTGGTGCCCCAACCAGGACTAGAATCTGGGGTGTCAGCACCGCAGGCGGAGGATTAGCCTAGTGAGCCACGGCGCTGGCCTTCAAATACACTTTTTAATATCAGTAATTGCTAAGTCTTATTATACTCTTCTTACTTTTTGGGAAATAGGAAGTTTTTATTTTTAAAATATTTATTTATTTATTTATTTATTTATTTATTTATTTGAAAGTCAGAGTTACACAGAAAGAAGGAGAGGGAGAGAGAGAGAGGTCGTCTGTCTGATGGTTCACCCCCCAATTGGCCGCAATGTCCAGAACTGTGCCGATATGAAGCCAGAAGCCAGGAGCCAGGAGCTTTTTCCAGCTCTCCCATGCAGGTGTAGGGGCCATCCTCTGCTGCTTTCCCAGGCCATAGCAGAGAGCTGGATCAGAAGTGGAGCAGCGGGACTCAAACTGGCACCCATATGGGATACCGGCACTTCAGGTAGCAGCTTTATCCGCTATGCCACAGCACCAGCCTGGAAGTTTTTAAAAATATACTACATCTTTTTTTTAATAAACATCATTTTTTTAAAAAAAAATTGTATTTATTTATTTGAACGGCAGACAGTTACAGAGAGAGACAAAGAGAGACAGAAGTTTTCCATCCACTGGTTTACTCCTCAAATGGCCACAATGGCTGGAGCTGGGCTGATCCGAAGCCAGGAGCCAGGAGCTTCTTTCAGGTCTCACATGTGGGTGCAGGGGCCCAAGCACTTGGACCATCTTCCACTGCTTTACCAGGTCATAGCAGGGAGCTGGATCGGAAGTGGAGCAGCCAGGACTCAAACCTGCACCCATATGGGATGTCGGTAATGCAGGCAGCAGTTTTACCTGGCTATGTCACAGTATTGGCCCCAATTTTTTTTTTCTTTTTCCATGACTTCAGTGCTAGAGGGAAGGAGACTCAAAGAGAGAGAGAGATCTTCCAGCTGGTTCATTCCACACATGGCTGCAATGGCCATGACTGGGCCAGATCAAAGCCAGGCGCTTCATCTGGGTCTCCCCACATGGGTGCAGTGGCCTAAACATTTGAGCCATCTTCTGCTGCTTTTCCTAGGCCATAGCAGAGAGCTAGATTGGAAGAGGAACAGCAGGAACACGAACCAGCCCCTACATGGGATGCTGGTGCCGAAGGCAACGGATTAACATGAAGCCGGCTCCGGTTGTGGTCATTTGCAGAGTGACTGTAGATGGAAAATCTTTCTCTTTGTCTCTCCCTTTCTCTCTCTGTAAGTCTGCCTTTCAAATAAATAAATAAATAAATATTTTTTAAAAAGTGTATTGACGGCCGGTGCCACGGCTCAATAGGCTAATCCTCCACCTGCGGCGCTGGCACACCGGGTTCTAGTCCCGGTGGGGGCACCGATCCTGTCCCGGTTGCCCCTCTTCCAGGCCAGCTCTCTGCTGTGGTCAGGGAGTGCAGTGGAGGATGGCCCAAGTCCTTGGGCCCTGCACTCCGTGGGAGACCAGGAGAAGCACCTGGCTCCTGCCATCGGATCAGCGCGGTGCGCCAGCCGCAGCGCGCCTACCGCGGCGGCCATTGGAGGGTGAACCAACGGCAAAAAGGAAGACCTTTCTCTCTGTCTCTCTCTTTCACTGTCCACTCTGCCTGTCAAAAAAAAAAATGTACAAAAAGTTTATTGACATGATAGGCAGAGAGAAAGAGACCTTTCATCCACTGGTTCACTCTAAATGAGCACAACAGCTGGGGCAGGGCCAGGCTGCAGCCAGGAGCCAAGAGCTCCATCTGGGTCTCCAAGTGGGTGGCAGGGGTCCAAGCACTTGAGCCCTCATCTGCTGCCTCCCAGGATGCATCAGCAGGAAGCTGGATCATCAGCTGAGCTCCAACCAGGCCCTTGGGTATGGGATGCAGGCATCTGAAGCCGCAACACCCATCCCTGCATTTGTGGCGTCTGAGGTCAGTGCCATAGCCATCTGCGCAGTGGTTTAATTCCCAGAGGCCATTTGGCTTCCACAGCCGCTAAGACTACACGTGGCTGCTTCACTCACTGCAGGGCAGCTACCTAATTACCACCTCACTGTTCTCCTGGACATCGCTCCTTCCCACGGCCACCTCCTCAGGAGCAGCGGCCAGGACACGAACCTAGGCCCCTTATACTAAGCTGGAAATAATGTCTCCAGCTCAACTTTTTTTTTTTTTTTTTTTTTTTTGACAGGCAGAGTGGACAGTGAGAGAGAGAGACAGAGAGGAAGGTCTTCCTTTTGCCGTTGGTTCACCCTCCAATGGCCACCGCAGCTGGTGCACCGCACTGATCTGAAGGCAGGAGCCAGGTGCTTCTTCTGGTCTCCCGTGGGGTGCAGGGCCCAAGCACTTGGGCCATCCTCCACTGCACTCCCGGGCCATAGCAGAGAGCTGGCCTGGAAGAGGGGCAACCGGGATAGAAACCGGCGCCCCAACCGGGACTAGAACCCGGTGTGCCGGCGCCGCAGGTGGAGGATTAGCCTATTGAGCCACGGCACCAGCCTCCAGCTCAACTTTTAAAAAGTCTGCTTAGTCAAGGACCTACGAATTGCTTTTATGACTCCTGTGAAATGCCAAGTGTCATGACCATCAGGACTTAAGGACAGCGAGCAGTGTTTTCTCAAATCGCGTTCTGGGGACTCCTGCACTAGAATCCACTGGCGCGTTAAAATGCAGATACTGCCTCTTGAGCACGTGGTATCAGATTCCACCCATGGGCCTGGAACTGTGCAGCTTCTGTGTGCAGGCCAGGTGATCTTTTCCCACGTGCTGTGTGTGATGACCAAGTTATGAAGAACATGGGTTTTTTCTAAGTCTTTGAGGAAAGTAAAGCTAGGGAAACCAGCTGCAGAGCACCAGGAATAGGCAGGCAGTAGAGCTGAGCATGGTGAGCGTTCTGCAAGACGACGGATTTAGTTCTTCAAACGTCAAAGCATGTCCACCAGCAGAGGAACGCACGGACAAAATGTTGTAGAGCCCTACGATGCAATATTATTCAAGTAGAGCAGTACAAGGCAATATTATTCAAGTAGAGCCATACAGCGTAATATTATTCAACCACAAAACAGAATGAGGCACTGACACCTGCTAGAACACAGAGAAACAAACCTTGGAAACTTCAGTTCCAAGTGAAGAAAGCCAGACGTAAGAGGCCACATAGTGCGTGGTTCCACTTATATGAAATGTCCAACACAGGCAAAGCCGTAGTAACCGGAGAGTGATGCAGGGGCTGGAGGGATGAGGTGGGGACAGTTTGTTGGGGTGAAATGTTGAACAGGAAAATGTTCTGGAGTTAGATAGCAGTGACGGCTGCACGATTCTCTGTGCCAGAAACCACGGACTTGTGCACTTTGAAGTTTTATGAAACCTGAGTCATCTCTCAAAAATTGTTATTAAACAAGTTGAAGGTATTAAAAAGGAAAAAGGAGGTATTTTCTGTAGTCTGAAAGAAGTGTTACCAGGCGCGGAGGGGAGGGCGGTGGCCAGAGCGAGTCTCGTGGGTTCTTTTCCTCAGCTTAGAATAGAAATAAAAAGCTGGGAATCAATTTGCAAAGAAGCAGGAACTTTTATTAGACAGAAGAGAAACTTTTATTTGATTGGCAAGCAACAAAGAAAGCGTCTGGTCCGAGAGGAGACCAGGCGGAGTGCCCGAGCGGGGCAGTGGCTTTGGAAGTGACCCGGTTCTAAGGCATTGCTGTCTGCTCACTGGGTCATCCTGTGGCGGTGCCCATTGGACAGAGGTTCCACGTATGTATGTTGATTGGCTTGGGGCTCATGGAGATAGTGGGGGTCTCCTGGAGACCGTCCATCTCCTTAGGGGCTCAGCCTGGTGACCTGCCTTCTCACAGACCCAGGAACTCCAAGGCTGGAAGCCAGTTCGCATCTTTGCAAATTGTTTAACTTCTGCAGGGCTCAGTTTCCTGTCTGCAGGATGGAGACCAGGCAGAGTGTAAGGATAGGAGAGCAGACAAAGAGGAGACAGAACAGGGACCCACGGCTAGAATAGGTTTATTCACAAACCTGGCGAACACACGGCAGAGAGCCACCTGCCAACACACAGCAGAGGGCCCCTTCTCGCACAAACTAGTGGCTTAGACAGCGTAAAGTAGTGGGGAGGGCTTGGGGTGTCTGGGCTAAGGCTGAGCTTTAGAGACAATGAGGAGAGCTTGGGCCAGCAGCTGATCCCTCAAGATAGCACTGTGGTTGGGGAGGTTTGAACTAAGGCTGAACTTAGTGGGGAGAGCTGGAGCTAATGGCTGGACTCCTAAGATAGTGCTTGGCCAACGGTCGAGGCAGGGCAGGGCTGAGCCCGCTGAAGGAGAACTCAGGGAGTTTTGGTCTGGTTCCAGTCACACAGGTGGGAGGCCAAAGTAGTCCTCGGGCTTTTGTCCTTGATCCATCACAGTGCACTTATCTCCAGGTTGGTATGAGGAATCACAAAGGCCATGTGTGCCGGACCCTGGCCCAAAACGCTGGCCGTGACCCTGACGATTAGGGTACAAGCCTTTTGTCCAGCATACACTCTTGCTGTGATGCGGGTGTCATTATTAAGGGTTGGCCAAGGCTTTTCCTCTCTAAGGAGCTGAGCAGCACAGAGGGATGTGTCCCAAAATGACTAAAGTGAGGTTCCAGTCTTGTTTCTTTATTTGCGTGGGTCCCGTCCAGGACCAGTGAGGGCTGCAGGAACGTGCTACATGCTTGGATACTTCTGCGAAGTGCACAGACGTTTGAGGCTTTTGTATTCCTTTCTTTTCTTTTTAAAGATTTATTTATTTATTTGAAAAACAGAGTTACAGAGAGGCAGAGAGAGAGAGAGAGAGAGAGAGAGAGAGAGAGAGAGAAAGGTCTTCCATCCACTGGTTCACTCCCCAAATGGCTGCCAACAGCCAGAGCTGAGCTGATCCAAAATCCAAAACCAGGAACCAGGAACTTCTTCCAGGTCTCCCACGCGAGTGCAGGAGCCCAAACATTTGGGCCACCTTCTACTGCTTTCCTAGGCCATAGCAGAGAGCTGGATCAGAAGTGGAGCAGCCAGGACTCAAACCAGTGCCTGTATGGGATGCCGGCACTGCAGGCAATAGCCTTACCCACTATGCCACAGCGCCGGCCTCCACTGCTTTTCTGAAGAGGGATCACTCAAGTCACCTTACGTCTCTGGAGCCACCAAGACGTGGCGAGCTGGATGCCGACAGCTCTGCATTGATAGATGGATCAGGCTTTATAAATGTGATTGCACCTGCATCAAAGTGTGATCTAACATGCTGAGCTTTCTTTTTTCCTTAAATATTTATTTTATTTATTTGAAAGAGTTACAGAGAGAGAAATACAGAGAGAAAGGTCTTCCATCTGCTGGTTCACTCCCCAGATGGCTGCAACATCTGGAGCTAAGCCAATCCAAATTCAGGAGCCAGGAGCTTCTTCTGGGTCTCTCACATGGGTACAGGGGCCCAAGGATTTGGGCCATCTACTGTTGCTTTTCTCAGATGCATTAACAGAGAGCTGGATTGGAAGTGGAGCAGCCGGGACTGGAACTGGCATCCATATGGGATGCCCGGGCTGCAGGTCAGGGCTTTAACCCACTGCTTCACAGCGCAGGCCCCGAAGATGCTGAGTTTGTCAGTCAGATGGGCCAGCTTTGTTCTAAAACAAAGAATACATATTTGTTCTGGTATGGCTTTAGAATTGGATTAACGTTTGCCTAATACCCTTAGCAGTCAGCTACCTAACCAGAACAGTGTTGTCCGTCCCTCACTGCTTAGCCAGATTTCACAGCTTCCTGCTCTTTCTGCACATTAGCTATGGCCCTGGCTACATTGCTTCCTCGTTCATACTGGTGACTTTTTGTGAATTTCCCTGTAACCATGGCTCCTGACTTCCACCGCTGAGCCTACTAAGCTCTGCAAAAATTGCATCCCACAGCTCAGCAAAACACAAATCACCGTGAATTTAAAATAGCCTCTCCAGGGGCTGGCGCTGCAGCTGAGCGGGTGGAAATGCTGCCTGCATTCCACATGGGCACCTGTTCATGTCCCAGTTGTGCCACTTCCGATCCAGCTCTCTACTAATGTGCCTGGGAAAAGCAGCAGAGGACAGCCTGAATGTTTGGGCCCCTGCCACCCATGTGGGAGACCCTGATGAGGCTCCTGGCTCCTGGCTTTGGCCTGGTCCAGCCCCGGCCATTAGGACCATCTGGGGAGTGAACGAGCAGATGGATGATCTTTCTCTCTCTCTCTCTCTCTGAATTTCAAACAAATAAGCAAATCTGTAATAAATAAATAACTTCTGCAGGTAATTGTCTTTTTTTTTTTCTTCAGTAAAGAAAAACAATGCCAAAACTTAGAAGAAACATTGTAAGGAAAAGGAGAGCAGTACAAAGAGGAGGCAGCACATGAACTCACAGCCAGACGAGGTCTGTTCGGAGAACAAGCCTGGGAGGGGCTCGCTCCCAGTGAGTGCACAGCTGACAGAGCACCTTCCCTTACAAATGGTGGCTCCTCTAGCGCCAAGCAGTTGGGAAGGGCTTGGGGGTCTTGGGCTAAGGCTCACTGCCGAGAGAGAGGGGCGACTTTGGGTGGGGTGGCGTGGGAGGGAGGGGAGAGCTCAGGCTGATGGCTGATGGCTGGAATCTCCGGTGGTCAAGGCAGAGCAGGGCTGAGCCAGCTGAACACTGGGAACAGAGGGTCTGCTTGCAGCTGAGAGGCCAACACGGATCTTCGGCTTTGTCCTTGCTCCATCACAGAACACAGCCAACATGAAATGCAGTGGCCAAGAGTGAGCATCGTGGCGCAGCGGGTGAAGCCTCCGCCTGTCTGGCTAGCAGTGCTGCTCCAGTTCAGCTCCCTGCTAATGGACCGGCGAAGGCAGCAGAAGACGGCCCGAGTGCCTGGGCCCTCACCACCCACGAGGGAGACCAGGATGGGGTTCCTGGCTGCTGCTGGCTTTGGTCTGGCCCACTCCTGATCTGTGTAGCTGTTTTGAGGGGTAAATCAATGAATGAAAGACCAACTGTTTCTCCCTTTCTCTCTGCTAGTCTACCTTTCAAATAGATAAATAAGTAATAATTTATAGTATTTGAAAGCAAAAGCATTTTTCTGTGATGGTTTAGGCCCAGGAAGATGCTAGCAGAGTCACCCAGTACATGCTGCTAAGGGTTCCAGAGCTGGGCACTGAGGCAGGGGCCGGAGAGGGGTCAGGATCAGGTGGGAGGTCGACAGCAAAGGCAGCACGGGGGGAGGGAGAGTGTGGGAGGTCGACAGCAAAGGCAGCACGGGGGGAGGGAGAGTGGTGGCCAGTGCCTAGGCTGGGGCCCCTCTGGACCGGAGAGCTCTCCTTTCTTGGAAAGCCCTTTAATTCATCCTGATATCACTTCTTGCAATTACTTACAAGAGGCTAATTGGAAACACTAGGACTGGCTCCTGAGAGCTAATTCAAGCTTGTTAACTGTCTTATCTCCCTTGCACGATTTTCTTAAGAATCAGAGATAACATATGTAAAGTGCCTGTCCTCAGTAAAGAGCTTTGTTATTATCATGCTTGCAGGGAGAGAGCTGAGGAAGCCTGGGGCAGGACACAACCTTGGGTGGGAGAGGGAAACCCAGAGATCCAGAGCGAGGAGGAGGCCAGGAGAGACACCTCGGAGGCTGGTGGTGATCAGGACTGTGGCTTTGGCCCTGAGGAGGACCCACAGGGCTGGTAGGTTTGTTAGGAAGGGGAAGGGTGTGCCTGGCACCTGGGACAGGGGAGCAGGTGAGGGAGGGTTTATTTTATATATACACAGAGAGGAACGGAAAGCTACAGAGGAGGAGAGAAGAGTCAGAGAAAGAACTGGGCACACCCTGGGGGTCCTAGCAGGCTGCCAGAGCCCAAGAGCAGGGGGTATCGGGGTCAGGGGAGATGCACCTGCTCACTGAGCTGGGAGTCTGGGGTCTCCTGTGCCTTTCCATTTGTATCCCTATTTCCTGTAGGGCACTTTACTCAAGTTGTAAGGCCGTCACAAAATACACCAAACACCGGAGTAAGAGAAAGGGGTTATTGGGGGAAACCCGACAGACCAGAGGGAAAGGGCGAAGAAAGAAAAGAGGGAGAAGGAGAGTGTAAGAGAGACAGAGAGAGGGAGACAGAGGTTAGGAGACAGAGAGAAAGAGCCACGTGTTCAGGAACAGGTCCTTTTAAAACTTTGCCTGGAGGCAGGCAGGGAAGTAGGAGCAAGGAATCCCATTGGGAAAGAGAGGGGTGGGGCTGACACTGGTGGTTGGGCCACGTGGCTACCTGGCTTCCACCAAGGGGTGGGGAGGGGGCTAGGGGGCTAGAGTCTAGGATAGTGGCGAGGCTGCGCCATTTTACTAACATGAGTTTGGACAGGATAAATCTGGACAGACTCACTGCTCTCACTTGATCAGGCCTCCTGTTACTGGGGATTAGCTGCTCAGGGTTTGTGTCTGTACACATGAAAGACTAAAGATGTAGGGGCCAGTGCCATGGCACAGCGGGTAAAGCTGCCGCCTGCAGTGCCAGCATCCCACGTGGGTGCGTTTCTAGTCCCAGCTGCCCCACTTTTTTTTTTTTTTAAGATTTTATTTATTTACTTGAGAGGTAGAGTTACAGACAGTGAGAGGGAGAGACAGAGAGAAAGGTCTTCTATCCATTGGTTTGTTGCATCCACTCGTCAGCTAAGACAAAATGTTACAAAAACTGGTGACAGTCACACATGAATCTTATTGAAAATGAGAAGCAAATGAGAGACAAATGAAAGGCAAGGTAACCGATCGGGACTGACACTCCTTACCAGAGTGCGGCCCCCAACAGTGGGTTACACAGCTTTTTATATTGTCCACTAGGGCTCACAATTTTGAACGGGACCCTTGGTATGCAGGGAACAATAGAGGAAAACCAGAATATGGTTGTAAGATAACAGTTAACAATAACAAACCCAGTAACAGATCCAAGATATGGTGGTGAGACAACAGTGGAGGACACATTTCGGTCAACCTGAAGTCAGAAAAGACCCCACTTCAAACCGAGTTCCTAGTTTCAAAAGATCCACCCTTAGACGTTAGCAAGCAAAGCGAATATGTGCAGAAGCAAGAGATCTGCAATTAGCTGTTAGCCACACTTGTTAGCCATCACAAAGCACACCTAACACCCGAGTAAGGGAAAGGGTTTATTGGGGAAAACCCAGCAGACTGGAGGGGAGGGGCGAAGAAGGATTAGAGAGAAAGAGTATAAGAAAGAGAGACAGAGGAGAGGAGCTAGTGAGGAAAGAAGACGAGAGGAGGAGAGGAGAGCAGATGAGAGGAGCTAAGAGAGAGTCACGTGTTCAGGAACAGGTCCTTTTAAAACTTTGCCAGAGCCAATGCCACGGCTCACTGGGCTAGTCCTCTGCCTGCGGCGCCAGCACCCCGGGTTCTGGTCCCAGTTGCTCCTCTTCCAATCCAGCTCTCTGCTGTGGCCCGGGAGTGCAGTGGAGGATGGCCCAGGTCCTTGGGCCCTGCACCCGCATGGGAGACCAGGAGGAAGCACCTGGCTCCTGGCTTCGGATGGGCAGGCCAGCCGTAACTAACGGAAAAAGGAAGACCTATCTCTCTGTCTCTCTCTCTGTCTAACTCTGCCTGTTAAAAAAAAAAAAACTTTGCCAGAGGGTGCGCAGGGAAGCAGGAGCAGCGAATCCCATTAGGATGGGGGTGAGGCTCACACCGGTGGTTGGGCCATGTGGCCACTTGGCTTCCAGCAATGCCGGCGGGGGCTAGAGCCTAGGATGGTGGGTGTAGATCGCGCCAAAGCTAGGATGGTGGGTGTAGATCGCGCCATAGATAAAACTGCACCAGTTTCCTAACAACACTCACTCCATTTTGATTCTGATTTTGCAGGTTCACTCCCCGCCAGCAACGGCCAGAGCTGCGCCAATCTGAAGCCAGGAGGCAGGTGCCTCCTGGTCTCCCACGCGGGTGCAGGTGAAATCGGAAAAGACCCCCCTAAAATTTACTCTGAAATGTGGCCCCTTAAAGTTCCCTAGAAATGCTATCCGGGGTGCCACATGTGCTGCTAGAATTTGGGGTGCCTTACGATTTCAACAAGGGCTTATTACTAAGTCCCCGACATTAATAAGCCCGAGAGGGTTCTTGCCTAATATTTAGAGAAGAATTCTAAATACCGGCACAGATAAACGAGGCAGCATGGTATGTTTTAAGCTTTTATTTAGTAAGGAAGATGCATAAGAGAGTGAGAACTTTGTTTAGCGGGGGTGGGGGGGTGGTAATGGTGAATGGGGGTTCATACCGAGCACCAGGAACCAGCCATGTGCCCTGGAGGCGCGGGTCTACAGCAAGCCCCCTCCTGAAGAAGCAGGGCCGGGCACACTGTGCCCCAGGCTTTTAACCCACTACAAAGGGGAGTGGTCAATTAACCTGATTGGCTGGTGGGCACACCGGTGCGGCCAGGTAGGGGAATGAGGCCACACAGGGGCATGGCAAAGGCATCTGGTAGGGGCATGAGGTCACACAGGGGCGTGGTCTTCCAGTTCACAAATCTGATCAACTCCAACCTGTATGCCTGCCTACTTCACAGGGACCCAAGAACTTGTGCCATCTTCCACTGCTTTCCCAGGCCATAGCAGAGAGCTGGATGGGAAGAGGAGCAGCCGGGACTAGAACTGGCACCCATATGGGATGCCAGCGCCGCAGAGGGGGAATTAACTTACCACGCCATGGCGCCGGCCTGGCTGCCCCACCTTTGATCCAGCTCTCTGCTAATGCCGCCTGGAAAGCAGTAGAAGATGGCTCAAGTCTTCGAGGCCCCACGCCTATGAGGGAGACCCGGAAAGAAGCTCCTGGCTTCGGATAGGCCCAGCTCCAGCTGTTGTGGCCATTTGCAGAGTGAAGCAGCAGATGGAAGACACTGCCTCTCTGTAACTCTGCCTTTCAGTGGTAAACACATCCATCAGGTTGAATGAAGAGGATGAAGAAAGTACACAGTAAAGAGCTGGGAGCCCCGCCCGCATTCAAACTGGCATTTTTATGGATGCTGGGTGTGGGCCCGCTTTCTCCTTCCCCTATACTCTTTCTGGAATATTGCTGGGTGTGCATTCCTTCCCAGAACTAAATAACACCCCCCTTGGTGAACAGCAGGTGAGATTCCTTCAATCTGTCCCCAGGGAGAGGGCTGGGGCCCGCCCAACCAGGTTTTCGAACAATGGCGAGACTTTTTAAATGTAAATGCTGGTTTGCTTCCAAGGCTTGTTTCCTCATTCCAACACTCAGAATTTCCCATTTTTCTTCTGCCCCTCACACATACATAGGCTCATGTCTATCTAGTGACCTTTACACTAATAATAAATCCAACAGGGTTAATTCCCTCTAGACTTTACAACAAACATTTCTTTGTTGTTCTTTTTTTAAAAAATATTTATTTATTTGAAAGTCAGAGTTACAGAAAGAGGGAGAGATAGAGATCTGTCCTCCACTGGTTCACTCCCCAGATGGCCACAACAGCCAGACTGAAGCCAGGAGCCAAGAGCTTCATCCAGGTGTCCCACGAGGGTGGCAGGGGCCCAAACACTTGGGCCATCTTCTGCTGCGTTTCCCAGGCCATTCGCTGGTTTATACACGGGGCATCCGGGACATGAACAGGTGCCCATGTGGGATGCTGGTGCTGCAGGTGGCAGCTTTAACAATGCTGGCCCCATGACAAGCATTTTTTTTAAAGATTTATTTATTTACTTGAAAGACAGCTACAGAGAGGCAGAGACAGAGAGTGTAAGGCTGCCACAAAACACACCACACACCAGAGTAAGGGAAAGGGTTTATTCGAGAAAACCTAGCAGACTGGAGGGAAGGGGCGAGTAAGAAGGAGAGCATAAGAGAGATAGATATATATGAAGAAAGAGAGATCAAGAGCCAGAGGAAGGGGGAGGGAGAGGGAGAGGGAGAGGGGAACCACGTGTTCAGGAACGGATCCTTTTGAAACTTTGCCTGAGGGCAGGCTGGAAAGTAGGAGCAGAGAATCCCAATGGGATGTTCGTGGAGCTTGACACTGGTGGTTGGGCCTAGGATGGTGTCTGGGTTTAGATCCTGCCATAGATAAGACTGTGCCATTTTCCTGAGAGAAAGAGAGAGAGAGAGAGAGACAGAGAGAGATCTTCCAACTGCTGGTTCATTCCCCAAATGGTTGCAACAGCCAGAGCTGGGCTGATCTGAAGCCAGGAACCTGGAGCTTCTCCTGGGTTTCCCACATGGGTGCAGGGGCCCAAGGAATTGGGTCATCTTCCACTGTTTTCCCAGGCCATAAGCAGAGAGCTGGAAGGGAAGTGGAGCAGCTGGGACTTGAACCAGCGTCATAAGGGATGCCAGTGCTGCAGGCGGCGGCTTTACCCACTGTGCTGGCCCGACAAGCATTTCTAATACCCAACACGGACTACCCTGAACATAAGAGCAGCTATACAATGGTTCATTTGCTCCATGACGTCTACATAGGATCCTCATTATTTTTCCTGGTTGGGGAGCTGTCTCCTGTCTCAGTCAAGGGAACAAATGAACTGCTCTAACCATGGATCAGGGCCACCTGGCCACAGGTGTGACGATGCCTCCCGACAGCTGGGGCTCTGAGTTCCAGTTACCACTGATAGAATTCTTTCTTGAACTCCTTCCGTTTTGGCCACCTGATTTTGGATATGGTTTTACCTGTTAGAACCTGTGGTGAGGACACTGAGGCCTAAGCCCCCAGATAATCTCAAGGCCAGAGGAACGCTTAATTGCTCCGGAAGGCCCCACACCCGAGACATTCCAAACTGCTAACACAATGCCCGGTAAAACTCACCTAGGAGCCTGTCTGCCCATCCCCCACCCGCCTTATCAGATTCCCTGTGGCCCTCTGCCCCGCCCCCAGCGAACAGCCCCTGGCAGGACCCGGCCTGCTGCCCAGGAAGCCTGCAAACACCCCCTCCCACTCCCACCCCCACCTCCCAGCAGCACCAACCCCCACTCTTCCTGGGGATTCTGTCTCCTCTAAAATGAAGTCTTTTCTACTTTAAGTAACCCTAGAAATCCCAACACCTACTATTCCCCTAACCCCCATTAGCTTGGCACTGAATTCCTACATGCCCCTGTCCCAAGAGTCTTGCCTGTCACTTGGCCGTGTGAACCATCATCTGCCTCAGTGTCCAAAGTGACACAGAGCGCAGGTCCCGTCAGAGCTGTGTCTGGGGGACTCGGGGGTAAGGCAGTGTCTTGGTGTCTCCATTTCAGCGGGGTTCTCTGAATGCCTACGGTTCACTGTCTTCCAGCAAATCGATTAAATCCCAGACTACGCACGCCTACATCAGACACCCTCTTCTGTTCATCCTTAGCACAAAATGCAAACTCTCCCAGGGCCGCCTGCAGGGTCCAGCCGGGAGCGGCCCTCCGCTCAGGGGGTACTGAACCAGGTGGTGCACAGTCCTCCCTGCGCCCATCAGGGGGTACTGAACCAGGTCGAGCAGTACTGCCTGCGCCGCGGCTGTCTCCACGTGGACTACCGGCGCCCACAGCCCCAATCAGATGGGGGCTGTTTTGGGGTTTCCCTTCCACAGCCCGGAGAAGGGCAGCGCACCGTCGTGTTTGGGGGGGGGCTCAGCATTCACACCGCTGGGGTTCACACCCCAGCAGCCATGCTCGCCAGCTGCTCTGTGGCTTCGGGCGGGGTCTCCCCCCCCACCCCCGGGGACGACGGCGGGCACTCAGAGGGCAGCGAGAGCCCTCCCGCTGGCCTGTACCCCAACTCCGGCCCACTCCCGCCGGCCTGCGGGCTGGCACCTGCCGCCCCCGGGACGCCGCGGAGGACCCGCTCTGCTGGGGTCCGCGACTCCACAGGCGTGAGGCGGCCGGGAGGACGCGCCGGGAACCGGGTCCCCAACTCGGCGGGGTCGGCTCGCACTCCCGCCGCAGCCCGAGCCCGAAGCAGACGGGCGGGCAGACGACCGCGGGCAGCCAATCTCCGGACCCGCCCCGCCACGCCTCCGCCGCGAGGTTCCCGGCTATTGGCTGCCTGCTCCGCGGGCCGCCTCCGAACCCCGCCTCTCCGAGTCTTCCCGAGGATTGGCTGCGGGACGCACGGTCCTCCGCCTACTCCGCCCCAGGCTTCACCCGGATTGGCTGAAGGTCCGGTGACCCGCCTCCTGCCCCTCCCCAGTCACCGCAAGGATTGGCTGCCAGTGCCGCGGCCGTCTGCCCAGCTCTGCAGAGCTGTGCGGGTCTCCGCGCCCAGGGGGTCGTGGGTCTCTTTGTCTCGGGACGTGCGCGGCAGGTAGGGTGCCCGGCCAGCCCGGGGCCCGGGCTGGGGCTGGGCAGGGGCTGGGCGCGCCCCGCGTCCCCTCGAGCTTTGCCCGCCCGGAGCTGCGCTGCTCCCGGCGGCCAGAACAGAGGGGTAGAGCAGCCCTCGGTGGTCCAGGGGGCGGGCGGCCGTGCCCGTCCCGGGGCCGCGCGAGGCACAAGACGCCGCGCGCAGCCGCGGCCGCTCGCAGGCTGCGGGGCGCCGTGACACTTTGCGCTTTGCCTCCGCAGGGCGGGTCCGTGCGGCTGCGGCAGCCGGAGCCGGTCCGACCTGAGTCCCGGGGCTGCTCCTGCGGCGTCTGAGCACAGGTAAGGGACCGTCCTCGGGGAGGCTCCGCGGACTCGCTCGCTGGTGGGAAGGGGCAGCAGCCGCAGTTGCTTGCGGTGCGTGGGGGGGCGCCCTGCGTGTGCCCCTTTGCAGCGGGGTGGCGTAGGTCTCCACGAATCCCAGCATAGAGGCTGCGCCTCGGACGTGGAGCCGGTCTGAAGCCGCAGCGGAGCCAGGGGACATCTCCCCGCAGTTACAGCACCTGTGCGGGTGGTGCAGTGTAGGGCCCCAAGGTGCAGGGAGGCGGCCGTGGGGGACAGAAGCAGGGGCTGAGCCTGCCCGCACAGAGGGCAGGGGGTTTGCAGTCAGGCCTGCCTCCTGGGCAGCAGACAGGGTCCTGCACGGAGCTGTTTGCTGGGGGCGGGGCGGGGCGCCACTGGGAATCTGATAAGGCGGGTGGGGGATGGGCAGACAGGCGCCTAGGTGAGTGTTACAGGACATTGTGTTGCAGTTTGGAATGTGCCGGTTCCCGGAGCAATATGCATCTCACTGGCCTTGTCTGGGCCCAGTTTCCTCGCAATCAGGGGCTTAGGCCTCAGTGGCCTCCCAGTTAGTATCAGTTATCTTGTCATACAATTCATAGAACAAGTGATAAACTCAAACCTCAACGTTAACACCTTCAGGCATGTTTTTTTTTTTAAAAAAAATTATTTGAGAGGAAGAGTTACAGAGAGAGGTAGAGACAGAGATCCATTGGTATACTCCCCAGTGGCTGCCAACAAGCAACTGGGGCTGGGCCAGGCTGAAGCCAGGAGCTTCCGGGTCTTCCACGTGGGTGCAGGGCCCAAGCACTTGGGCATCCTCAGCTGCCTTCCTAGTTGGATTAGCAGGGAGTTGGACTGGAGGTAGAGCAGCTGGGATTTGAACTGGCGTCCATATGGGATGCCAGCACTGCAGGCCTGGGCTTTAAACCGCTTTTTAATCAAGGATTTACTTATGGAGACGGCATCATGGCTTAGCAATTACAGCTGCCACTGCAGTGCCGGCATCCCTTATGGGCGACGGTTTGAGCCCTGACTGCTACACTTCTGATCTAGCTCTCTGCTATGGCCTGGGAAAACAGAAGATGGCTCAAGTCCTTGGGTCCCTGTACCTGCGTGGGGTGCCAGAAGCTCCTGGCTCCTGGCTTAGGATCAGCTCAGCTCGGGCAGTTGCAGCTATTTGGAGAGTGAACCACCAGAAGGAAGATCTTTTTCGCTGCCTCTCTGTAACTCTGCCTTTTCAGTAAATAAATACATTTTTTTAAAAAAAAGGTTTATTTATTTGACAGGCAGTTACATAAAGAGGGGGAGAGAGATCTTCTATTCACAGGTTCACTCTCCAAACGGCCTCAACAGCTAGGGCTGGGTCAGACAGCAAGCAGGAGTGTGGAACTACATTCTTCCAGGCCTCCCATGTGGGGGACCCAATTACTTGGGCCATTTTCTGCTGCCTTCTCAGGTGCATTAAGCAGAGAAAGGTCAGAAGTGGAGCAGCTGGGACTCAAACCAGTGCTCGTGGGACGCCAGTGTTGCAGGCTGCAGCTTAACCTGCGCTACAACGGCAGTGGCCCCTTCAGACATTTTTTTTTTTTTAAGCTTAATTTTTTACTCGAAAGTCAAACTTAGAGGAGGGAGAGACAGATCTTCCACCTGCTGGTACACTCTGCAAATGTCCAAAATGGCTGAGGCTGGGCCAGTTGGAAGCCAAGAGCCAGGAGCTCCATCTGGGTCTGCCACTTGGATGCAGGAGTCCAAACACTTGTGCTGTCTTCTGCTTTCCCAGGCACATTAGCAGGAGCTGGATCGGAAGTGGAGCAGCTGGGACTTGAACTGCCACTGCAGCAGGCAGCTTAACCCACAGTGGCTTAAGATTCCTCTGGCGGGGCCAGTGTTGTGGTGTAGTGTGCGAAGTTGCTGTCTGCAATGCCAGCACCCCATATGGGCACTGGTTTGTGTCCTGGGTGCTCTGCTCCAGTCCAGCTCCCTGCTAATGGCCTGTGAAAAGCAGTGGAAGATGGCCCAAATATTTGGGCCTTGTACCCTCATAAGAGACTTGGAAGAAGCTCCTGGCTAAGGCCTTGCTGACTCCAGCCATGGTGGCCATCTGGAGAGTGAACCAGCAGATGGAAGATGTCTCTCCCTCTCTGACTTGATCTTTTTTTTTTTTCTTTTATCAAAAAAAAGTCCATCATTAAAAAAAGACAGTTGGGAAAAGCTGTGAAGCCCAGCCCCAACCTCTTAATGCCTCTGATGAAGACTACCAGGCCCCAGTGTGTCTCAACTGGCAGTATAAAGAGTAACTCATTGAACTAAGGAGTCACAGGGGTGGAGCCAGAGCAGAGACCCTGACTCACAGACGGAGGCTGCCCCGTAGTGAACAGCTCAGTGCTGGCCTCAGGAACTCACAGGCTCTGCTCAGTCATGACCCTGAGACCAGAGCCCACCCTTGCCCTCTCAAGGAACCCTGGCCCCTGTGGCTGTGGGTGTACAGGACAGGTTCTTCGACCTCAGGGAATGAGGCAGCACCAATGTATTACAGTAAGCTAAGTGCGCTCCTGAAGGAAGGTGGGTGTGGGCATCCAGGCAAGGGGGCTCAAACTCTCCTCCAGATCCCCCTTAGTTAATGCGACTGACAGACGCCAACTACACAGATAGGGACTGTCAGGGAGCAGGGTGCAGGCTCCTGCTGCCGTTTGGAGCAGCTGTTTGAGTCTCAGAGGACCAGGGAGATGTCGGGCAAGTGGCTTCTGTGGTTGGAGAGTTGGCTTTCACCCAACTACCATAGCCCAGAACCAGTGAGTCACTGCTCAGTGCCTCATCTGCATCTCCTGGACCAATCATGAGACCTTCCCCTAACTGCCTGTAAAGACCTGAGGCTGCTAATCCCGCCTTCTTTCAGGGCCCCTCCTTTACGGGGGCTTTCTCTTCAATAATATGATTCTCTTCTGCCCCTTTGTGCTCCTCCTCCTCGTCACAAGACCAGGGTCCAGGTGATCAGATCCACAGACTGCTGCAGCCTTTCTCGGGGCTCATCTGGGATCCTCCAGAGGGTAAGATGGACTGCTCTTGCCTCCCCACACCCGCCCCTGGAGTCCCTACTGCCCACTGAAAACACCAGGCCTCCGTTAGCCAGTTAAAAGCAACTAGGCTTACATAATGGCTCAACTCCCTTTGCCTTTTGGCACTGGAAATGCTGGTTGTGGCCTAAGAAATTCATCCAATGCATGAGACTGGAATAAGATTGGGGTAACTGAAGGATTCTGGCCAGAGAGTCTTGATCAGACCTGGACTCCGCCTGCCTGTTAGGGTACTGGACTGAATTCTGCACCCCTCTCCCATCACTCCGCCCTGGATCTCTCCTGTCTGGCTGCTCTGCCCATCCTCTCCCCTGGTTCTTCTGCAAGATTTCACTCTCACAGATTCTCCTCACTGTGCCACCCTCTTTAGCTAACAGCACCCATTCTCGTTCCCAGTTGGAAAGATTGCACAAAGGAACCTGGGCCCAACCTTCACGGACATCTGTTGGCCCCTACCTTTTCCTTCCACACACTCTGGGTGCCAGGGAAGACTTTCTGTCAGTGGTTGTAGCCTTATCCATGCCCCTTGGCACTTCTGGCATTTTGATTCCGTCGCTGATCCTCAGATCCTGGGTCATCTCCATCCCAAGTCTACAGACTTAGTGTCACTCAGGAAGCCCACTCAGCCAGCGGTGGGCACAGAGGCACAGCTTTACCAGGTTTGATAGAGGCTTAGAGCTAGAGGCTCAGGGACACCGGGCAGGATGGACGTGTGGCTAAGAGTGTCTACTGTTCACCGACCTCTGCCTGCTGTGGGCTCCAGGACTACCACGGCCAAGGAACTTGGGACGCCTCGGGTGGGCACAGCAGAGACGTAGGGGGATGCCTTTGTTTTGTCCTTGCAGATGGGTAATAAGGCATCTTCAGCATACACCCCCATGGAGTGCATTCTCCGGCACTGGGAGTCCCTAGGCCTGCAGAGCTTGAGGAAAAAACGCCTGGTCTTTCTGTGCACTGAGGCATGGACAGCATACGTCCTGGAGGACGGAGAAGCCTGGCCCCCAGAGGGAAGCATCAACTACAACACCATCCGACAGTTAGACTCGTTCTGCCACAGAGCAGGGAAGTGGTCCGAGGTCGCCTATGTCCAGGCGTTTTTTGCCCTCCGGAACAACCCACACCTCTGTCGACTGTGCAAGGTGGACTTGGCCCTTCTGACTGCCATCACCACCGGGGCTCCCACCAGCCCTCCCTCCCCTCCTGAGCTTTCCCCGGCTCCCTCTTCTGAGCCCCCTGCTTCTCCAGGCCCCTCTCCCGGGAGACCCAACACCCAACCTGTAGCCTCCATCCCATTCCCCCAGGAGGTTCCCACAGGGCTCAGCAGCGCCGCTCACGGGCAGGTCCCCTTCTCCACAGCTCACCTTGGGCAGGTAAAGGGAAAGTTGGGAAGCTTTTCAGATGACCCTGACAGCTATATTGGGGCCTTCGAGCATTTGACCGCGGTCTATTACCTCACCTGGAAGGATGTGATGGTAATCCTAACACACACCCTAACCTGGGACCAGAAACAAGCTGCCTTCCAAGCGGCAGAAACCTTTGCCAATGAGATCTACATGGTCTTTGGCTCGTTATCTAATCGGGGAGACCAAGACGAGCTGTATCCTATAGGGGTAATGGCTGTCCCTCAGCAAGAGCCTTGCCCCGAATGGAAAGCAGAGGACCCTAGGGGGGAGTGGAAACGGAAGTACTTCATCGCCTGTCTGCTTCAGGGACTGAGAAGGATCAAGAGCAAGCCTGTGAACTACTCCAGGCTGTGCATGATCCACCAGGACCGGTGGGAGAGTCCCCTTGCCTTTCTACAGAGGCTGAGGGAGGCCCTAGAGAAACACACCACCCTGTCCCCCGATTCTGTAGAGGGACAGCTGATGTTAAAGGACAAGTTTATTACTCAGTCGGCCCCAGATATTAGAAGAAAGCTCCAAAAACAGGCTTTTGGACCAGAGAGTACCCTAGAAAATCTCCTAAATATTGCCACTAAAGTCTTTTACAACCGGGACCAGGAAGAGAACAGACGATGGGAGAGAAAGGCTAGGACAAAGGCCACAGCTCTGGCAGAGGCTGCATATGCACACCAATCTAAGGGCTCCCAGGGGTCTCTGAAATGCTACAGCTGTGGTCACACAGGACACTTCAAAAGGGAGTGCCCACATTCCTTTGCCAGAAAAAGCCTCCAGGATCCTGTCCTATTTGCAGTGGGGATCACTGGAAGGCAGGCTCAGGCCTCCCACTGCAGATAACCCAAGAGGACCCCTGGGGCCGGGGCCATGCCTACGCCTACGCCTACAGGCTCCCACTACCCAGATCACCTGTATTCGAGAGCCCCGGGCAGCCCGGCAGTAGAGGGGAGGAAGCAATTTCCTCCTGGACACGAGCTGCCTTTTCTGCCCTTCTCTGTAACCCAGGTCTGTCCCCTCTTCCCTTAGCATGGTGAGAGGTGTGCACTAGAAGATAGAAACAAGGCCACAGCCACTTTTCCACTGCCTGAGACCCTCAACCAGCTCAGCCACTCCTGGCTATTAGAGCCATTGCTGACTCTGGACCCTGGCATGGGGAAATACCCACTCCTTGTACCAGCTGATACAAGGCCCCCAGGCGGCAGGGTCCCAGCCCCAACATTGCCTGGTTTTCGCTCCGTAATAGGAAGGGGCATGATGGCTTTAGGGCTGTTGCATCTTAGCAAAGAACCTGACCTGGTGGCCAGTCTGCCTCAGTGGCCCCCTTGATTCCCGAAGCCATCAAACTGACCTGGGTGGACACCTTCCCCTCAGAACCGAGGGCCTCTGAAGTGAAGGTGTTGGCGTCTGAGAAGATTGCTTGATTTTGCTCCCCAGAAGCCTACAAAGTGACAATGACCTCTCTTTCCAGGCCACCTCTACTCAGGGTGTCTCTAAGGTGCTAGTTATTCAGTAGCATCTGTGTGGTGCCTGGAGTCCTCAGTCCTAGAAAAGACCAGTGACACCCTCCAGTGATACCTCAAAAAAGTTTATCTCAGGGAACCCACAGCCCCCAGACCTCCCTCTGACCCCTGGCTTTTCTATGCACTAGAAACTGCCCCTCAGAACTTTTCCAGTCCTGATTTCCTGCTAGATGAGGGATAAGACAGGCAGTTTTGGCAGACAGGACAGCTTTCAGCAACCCAGCCCTGAGAGCAGACTGCCTGTGCAGGAGATCTGTGCTGGTGAAGTCTGCCCTGCCCCCAGCCCCCAGCCCAAAAGGAGCGTGGGAGGGACCCTATCCCATCATGCTTTGTACTGCAGCAGCTAAAGGTGCCTGGACTAGAGTACTGGATGTACCACTCTCAAAAAGCCTGGGCTTCCAAACCAACTTCAGACCCCATCCCAGAGGATGGCTGCAACACCTCCGAAGAGAACGGTGACTGCTCCTGGGAGGTGACTGAGGGACTCCAGCTATTCAGAAGGGAAAAGGACCCCCTCGCAGTTCACGTAAGCACACCTGGCTGGAAGCTGGTTCCCCACGCTGTAGCTCAGTCACGGCACCACTGTGCTCACTATTAGGACTGGACCGTGCTTTCTCTGTTGTTAACTGCTCCTGCCTCCCTGAACTGGCCCTGTGCTGTCACTCCTAACCTTATGCTCACGGTTCAACAGGGATAGGAAGCAACAGTGGATGGGTTCAATGGTCTTGCAGAACTATTGGGGACAAGGCTGAGCAGGTTTGTAAGACTTGAGTCCTGGTCTACAGGTTATCACATATGCAGGCCTTCCGTCCAGGACCCCTGGCAGGCCTCTGGAGGAAGAACCCTGACTGCTGTCCCCAGCATCGCCAGCTTGAAGGAGCCAGAGCAGTCGTCGGCCCTGCTCCCTGACAGCGGTTACAGTCACCTCTTCAGACGGTAGCAGGGGCAGGGGTGCCCCTCCCCACTGTGGTGCTGAGACCTGGAGGCAGCCAGCTTCTGTGATTGCAGACTTAGCTGTCATCCAGTTCCCACAGCCAAGAACCGATCAGAAGTCACTGCTGAGTGTCCCCTTTGCCTCTCCCAGACCAGTCATGAAAACTTTCCTTTATAGCCCATAAAAACCTCGATAGGAGCGCGTCTCCTAACAGCAACCCCCTTTGGGAGCATCTCTTCAATAAACTTTGCACATGCAATCAGCCTTCCTTGTCCATGCTCTGCGTTCTTAGTGGTCGCAAGGCATGAGCCCGGGTGTTCAGAGCCATGGACTCCTGGAATGCAATAGCTGTGAATCTGAGGGAGGGGAGGAAGTTGTCAGGAGCTCCGGCATTGTAGGGCAGAGGGGTGCTCTCAGGAAGACCCTGGCCAGTTTCTGGGCTGAGATATCACTGGGGACACTGGCCGGGGTCCTGGGTTGTGGGGGCAGTACTCTGGTATCACTGGAGAACTGTGACTATCCCCTCCCACAATGTGCTTGCCGACCAGCTTTCTGGCCTTTCTGAGAGCAGGCAGGCTGTCTTTGAGCCAGCTGCTTTTTTTTTTTTTTTAACAGGCAGAGTGGATAGTGAGAGAGACAGAAAGGTCTTCCTTTTTGCCGTTGGTTCACCCTCCAATGGCTGCTGTGGCCGGCACATCGTGCTGATCCGAACCCAGGAGCCAGGTGCTTCTGGTCTCCCATGCGGGTGCAGGGCCCAAGCACTTGGGCCATCCTCCACTGCCTTCCCGGGCCATAGCAGAGAGCTGGCCTGGAAGAGGGGCAACCAGGATAGAATCCAGCGCCCCAACCTGGACTAGAACCCAGTGTGCTGGTGCAGCAAGGCGGAGAATTAGCCTGTTAAGCCACAGTGCCGGCGAGCCAGCTGCTTTTAAAACGTACTTTGAAGCAAGTAAAACAAACATCCCCCCACCCCGCCCTCAGCTTTTTCTGAATTTTCCTCTTGCTGCTCTCCCTGGACGTTGGCTCTCTCCTGCCTCACTAGCCAAGGCAAGGCCGTGTGCACTGGACGACCAGAGGTCCACACTCAGCCCCCACATGAACCTGTAGCACTCACTGCGTTTGTTCTCAGGGAGCTGAGGGACTGAACGCTGCCTAACTCCTCGCTCTGCACTTTTTTAATAAATATATTTGAGAGGTAGGGTTAGTGAGAGGGATTAACACTCCAATAACTTCTTTCACCTCCTGGGTATTGCGTATTGGGTGAGGACACCCAGTTTTGGAGGGCTCTATGGCATCTAAGTAGAACTTTTACTGCAAAGCTCAAAAAGGTCTTGGGAAATGGAATTAAAAGATTAGTTTGGTCCAAAATTTTGAAATTTGTGCATAGTTTATTCATAGTATGGATTTTTCACGAAGACTTTTCTAGTTCAAGATTCTATTTGGGACCAGTGTGGTAGTTTTCCTGCAATGCTGGCATCCCAAATGGCTGCCTTGGGCAGGACTGGGCCAGACCTGAGCCAGGAGCTTCTTCCAGGTCTCCCTCCTGGGTGCAGGGCCCAAGCACTTGGGTCATCTCCTGCTGCTTTCCCAGGTGCATAAAGCTGGGAACTTGAATGGGAGTGGACTAGCTGGGATTGAAATTGGCAGCCAAACCGGATGCCAGTGCTGCAGGCAGCTGCATTGCCTGTGCCATGCTGCCTGCTGGATGGTTTTTTGTTTTTTTTTTTTTTACAGGCAGAGTGGACAGTGAGAGAGACAGAAAGGTCTTCCTTTTCCGTTGGTTCACCCCCCAATGGCCGCTGTGGCCGGCGCACGCGCTGATCTGAAGCCAGGAGCCAGGTGCTTCTCCTGGTCTCCCATGCTGGTGCAGGGCTCAAGCACTTGGGCCACAGCAGAGAGCTGGACTGGAAGAGGGGCTACCGGGACAGAATCTGGCGCCTGGACCAGGTCTAGAACCCGGTGTGCCAGCGCGGCAGGTGGAGGATTAGCCTATTGAGCCGCGGCGCCGGCCCGGATGGTTTTCTGAAGCCCTCACAGTTTGGGTACTTCGGTTTCCTTTGAAGGTGGAAGCTCATCAGCCGCAGCGGGAGAATCCCTTATGTGCAGTTTCCCGAGTCCACTTCCGCTCACTTTTCATCCGTTCTCAGTTAATTGCTACTTTGTGTATCAGGGATGGGATCCCTTCATTTAAACCTCTCCTGCCACTTAAAACTCGGGCTGCTGACATTACTTTGTTACTACCAACTAATATTTCAAATGTCTCGTTTGCAGATGTATTTGACTTTTCTATTAGAAGTTTAATATGGATTCTTTGCTTTACACAATGGTCACTCGTTTTTATGGCGACGAGGTAATTTTGTTCCCATTACTAACTGAAAGCCCAGATGGAAACATGGTAAGCACTTACCCAGTCACACCGCCTCTAGGTTCACAGACCACACGTGGCTGTGCCATTTCAGCTCGGATGCCTCTGTTCTCCCACCTACAAAAGGAATCAGGCGTTTTCCGATTTGTCAGATGAACAGAAAAGTCACACTTGGAATACAGTAATTATGTGCAGGCAGCATGCAGACCCCCTCTCCGGCAAATAAGACCCGCCCATTTCCCAGTCACGGGCACTGCCACTCGGCTATGTACCAAATACAAACGACCTGATGCAGTGGCGCCAGTCTCTGTGTGCCATGTGTGGCTGGGCTTCTAGGAGTTCTGGCACGGAAAAATTAGTCCCTCAAGTCACAGGTCCTACTGAGAAGACAGCCTTCCCTTGATAAAGGGCAAGTGGAGGCTTTGGACGCGTATTTCACTTGGTTTTCAGATAAGTTTGAGAATGTTTGCAAAAATTAGGGTTGTGCAATGCAGACGCTGTGACTTTAAATCTCATCTGCTGAGTGTTTTGATGAAATACACACAACAAAATTGATCCTTTTAATCGTTCTAAGCGTGCAATTCAGTGGTGTTAAGTACATTCGTGATTGTGCCACCAACACCCATTCATGGAAGTTTACCATCACCCCAAATACATTCTGCACCCACTCAACAGTGACTTCCCGTTGCCCACTGCCCACAACCTGGCTGTCACCCTTCTGCTTTCTGTCAACTTGAGGGCGCCAAGTCCCTCCCACAGGCGGAGCCGTGCAGGGCTTGTCCTCACGCTTGCAGCATGGACCAGAACTTCCTGGTGGTGTGAGAACCCACAATGTGTGTGTCCGCTGGTGATGGACACTGGCGCTGGTGCATCCTGCTATGCGCACCGGTGTGCGAGGGCCAGCTCGCTTGCTTCCCACTCCTGTGGGTGTGGTCATGACGGATTTTTCGAAGCCCGTCCTCAGGGGCTCCGGTTCACTGCACGAGCGTTCCCGCGTCTCCTGTCCCACCCGCACCTGGCGGCTCCTCCCCTCGCGGAGCCACAACAATGGGGCTTTTTCACCGGGCCCTGTGCGCCGGCTTTGCGGGGTTTGCCAGCTCAGCGCCCGGCGGCGGGCTCGGCGGCTTCAGGGCCCCTGGCCCGGTCCCGCGGGGCCGGCTGGGCTCGCCGAGGAAGCACGGGCTGCAGGCAGGCCGGCGACGGGAGGTGTCCCCTTCGGGGCTCGGGGTCCGCGCCGCGCAGTGGGCGCTCGGCCCGGCGCCGCCGGGTCTCTGCACATCTCGCGGCCCTTCCGCCCAGGGCCGCCGGGGCGAACGCCGGGAAAGGAACCGGACGGATTGCGGCGCGAACGCAGCCGCCCCTACCTCCCACATCCCAGCCCGGGAGGCGACATCCAGGTGTCCGAACCAGGTGACCAAGATTCAGGACGAGACCCGCACTATCGCGAGAGTTCTCACGCGGGGCCCGCCCTCTTCCCCCGCCGCTGACTGCGAGAACCCTGGGAGACGCGACTGTCAATCACCGCGTGAGGGCGGTCCCCTGGCGCATGCGATTGGCTAGGCACGAAGACGCTGCCGCTCCATTGGCCGCTCTGAGGCCCGAGTCCCCGCCCTCGCCGGCGGGTCCCGGCTCAGCTGAGAAGGTAGGGAGGGGAGAGGGAAGGGTGAGCAGACCCTAACCCCGGTGCGCCTGTACTCGTAGTCAGCAGCCCAGCTCCGAGGGCTACCTAGCAGGTGCACCTGCCGTCTCCCGGGGTGCAGCTAAGCAGGAAGCTGGAGCGGAAGTGGAGCTGGGACAGAACCCAGGGACTCCAGGGTGGGATGGGGCGTCCCGGGGGCGTCCTGACTGCTCTGCCGCTCAGCTGTTGAACTTTGCTCCTTTGGGTCTGTGCGCCACTTGGAGTGGGCCTCCGTGGGCCTCCGTGAGTGCTGGGTCGCTAGGTGGGTCCGGATACCGGTGTGTGAGTGTTTAGTTAAAGGACCTCTTTCCTCCCTTGCAGCTGTCTTTAGTGAGATGAGCGTCTGTGTCTCGTGTTAGTCATCTTTTCTTTGAAGTCCCCGGGAGGAGCTTCTTGGGAAGCACCCGCGTGGGAGACCCAGAGGAAGCTCTGGACTCCTAGCTTCAGATCCACCCAGCTCCAGCCACTGCAGCCATATGGGGAGTGAACCAGTCGATGGAAGACCTCTGTCTCTCCCTCTGTCTGTAACTCTGCCTCTCAAACAATAAGAAATCTTAAAAAAAAAAAAATTTCCTTGTTGAAAATAAATTAATCACCACTTCCTAAGATATTCAGTTTTAAAGATGAAGTAAACAACCCACATTTTCCTGATAGAGGTTGTTTTTCTCATACACATCTCATCATTGTAATCATATACCCTCTCTTTTGTGGCTGAATTCTTCACTTTGATTTTGTAGAAGTGTAGGTTTTGGAAGTAAGCCATATGTAGTAACGGGGGTGTTCCACCTGAAATATTCCTTTGCAGTAGCACCATTATTTACTTATCTGACAGAGAAAAAGATGAAGAGAGCTGGACAGAGGGCTCCAGCCACTGGCTCACTCTCCCAGACGCCCACTAAGCTGAAGCTGGATGCCAGGAACTCAGTCCAGGTGGCTGATGTGCATAGCAGGGTTTTTTTTTTTTTTTTTTTTTTTTTTTTTTTTTACAGGCAGAGTGGACAGTGAGAGAGAGACAGAGAGAAAGGTCTTCCTTTTGCCGTTGGTTCACCCTCCAATGGCCGCCGCGGCCGGCGCGCTGCGGCTGGCGCACCGTGCTGATCCGATGGCAGGAGCCAGGTGCTTCTCCTGGTCTCCCATGGGGTGCAGGACCCAAGCACTTGGGCCATCCTCCACTGCACTCCCTGACCACAGCAGAGAGCTGGCCTGGAAGAGGGGCAACCGGGACAGGATCGGTGCCCTGACCGGGACTAGAACCCGGTGTGCCGGCGCCGCAAGGCGGAGGATTAGCCTAGTGAGCCGCGGCGCCGGCCATATAGCAGGGTTTTAACTCCTGGAGCTGTCATGGCTGCCTCCCAGGGTCTGCGTTAGTAGAAAGCTGAATTCAGAAGCAAGAGCCCGGGGTTGAACCCAAGCACTCCAGTGTGGGATACGAGACCCAGGCACCCCAGTGTGGGATACGAGACCCAGGCACTCCAGTGTGGGATACAAGACCCAGGCACTCCAGTGTGGGATACAAGACCCAGGCACCCCAGTGTGGGATACAAGACCCAGGCACCCCAGTGTGGGATACGAGACCCAGGCACCCCAGTGTGGGATGTGAGCATCTTAATAGCTGGGCCAAACACCCGCCCCCCAAGACTGCACCCTTGAACGTTGTGTCTTGGGGTGGCCTTCTGGCACAACAGGTTAAGCTGCTGTTTGGGACATCTGCACCCCATGTTCGAGTCCTGACTACTTTGTACTTCTGATCTAGCTCTCTGCTCATGCACCTGGGAGGTGGTGGGTGATGGCCCAAGTACCTGGGTTCCTGCCACCCATATATGAGACCTGGATGGAGTATTTGACTCCTGGGTTTGGCCTGGCCTTGTCCTGGCTGTCGCAGGCATTTGGAGAGTGAACCAGCAGATAGAAGCTCTCTGTCTTTACCTGTCTTTCCATCAATCTGCCTTGTAAATGAATGAATGAAGCCATAAGACACTGACCAGAAGAATCAAAAGGATTTGTTCTCCAGGAGGCAGTTTATGGGACACTGGACTGAATGAGGAATTTATCCGGTTCCTTTGAATGACTTCAGTGGAAGACGCGGTTGCCACGTTTTGCACCTGGGTTATCTGGAGTGCAACAAGGATGAGTCAACTTTTAAAAAGCGCATGCGTGCCCACATAGGAATGTATTTGTGGGTCTGGGGGCTGCCTTCACTTTTGAACACAATGTTTTGCCAGGACCCTATAAAGCCAGAGACAAAAGGCAAACACTGCATTCCAGCTGCAAACTGTTCCTCAGAGGTGCAGTCTAGCTAGCAATTCTGGAACTGTGTAACTGGTCTACACTTAGAGTGGGGTTTAACAAACATAAACTGTAGATAACAGACAGGCTTCTCATCATCAGGGGAAAAAGTTACAAGCAAGCAAGGAATGAGATGAGGCTGAAATGAGGCTATGAACTCACTGATTCTGAGAAGGTCGGGATACACTGTGTGCACACGGAAGCACAGGCATACCTGCATTTCCTAGCTCGTCCACAGAGGGGCCTCCAGGGATACCCCCCAGCAGCAGGGGCAAGGAACTGATTTTGTGCCCAGATCTTGGGTTCTGAAACTAGTTTTCTGTCACAGGAACCAAGGTTCCTCGGGACTAGGAATGATCCCTGGATTGGATAGGAAAAATACAAGTTGATCCTGGAGCATATGGAGACACGGAAAAGTAAGGATGTGCTAAAAAGCAAGGCAAAGCAACAACAGGACAGGGGCGTGCCACAGGGCAAGGGGCCAACTCCAAAGAATCCAACAGCCAAAGCTGGGGCAGTGTGAGCGACTGTGTGGCAGTATTGGGTTACAGTACCAGCCAGTGACCACACCCAGGCAGCTGTCCTGATCAAATGACTAGCAAATTGTCCTAAACTAAAGTTCTGCTTAGTAAAAGCAGGAGACAGGAAGCTAAGCTCTGTGCTGGCAAAGAAATAATTGACATTTTGGCTAACTCATAAACTCCACCCGTGGTATAATAATGGAAGGAGGATTTTTTTTGCCTGTAAAATAATTGGTGTTTCCAACATAAAAAAAAAATGCCTTTGTGACCGTCGTCAGTAATTTTCAAAGGATTGCTGTGACTTCTCACGTCCTGTGGACCTTACAGATGGGGAGCTTCACACCCGTTAAGCCAGCACCGAGCTGACCACATCCTAGAAGCACTCGAGCCCCTTGACACATGACACTTTGTCTTCTTACATTCCAATGACCGCACCTCCCCTCAGCTTCCCTCTGACTTTGCCAGACCTTGACCCTGTGAAATGAGGCCAAATAAGTCCTACAAATACCCGGTGCTGAAGGCTGCCTTATCTCCTAGCATCCTCTGTCCAGTGCCTGAGCTTATCTGCACTTGGTCTACACACACAGGAAGTCCTAAATCCGTCAGCTTAAAGTGCCTTTCCATTATGCCCTATACTGCTGCAAGCATTTGTTTCTTACGTACTTTTGACAGGATCAACATCACTACGAACCAGAAACCCACCTCTAAGGAGATGCTGAGAATACTGTTTTAAAAAAAGAAATGTAACTTGAAGTAATTATTCTGAGTTAGTTTATGTTCAACTTTTCAAAAGGAGGTAATCATCTCATTGTCTGTCCCCCTTACATTAAATTACCTTCATCAGCATCTCTGGTTTATCTTTCTTGTTCTTTTATTCTTTTTTTTTTTTTTTAAGATTTATTTATTTGAAAGGCAGAGTTACAGAGAGGCAGAGGCAGAGAGAGAGCAAGAGACGACTTCCATCCGCTGGTTCACTCCCCAGATGGATACCATGGCCGGAACTGTGCCAATCCAAAGCCAGGAGCCAGCAGCCTCCTCCAGGTCTCCCACGTGGGTGCAGGGGCCCAAAGACTTGGGCCATCTTCTACTGCTTTCCCAGGCCATAGCAGAGAGCTGAATCGGAAGTGAAGCATCTGGGACTCAAACTGGCGCCTATATGGGATCCTGGCACTGCAGGCAGCGGCTTTACCCACAACACCACAGTGCCGGCCCCTCCTGTTCTTTCTGCAAATACACACGTGGATACTTCAAAAAGTTCATGGAAAGACAGGACTAAAAGACTGGTATATCTGAGGGCAGGCATTTGGCAGAGTGGTTAACATGCTTGGGATGCCAACATCCCACGTTGGAGCTTGCAGATTCAAGTCACAGCTTTGTTCCCAGTTATAGCTTATTGCTAATGCACACCCCAGGAGGCAGCGGGTGGCAGCTCGGATAGTCAAGTCTGTCACCATGTGGCTCCCAGTTCCTAGCTTCTTTCCCTGGCTTTGGCCTGGTTCAGCCCCAGCTGCTGCAGGCATTTGAAAAGTGAACCAGCAGATGGGCAATCTCTGTCTCTCAAAATAAGTGTAAAAATAAATTTAAAAAGCATATTCATTTTGGTGCAAATTAAAAAAAGATTTAGTAATTTATTTGGAGGGCAGAGTGACAGCGAGAGAGAAAGAGAGATCTTCCATATGCTGGTTCAGTTCCCAAAAGGTTGCAATAGCTAGGATTAGGCAAAGATGAAGCCAGGAGCCCTGAACTCCATCCTGGTGCCCTACGTGTGTGGCAGGGACCCAAGCACTTGGGCCATCGTCCGCTGCCTTCCCAGATGCACTGGCAGGAAGCTGGATCAGAAGCGGAGCAGCCAGGACTTGAACCAGCACTCCACCATGAGACAGCAGCTCTGCAAAGCCGTGGCTTAACCTACAATACCACAAGGCCTGCCCCCACCAACCCCCGCAAATTTTGGAAACCTATGTGTAGTTTTTCATAATAGGGATTTTCCATGAACTTGCTGAAGATCCTTTGCGTGGATGCAGACTGTTTTTCTTACTTCCTGTCCCTTCCTGAGAGGCAGCACTCTGCATACTCTGTCTTCATCTTGCTGCTTTTGCAGCAAAGGCTGTGTAAGTAAGCTGTGTCCCCCTGGAGTTTACTCGTTTCAGATGGGCCCGGCAGAGGGAAGTGCTGCCATCAATGCCACCCCACGCCGTCACCACGGCCCTGCCTGCAGCTGCTGCCCACAGTGGGGGAGGGCGGCACCTCCCACCACCCCATGCACCTTAGCCTGTAGACCGATGTGCCTGCAGGCAGTCAGGAGAGCACAGGCCATCCCCGTGGAAATGGTTTGTAGCTCTGTCCCTAAAGGAAATGCAAAGCTTTCTGTTAGTTCTTTACATAGGATGACTACCCAAAGTTCATTCTTTGAGACAAATTTAAAAGGAGAGAGCCTGGTGTGTAGGTATGGGTTGGACTCTCTCACTGTCACAGTCGAGGTTTGGAAATGCCCTTAGCTACTCAAATCCACTTCCTGCTCCACACAGAGGAGGCTACAAGTGCTGCTGGGAGGTAAACTCCTCCGCCAGCTGAGATTCCAGTGGCGGGGGCCTGCAAATTAATTAACAACAGACAGGTTAATAGGGAACAGTGTTATCACACATGTGAGCAGGAGCGGTTCTCTGAACAGTCAGGGGCAGGGTTTATTTATCAGCTTAGTGGTGTGTGTGCGCGTGGAGAGATGGCTACCGGGAAGTACTGGGAAGGCCATTTATCCAGCTCAGTTCCTAGGAGGTCCTGGTGATAAATTAGTCCCGTCCCATACAGGAGGCACCCTCAGAGGGGCGCCTGTGGCAGGGGAGTCCCATGAAGGCCTGCTACACCCATCAGAGGGAGCGGGCGATAAGCTCCCTCTCTTCCTGCAGCTGCTGTTTGTCCAGATGTCCTCAGACTGAGGTGGTCTCCATGCCACTCTCACGGGTTGTTAGTTCCCCCACTGCCCCGTCTGAACTCGACATGAGGTCTCCTAGACGAGGGCCAGGTGCTCTGCTGTGGAGAGAAGGCTCTGCTTAGAGGTCAGGAGTTAAGAGATCTGCGAGGGGCAGCGACAGGTCACAACAAGGATGAGAAAGCAGAAAACAATGCGAACACCCGGCCCCACATTCCACGGAAGCCGCTCTCACCCCTGGCGGTGGCTCAGTCCAGCTACACAACTGTCTCACTCAGTCTCTGGATTAGACGCTGCTTCTCCCACCTTGTTTAACGGAAGCCGCATGGTTTGCCAATGGCTGCACAAGGTCTTCCTTGGTGGGTGGGCAGTGTATCCAAGATGCGATTTGGGGGTACAGAGGCTAGGCTGATAACTCGATTGGTAGTGACAGTGATTCCATTGCTCTGGAAACTTGAAATTGGTTTTCCTAGATCATGAGTTCCCAAACTTGGAAGAAAGGACATTATAGATCTGACCTTGAGATACGCAGGTGGGCTGACTACAGTGTGTTCCTGGGATCTATATGATTCTGCTTTATGACACATCCCATGCCCATAATATGGCACTCAGGGGGCCAGGTATCCAAGACCACATCTTCCCTAATCATTTAGGTGAAAACCTTATAAATGCTTTATCACTGCATTCACAGAACAGCAGAGCTGCTCCAAGTCCCATGTGTGGAAGCTGCAAGCCAGGAACACTGTGTAGTGACTGGGAAAACAGTTAACAACCTATCAGATTAATTGGCATCACCAGCTGAGGGCTTGGGGGTGCCATCTGTCAATGAGCCATAGTGCTTCAGCACAGTATTGTTTAGGTGTGTAACCCAGAGGGGGCCCAGTGCCGCTGTCACTTTCAAAAGCAAGGAGAAACATTTCCCTGTGATCACCTAAAGGCCAGACTTGAGCTTTGCCTGGTGGTGTCCTAGGGCGTAATCACTCTGCCACAGGGGGAATGCATGGTCTCCACTGTGGATGCCACCTCCCTTCACACAGCCACTAGCCAGTGGTCCACCAGGGGCTTGCACTTGCAAGAGAAAAGCAAGTTCTTAGGCACTACGTAGAAGCTGACATAACCAGCAGCCAGACCGAGAGGAGCAGGGGTTGGGGTTGTGTGTTGTCAGAAAGCTTCTAAGAGTTAGTTGAAGCAGGACACAGTCTGAAAGGGAGCCCATTGTGGGGGGACAGAGAGAGAATCAAATAAACAGTGGAACTTAGTCAACCTGGTGCGAAACCCAAGATCCTAACTGGTGTCTTAGCCACCAGCCCAAATGCCTGCCCCGGGAATTCTGTTTTCATGGTGGTAGCAGTGGATAGCAGTCTCTCGTAAGACCCCACTGCAAGGTGGGAACAATGCTTATTTTCTTTTATTAAAAGATGTATTATTTATTTTAAAGATAGGTTTACAGAGAGAAGGAGAGAGACAAAGGTCTTCCACCTGCTGGTTCACTTCCCAAATGGCTGTAATGGCTGGGGCTGAGCCAGGCCAAACCCAAGAGCCTGGAACATGGGTGGCAGGGGTCCAAGCACTCGGGCCATTTGCTGGTGCTTTCCTATACACATCAACAGGGAGCTGGATCCAAACTGGTGCTCATATGGGATGCTGGTGTCACAGGTGGTAGCTTAACGTGTGTGCCACAATGCCACCCTCAACAACACACATTTTCTTTTAAAAACCTGATGTGCGAGGGTACTTCACAAAGTTAATGGGAAATGGAACTAAATGGTAAGTTATTAAGTAATTTGGGTGCAAATTGTGAAACCCAACCATAGGTCTACTTGACCACACAAATGGGATGGCAGCTGTCCACAAAGGCCATGTTTTCACCAGTAGCAGAGAAGCTCCTAGTTGAGCAATTCTCACATGTGATGGTCATGGTGTTAAATTGTTCACTCAGGACCCTGTAATGCTCAGGCAACGGAAGGTACAGATGCAACCGGTGGGCATAGGCAGCAAGGACTTGTTTCCAAAGGCATCAGGTGGCCGGCGCCATGGCTCACTTGGTTAATCCTCCACCTGCGGCGCCAGCATCCCATATGGGCACCGGGTTCTAGTCCCGGCTGCTCCTCTTCCAGTTCAGCTCTCTGCTGTGGCTCAGGAGGGCAGTGGAGGATGGCCCAAGTGCTTGGGCCCTGCACCCACATGGGAGACCAGGAGGAAGCACCTGGCTCCTGACTTCGGATCAGCGTAGTTCTGGCCGTAGCAGCAATTTGGGGAGTAAACCAATGGAAGGAAGATCTTTCTCTCTGCCTCTCTCTCTCTCACTGTCTAACTCTATCTGTCAAATAAAAAAAAAAAAAAAAAAGGCATCAGGCTTCTTGTTTACAGAATACCAGGTCTGCAAGGGGTAAGGGTGATGCTCCAGCCACTTGTGTCCAGTTTCTCGACCGATTATTTTTTCCCCTAGAGTTCTTCACATGTCTAGATTTTTTGGCTCACTTGTGAGGATAGTAGTGGGTATGAATTTTAATGACTGGGGCCAGCATTGTGGCACAGCTAATTAAGTTGCAGGTTATGATACTGGCTGGCATCCCATATCAGGGGTGTTGCAGTCTGTTTGAGTCCCTGCTACTCGGCTTATGTTCCAGCTTCCTGCTAATGCACCTGGCAAAGCAGCAAAGGACGGCAAGGATGGTTGGGCCCCTTCCAGCCACATGGGAGACCCAGATGGAATCCCAGGCTCCTGGCTTCAGCCTGGCCCAGCCCTGGCCGTTGCTGCCAGTTGGGGAGAATGAACCAGCAGATGGAAGATCTCTCTTTGACTGTCCTTCTCTCTGCATCTCTGCCTTTCAAATAAGTAATTTTTTAAAAGGAAATTTTAATGACTATCCCAGGGTCTTTGCAAACAAATGGTTTATTTCTGCTGCAAAATCAGTTCCTTGGTCCAATTTAATTCACAAAAGGATACCAGACATGGACTGGTCTGAGACGGTCTCTGCCACTCCCGCAGCATCAGCACGTGGTCTGGATGGAGAGCACAGCCCGAACACCAGTGTGCAGGGAGAACAGTCCAGCGTGGAGGGCCCCGCAGGCTGCCTACCTCCAGAATTCCAGTGAGATCTGCACATGGCCAGAAATGCTAACGGTCAGCAAAGTCTCCAGTGGCTTCATTGTCCCATTGTGCATATGAGTCAAGTATTTTCAAATGTGCAGTGTGTTGCTGTCTTCTGGCATTTTAAGAAAGCCTTCTGGCTGGGGAGACCCTGTGCTTCCAAGATGAATCCATTTTTTTAATACAGCAGACTCTTTTTATCCTTTTTTTTTTTTTTGGACAGGCAGAGTGGACAGTGAGAGAGAGAGACAGAGAGAAAGGTCTTCCTTTTGCCGTTGGTTCACCCTCCAATGGCCGCTGCGGTTGGCGCGCCGTGGCCGGCGCACCGCGCTGATCCGATGGCAGGAGCCAGGGGCTTATCCTGGTCTCCCATGGGGTGCAGGACCCAAGCACTTGGGCCATCCTCCACTGCATTCCCTGGCCACAGCAGAGAGCTGGCCTGGAAGAAGGGCAACAGGGACAGGATCGGTGCCCCAACTGGGACTAGAACCTGGTGTGCCGGCGCCGCAAGGCGGAGGATTAGCCTAGTGAGCCGCGGCACCAGTTATCCATTTTTTTAAAAAAAGATTTTTAAAATTTATTTTGAAAGTCAAAGTTACACAGAGAGCAAGAGAGATCTTCCACCTGCTTATTCACTCCCCAAGTGGCTGCAACGGCCAGGGCTGAGTCAGGCTGAAGCCAGGAGCCAGGAGCTTCTTCCAGGTCTCCCCACGTGGGTGGCAGGAGCCTAAGCACTTGGGCCATTCTCCACTGCTTCTCCTAGGCCATCAGCAGGGAGCTGGTTTGGAAGTGGAGTAGCCAGGACACAAACTAGCAGCCATATGGGATGCCGGTGTTGCATGTGGCAACTTAACCGGCTATGCCACAATGCAGCCCCCCTCCCCCCTTTAAAAATATTTATTTATTTTGAAAGTCAGAGTCACAGAGAGGGAGAGACAGAGAGTCAATTCTTAGAGATGATAAAAGGCCCATCAGCAACCCTGAACCTGACTTGTAGCAGGCCCTACACCCAGGACCAGGTGCAGGGCAATTGTGGGCCAGCCCATAGCTTAAATCCCAGGCAAACTATTCAAGCTAGCTAGTCCTCATCTGTTCACCTGGCGCCACCTTTCCTTCCTGTGGAAAGTCCACCAAGGGCCTTGCCCAAAGTGTCCCCTCAGTGTGGTCATGTCTCTGGACCAGACTGGGCTGTCCCCTAAGTGACCCTGCATGGAGCCTCTGTATCTAGGCCTGTTGAAAACAGTTTTTTTTTTTTTTTTTTCCCCTGAGCCTCTCCTCTGTCTCCTTTTTTGCCTTCTCTGACTACCTGAGGGATCCATTCCTGGCTGCCCATATAGCAACGTTGTCAGCCGTGTCATTCCACTCTGTGAGTACCTGACAGTGAACAAGAGCAATTATATAGGCAGACAAGCAGCTGCAACAGGACGGCAACCATATGGCCGCTGGGGGCAGGAGAAGGTTTTCCCAACTGGGACAATGCCATGGCAGAGGTAGCCAGGGTCACCAGGGAGAGTTTTCCCTTTGGCCAGTGTAGCAGCTCAGGCGGGCATATCTGAGGCTTGTGTTTAGACGGAGTGGGTGTGGACTACCCACGCACGTGGGTAAGAGTTCTACCAGTGGTCAGAGACCACCTCCAGGGTTGTAAGGCAGCCATGTGGCTGTCTCCGGCTTGGAGCCTGTCAGAGGAGCAAGCTACAGGGAAGTGGCTGGGCTGCTGTGGAGTGGACAGGTGCTCTACTGACGAGCTGGAGGGAGCAGAAGTTCAAACGACGGAAGGTGACGGCTGTCAATCACAGTGGCAGCAACAGGTCTGACAAACACAAGGAACGTGCCTGGGATTTGCTCGTCCTGGAACACCCACGGTTGTCACCTGTTTGCCAGGTGCTACAGGTGAAAGGGTTTGTCAAAACTGGGTGAACTGAAGGCAGGTGTGGGGGGGCACATGCTACGGTCAGTGCTGCAGCAAGCCTCCTGTGGGTGTGTGGGGAGGAGCAGGAAGATTTGGAAGCCCCTGGTGGCAACAGCCCCCGTCCCTTGAAGTTTGTCTTTGGGAAAAAGACGGACAAAACTCAAGGTGCTTGGAGGTGCACAAGCATTTTCTTTGTCTACGTTCAGCTTAGCTCAGGTGTACCACTGAATGACCCACACATACAAAACCTCTCACCCTTTCCCACATTAAGAAATAATGTATTTTTTTATTTTATTTATTTATTTATTTTGACAGACAGAGTGGATAGTGAGAGAGAGACAGAGAGAAAGGTCTTCCTTTTTGCCCTTGGTTCACCCTCCAATGGCCGCTGCGGCCGGCGCATCTCGCTGATCCGAAGGCAGGAGCCAGGTGCTTCTCCTGGTCTCCCATGGGGTGCAGGGCCCAAGGACTTGGGCCATCCTCCACTGCCTTCCCAGGCCACAGCAGAGAGCTGGCCTGGAAGAGGGGCAACCGGGATAGAATCCAGCGCCCCAACCGGGACCAGAACCCAGTGTGCCGGCGCCGCAAGGCGGAGGATTAGCCTGTTGAGCCACGGCGCCGGCCAAGAAATAATTTAAATACAGTCTTCACTGATGAAACACGAGAGCATGACAATACAGAAAGCTCATTCAACCCACTTCACACAGGCTCTCACAGAGGAGCTGTCCCTTCCCGAACACAGGACAAACCAAGTCAGCACGAACTCCTACTGTCGGTGGACAGAGGGTCAGGGAAACGCAGGACCTCAGAAACAAGACAGGGCCACAACGGCAACCAGCAAACCACTCACGGCTGAGTCCCAAACACCGCTAAATGTGGGTCACCAGCAGAGACCCGCTGCACCACGAAACATGGCCCTGCCATCGCTGACTCCTCCAGTGGGGAGCAGGTGCAGCAGGCACGGCCCTGCAGCCCCGCGGCTTTCTGTACATGCTGTGCGTGTCTGCCCCAGGCCCCCTGTGAGAACGTCCTTGACACCGACCTGGGTTGTGGACCAGCTGCCTTGGCCCCTGGGCCGTGGCTGTTGCAGCCTCCCGCATCTCTGCAGCTGAATTTGCTCTCGTGGTTGTAGCCCCAGGCGGGCAGCAGGGGCATTGCCTTGGCCGTGGCTGCAGCTGCCAGCATGTCTGGGGCACCAGTGAGTTGTGGTTGTGGCCCTGGCAGGCAGAGCCATAGGTGAGGCTGCCATAAGCCCCCAGCCCTCCGAGGCTGGGCGACGGAATGTAGCCTGGTCGCCCCCAAACCCTCGCTTCCATCCGCTTGGGGCCGTGTCCATGGCCTGCAGTGGGACTCCTGGGGAGACTGGGGAAGCCTGTACTGCTGGACCTGCCAAAGGGGATTTTGAAACCGCAGCGTTAACTGTGACAGTTACCCTCCGGGGCTGAGCACAGGCAATGCGTGCCTCTGTGAAGCCCCTGTCTCCTCCAATCCCCTCTTGGGACAGGAGGGCTCCGACCACACACCCCACTTCTCATGCTCCCCCATGGCTATGCTATGTTTAATCGCTGGCATGCAAATGGCCCAGTCGCCTGGGGTCCCCGCTCTCGGCTACCTGCCTACTCCAACGTCCCCCTCAGGACTCCGGGCTCAGAAATCATCCAGGAGTTGACAGTGTCCTCCCTTCTGTGGTGCTTCCTGCTGGGTAGGGGCCAGGGCTAGGGAGGTTTAGAGCCCGAGTCCCTGCTGTCGGGAGCCCAGGCAGGAACCTGCTGTAGACACTGGGAGGTGGCCACCCCCAAGGGTGGCAGGGGCTGATACTTTTGGAGAACAAGGAGGGCGAGTGGGAGAGAAGAGACGAAGTTGGTCAGAAGGCTGAGGACTACTGAGGGGACATCTCGGGTCTTCCATGGGGGAGGTCGCAGAGCCCCCCCCCCGCCCCAGGCTGCACAGACTTTAACTTGGGGCGTCTCCCACACCCAGCTGGCCATGCCGTGCACTGCAACTGCTATACACACATAGTGAGTTGGGGAGGGATCCCTTCCAAAGGAGATCCATCCTCTCAGGTCTTCATAAGGACTGGTTCCCCTGGCTGGTTGGAGACGGGGAGGCTGGTCCCCCTCGGGGCCCAGGGAGGACCTTGCTCCCATGTTCCTGGACAGGCCGCTGCACGT
Source organism: Lepus europaeus (assembly GCF_033115175.1). Taxonomy (NCBI): domain Eukaryota; kingdom Metazoa; phylum Chordata; class Mammalia; order Lagomorpha; family Leporidae; genus Lepus; species Lepus europaeus. The sequence continues at coordinate 122,933,719 of NC_084834.1, read as the reverse complement.
GTCCCAGAGCTAAGGACTCAGGGTCAAGGCCGAGGTCAGAGTAGGAAGAGGAGACCTTCAGAAAGCAGCTCACGCAGACCCTGCTGAAGGCCTGTTTGAACCCTAAGAAGAGGGACAGAGAGGAGCTCTAGCCTGGCATAGTTTGTTCAGGGTGTGTCTTAGAATCTGGCTGGCCCCCTCTGCTTTACCCAAGGCCTGGGGTGACCACAAAGAGTAGAGAACACTGGAACCCCAGGCTCCTGGCTGCAAGGGGTTATCCCAGAGACTGAGGCCGCTCCACTGTCGCTCAGCGAGGAGCCACCTCCCTGGCGTGCTCCGCCCCAGTCTGGCCTGCACAGGCGCCCACGAGAACCAGAAGAGATTTAAACCCGTGGCATGGGCAGGTTGAGAGAGGTCCATCTCCCAGACCTCCCCTGGATATGGTCCCCTCTGCCGCAGGGGAGGTGGAGCCAGCTGGCTCCTCTGAGGTTGTCCTAGATGCGAAGGGCACAGCTCTATCAGATTTATCAGTGTTTTCCGTGGCCTTGGCACAGCTGCTGTAAGCCACCCCTGAGCCACGCGGGCCCTGAAGGCCTTGCCCTGGGACGAGCCTCCCTTCAGAGTTGAGGAGACGGCCTTTCCTCTTGGAGTGCTGAGGCAGGGCTGGAGGGAGAGCTGGGATCAGGGCCCTGCAGCAAGTCTTCCACCTGGGCAGCCCCCTTGGCTGCCTGCTCTGCTCCTGTGCTTCTTTGCCTCCACCTTTGCAATTACTGCAGCTTCCCAGGCTCCGTGGACAGCCTCCAGGCGCTGCAGGACTTGGGCCCTGCACTTCATAGGAGAGTCTCTGGGGCAGATCCTTCCAGATCCCCCTGGGGTATGCAGGACAAGGCAGGCATCCTCAGGGTCCTGTATGTTAGCTCTTCCCCTCTGCCTCTCTGAAGGTGTTACAGTAACCTGGGGTGGCGAAATTCCCTTTCAAACACGCACCAGAGGCTGAGTGGTGGATCAGAAACAATGGATTGATGCCAGCAGGCTCAGTGGGATTGCTTCCGAAGACGGATCCCTGAATGCAGGTACCTTCCAATATTTAGAGGCTCATCGGCATCACGCCATGACAGTCACAGCATTGGTGGGTTTGAACTTCAGCCTACATGACTCGGGACCACTCACGAGAACCTGGTCTACGTGACGTGGGACCACACTTACGGGGAATTGGAACTGGGTTACAGAATAACCGGGGGCAGCTGCTTCACCAGGTGATTGTGAGCAGCCACTCTCCAAAGTTATGTCCGGAGTCTTGTTCTCCCCCCGCACCCCCCTTGTCTCTGATTGCAGCCTTATTTTCCCTTAGGGGACTCTTGTGAGGGCACTAAGCGTCACTTGTTGTGCGCAGGTGTTTGGGGGAAGGGTCTCTATCATAGTTCTGCTGTGGACAAAGTGGCTCCCTTCTGTGTACCTGGCCTGAAGGTCGTCTCTGTTGGAACAGGTCTGGCTGCTGACTTCAGAGAGAACGGGGGCCCTTGCTTAGGCACAGACAGAAGGGAGGCAGGATTCAGGGTGGGACAGACCAGACAGCACCCTCTGACATCTAAAGCCATTGGGGACCTCTTCGCTCTATAAGGCTGGACAGCAGGTGGGAGGTGAAGACATTTAGGGCTGTCTCAGAGCCAGTTTAAAGCCCCTTTAGGCCAGCATTGTGGTTAGGCCACTCTGTGCAACAGCAACTTCACCTCTGGGCACTGGTTGAGTCCCGGTTGCTCCACCTCCAATCCCACTTCCTGCTAATGCACCTGGGAAACCAGCAGAAGATGGCCCAGTGCTGGGGCCCCTGCACCCATGTGGGTGACTGGATGGAGTTCCAGGCTCCTGGCTTCAGCCTGGCTCAGCTCCGGCCATTGCACTTGAAGAGTGAACAGCGAATGGAAGATCTCTTAACTCTGACTTTCAAATAAATAATTTGTTTCCTTGCTTGTTTGTGAAGCCTTTCAGCCAGTAGGGCTGCTGCTGCCACGGCCCAGGGGCATCCACCCATCCCTGAGCCAGGGTCTAGTCTTCTTAAGAAACACCTCAGCGAGCCAGCGCTGTGGCTCAACAGGCTAATCCTCTGCCTAGCGGTGCCGGCACACCGGGTTCTAGTCCCAGTTGGGGTGCCGGATTCTGTCCTGGTTGCCCCTCTTCCAGGCCAGATCTCTGCTATGGCCCGGGAGTGCAGTGGAGGACGGCCCAAGTCCTTGGGCCCTGCACCCGCATGGGAGACCAGAATAAGCACCTGGCTCCTGGCTTCGGATCAGCGCAGTGCGCCGGCCACAGCGTGCTGGCCACAGCGGCCATTGGAGGGTGAACCAACGGCAAAGGAAGACCTTTCTCTCTCTCTCTCTCTTTCACTGTCCACTCTGCCTGTCAAAGATTAAAAAAAGAAAAGAAAGACACACCTCAGCGGTCCTCTGTGGGGCCCAGAGCCCACCCTCACCTCGCTTCCCAGCACTGTACAGTGGTCTAGCCGCTTGGGGCAGCCCCAGCACAGGGGCTTGTGAGCACTACCTCCTGTTCTCACTTCTGTTGGCACTTTCCCCTTTGAGGGCCTCATGCAGAGGCCAGGTCAGCAACCTGTACCCAGGGATCCACAGCTGGCAATATCTGGTCAGACCCAAAAAGTTCTGAGCTGGTTTGGGTTGTGGGAGGTGGTGTCTGATCTACTGTTGACACTCATTCTCCAGGCCATTTGCGAGCCCTGGATTTACAATTAATCCCAAGTATCCAACTTCACCAGCCGGCCCTTGGCTCAGGATACCTCATACCCCTGCTGGGCTGTGACCTGGGTGGGGGGCGGGGGAGGTATCCTTGCTCTAGCTCTTTCGAAGGGGAGCAAATCAGTACATCATCTACATACTGGAGGAATGTCCCTGTTCTAAGGCCAAGTCTCTAAGGTCCTAGGCAGGGGTCCTAGGCAGGTCTGCTGAACCCCCTTCCCACCTCCAATGTTGTTGCTTTTGAACGCAGAGAACCTGGGAGGCTTGGATGCAAAGGTTGGCAACACACGGCGCCTGTAAGACAGGGCTGCGAACCTGCGCCTTCCTGGAGGACTTTCCCCGAGCAGGTGCAAGGGCTGGGTCCCCTAACAGAGATGCACCTGCTGGTGTCCCCAGGGTTTGGGAGTTCAGGGGCTGCAGCCTGGCCCCTGCGGCGGGCTTTCCGGGGTGCCGGCTGGTCTGGAGTTCTTCACCGGATTAAGAAAGAGGCGGCTGTACCTGCCCTTCCCGGGCCCGGTCCGCCCAGTCCTTCTAAGCACTGGTGTTGCTACAGGGTAGAGGAACCTCACCAGTCCCCCAACAGGGCTCACGCATCGGAGAGCCTGTCCCGGACGTGAGAGAAGCCCCGAGCTCTGGCAGGATTCCTCCGCCTGCGAAGTGCACCTGCTCCCTGCTTCCCGCGGGCACCCCCGGGGCCACGAGCCGGCCAGGGCAGACAGGGAGCTGTCGGGCGCTGGGCATCCCTCGCCCGGGGGCCAGGCTCTGCTGCCCGGGCGCCTTTCCTATCGGAGCAGGGCGTCGCGTCTAGCGCCCGCGGCGCCCTTCCCGGGTGCGGGGCCTTACCTGCGCCGAGACCCTGTAGACAAAGTCCGGGTCCGAGGTCCGCCCGGTTCCGGCTCCTGCAGCCGCGCGGATCCGCCCGGGGCAAGCGAAGCGCCAAGGGTCTCGGGGTCCGTGCCGGCTGGGGAGTCGGGGCCGCCGCAGAGAGCAGCCCAGCTCCAGACGGGGACCTGCTCAGCCCACGCCGCTAACCTTCGCCTCCACCGGACCCACACGCCCTGGGGCGGGGCGGAAGGAGAGCCGCGAGACCGGCAGCCAATCCTCGGGAGTGTGGGCGGGGCATGAGGCGGGCCACTGGAAGAGCGGCCAATCGCCGCGGAGACTCGGGGTGGGGGTGGAGCAGGGAGGCGGGCCAATCTCTGCGAAGACGGGGCGGAGTGAGGGCGTGTCGGTGGCGAGCCCGGCGATTGGCCGCCGGAGACCCAATGCCAGCCCGGTCCTCCCGGCCTCTGCGGTGGCGGGAGTCCGAGCCCAGCCTGTGGTGCGGAAGCTCCGTTCTGAGAGGCGGGGTCCTCAGGCCCTCCGGTCCTCGGCACTGGTGGGGCTGGTCCTCTCAGGCCGACCGCGCCCTCAGGTATTCTGGGAGGCTTTCGCGGTCGTGCCGCAGGCGTGCGCTGGCCCAGGGTCCCGGTGCTGTCAGTGTGAGAGTGGACAGTGGCTGTCGTGGGCTCACGGTCCTGGTGCTGTCAGTGTGAGAGTGGACAGTGGCTGTCGTGGGCTCACAGTCCTGGTGGTGTCAGTGTGAGAGTGGACAGTGTCTGTCCTGGGCTCACGGTCCTGGTGGTGTCAGTGTGAGAGTGGACAGTGGCTGTCGTGGGCTCACGGTCCTGGTGTTGTCAGTGTGAGAGTGGACAGTGTCTGTCCTGGGCTCACGGTCCCAGTGGCATCAGTGTGAGAGTGGACGGTGGCTGTCGTGGGCTCACACCTGGTGGTGTCAGTGTGAGAGTGGACGGTGGCTGTTGTGGGTTACAGTCCTGGTGGTCAGTGTGGGAGTGGACAGTGTCTGTCCTGGACTCACGGTCCTGATGGTGTCAGTGTGAGAGTGGACAGTGTCTGTCCTGGGCTCACAGTCCCGATGGCATCAATGAGAGAGTGGACAGTGTCTGTCCTGGACTCACGGTCCTGGTGGTGTCAGTGTGAGAGTGGACAGTGTCTGTCCTGGGCTCACGGTCCTGATGGTGTCAGTGTGAGAGTGGACAGTGGCTGTTGTGGGCTCACGGTCCTGATGGTGTCAGTGTGAGAGTGGACAGTGGCTGTTGTGGGTTACAGTCCTGGTGGTCAGTGTGAGAGTGGACGGTGGCTGTTGTGGACTCATGGTCCTGGTGGTGTCAGTGTGAGAGTGGACGGTGGCTGTTGTGGGCTCATGGTCCTGGTGGTGTCAGTGTGAGAGTGGACGGTGGCTGTCCTGGGCTCATAGTCCTGGTGGTGTCAGTGTGAGAGTGGACGGTGGCTGTCCTGGGCTCATAGTCCTGGTGGTGTCAGTGTGAGAGTGGACAGTGGCTGTTGTGGGTTACAGTCCTGGTGGTCAGTGTGAGAGTGGACAGTGGCTGTCCTGGGCTTACACCTGGTGGCGTCAGTGTGAGAGTGGACAGTGGCTGTCGTGGGCTCACACTTGGTGGTGTCAGTGTGAGAGTGGACAGTGGCTGTCGTGGGCTCACACCTGGTGGTGTCAGTGTGAGAGTGGACAGTGTCTGTCCTGGGCTCACGGTCCCGGTGGTGTCAGTGTGAGAGTGGACAGTGTCTGTCCTGGACTCACGGTCTTGATGGTGTCAGTGTGAGAGTGGACGGTGGCTGTTGTGGGTTACAGTCCTGGTGGTCAGTGTGAGAGTGGACAGTGCTGTTGTGGGTGCTGTGGTGGTCCTTACATCCTTAGCTTCCCTGCTCCTGCACTTCCCATCCCTACTTGGGCCTTTTCCCTACCCAGGCACCTGCACCTGTCCCTCCCCTGGTTTGGGCTCTGGTCACCATGGTCTGTTCCCCAGGCGCCTCCCCTCTGTCATGTTTGCTTTTCTGTGTGGCTCTACCACACGCCTTGCTAATGTGAGCTCATTAACTCCTATCTTGTTTTTCTGATAGCTCTTGGAAACATCTTCCATTAGCGTTTCTTTACCCTGGATTGCACTGTGGTGAGCTCACCCACTGGCTGGAGTAATGCTGTTTTCCACCATGCGAGCTACTGCTCTTAGAACAATCCTCTGTCTTATTTTTAAAAGATTTATTTATTTATTTGAAAGGCAGAGTTACAGTGAGACACACACACACACACAGACCTTCCATCTTCTCGTTCACTCCTCAAATGGCTGCAACGGCTGGGGCTGGGCCAGGCAGAAGCCAGGAGCCTGGAACCCTGTTGACATCTTTCCCGTGGGTGCCGGGGCCCAAGCACTCGGGCCATCTTCCACTGACTTCCCAGGCGCATTAGCAGGGACTGGGTGGGACCCGGAGCAGCCGGGACTTCAAGGAGCGCTCGTGCAGGGTGCCAGCCTCACGGGTGGTGGTTTCACCTGCTCTGCCACGCGTGGGCCCCTGGAACAATCCTCTACACCTGTGTGTGGTGGACACTGTTTCTAACCAGGCTTTTGTTGTTGCTGAATTCTCTTTTCCTCTTTGCCCACTAAGTGCACACTTTCTTTTTCCCAAGCTATTTTTGCCTACATGAATGCCTTTCTCAGTAGAGCTGAATAAGGCCAGGGGTGAGGGACCTTGACTGTGAAATAATATGAGAAAGAAACTCAATCCTTGAAGCAAGAGCCTCATGTTTGTATGGAATCGATAACGCGGAGACCCTGCCATGTGCCAAACACGGTGGTAGCCCTGGGAGAAAACAGTGAGGACACTCCCCAGACATGACCTTGCCCTTGAGAGCTTTTCAGCCTAGTGTCTAATGTGTCTGATGTTTAAAAATGGAAAATTAGGGCCCGGCACTGAGGTGCAGCAGGTTAAGCTGCCGTCTTCAGTGCCAGTATCCCATATGGGTGCCGGTTCATGTCCCGGCTGCTCTGCTTCCAATCCAGGCCTCTGCTAACACACCTGGGAAAGCAGCAGAAGATGGCCCAAGTCCTTGGGCACCTGCACCCCTGTGGGAAACCAAGAAGAAGCTCCTGGCTTCCGACTGGCCCAGCTTTGGCCAATGTGGCCATTTGCGGAGTGAACCAGTGGTTGGAAGATCTCTCTCTCTTTGTTTCTCCCTCCCCCCCCCCCCGACTTTTAAATAAACAAGTAAATCTTTTTTTAAAAAATGGAAAATTACCACTCAACAAGAGCTCAGATGGAGGGGAGGCTGAGGAAGGGGTGGTGAAAAGGAGGGCTGAAGATGAGCTTCTGAGCCGAGGAGAGGGGCTTGGGGTGCAGCTCTGAGTGGAGGCTGTGTGCTGTAGGAAGGAGCTCAGGGCATGCTGGGAGATAGGGGGATGGTGGTTGCTGTGACCTGCACGGAGTGGCCAGGCGTGGGGACAGAGAGGTGTGGGATGAGGTGAGGTACAGACTGGGCTGCAGGCGAGGCGTTGGCTGCACAGGCTGGAGGCTGATGGACCACGCTGGACCTCACAGACCATGACAAAAATGCCCATAGACGATGATCTCTGATGAGTCAGGGTGGGATAAGGGTTGCCAGGGACTGCGAGATAGGAAGGTTGGCCATAGCGTACAAAAGTACACTTAGAGAAGGGGAAGACGTTCTGATGTTCTGTAGCCCAGGAAAGTGACTATGGTTGACCATAACTTACTGTGTATTTCATGTAGCCTGAAGAAAGGATTTGGGAAGAAATGATAAATGTTCAACATACTGGATCTGCATCTCATTGGGTTGTGATGTGTTGTATTCATGGATCCAAACATCACATTGTATCCCATAAGTATGCACAGTTTTTAATTGTCAGCTTAAAAAATTTTTTTAAAAAGAACACATAAACTCTCAGACATGATGTGTTGTATAAATGTGCATCAATCAAAAGTTGATATTTGTGGGGCCGGCACTGTGGCGTAGCAAGCTAAGCCTCCACTTGTGGCTCCAGCATCCCACATGGGTGCTGGTTTTAGTCCCAGCTGCTCCACTTACAATCCAGCTCTCTGCTATGGCCTGGGAAAGCAGTGGAAGATGGCCCAAGCCCTTGGGCCCCTGCATCCACGTGGGAGACTTGGAAGAAGCTCCTGGCTCCTGGCTTTGGACCAGCCCAGCTCTGGGAGTTGCAGCCATCTGGGGAGTGAACCAGAGGGTAGAAGACCTTTCTCTCTGTCTCTCCTTTTCTTTGTCTGTAACTATGCCTTTCAAATAAATAAATAACATCTTTTAAAGAAAAGCTGATGTTTGCAAGCGCTGTGTGTGTTCAGCGTTAAGTGATCGTGCTGCTAGCCTTGGCTACACGGCATACTGTGCTCTGGGCTCCTGGGACGTCTCCGTGGATGACCTCATCTCGTCCTTGCAAGTGCTACACCCAGTAGGCTTCCTCATTTTGAGGACTCACGTGGTGCTGATATTTTGTGAGAGCTATTCTATCCCCAGTTGTATTAGTTCACTGAGAAATACCCGAGGCAGCCAACTTTACAAAGAGAAAATGTCTACTAGCACACAGTTCTGGAGGTTCAAGTCCAAGACGGGGCAGCTCTTTTTGGGTGTCTGGTGAAGGCAGCAGATGGCAATGACCAAGCCCTCACATGGTTCACCAAGAGGCAGGCCCAACGTGGCTTTTATGTTATTTTTATTTATTTTTTAATGGTTAGACCATATGGAACCTTTTTTTTTTTTCAGATTGGTTTATTTATTTGGAAGAGTTACAGAGAGAAAGGGAGAGAAAGACACAGATTGTCCATTCAATGATTCACTCCCCCAGATGGCCTCTACGGATGTGGCTGGGCTGGGCTGGGTCAGGCCAAAGCCAGGATCCAGGAGTTTCTTCCAGGTCTTCCACAGGGATAGCAGGGGCCCAAGCACTTGGACCATCTTCTGCTGCTTTTCCCAGGCCATTGGCAGGGAGCTGGATCAGAAGTGGAGCAGCCGGGACATGAACCGGAGCTGGTGGCTTTCCCTGCTATGCCATAATGCAGGCCCCCAGCTCAGCTTTTAAAACCAGCTCTCTTTGGAGAACTCCCTCCTGAGGGCATGTCCTTAACGATGCAGAACCCTCTACTCAGCCTCCCTTCTAAACACCATAATTGGGTTAAGTATCCACCCTCTAAATAACATTAGCTTATGATTTGGGGATTTAAAGACTTGCATGGGCCGGCGCCGTGGCTCAACAGGCTAATCTTCCACCTTGCGGCGCCGGCACACCGGGTTCTAGTCCCGGTCAGGGCGCCGGATTCTGTCCCGGTTGCCCCTCTTCCAGGCCAGCTCTCTGCTATGGCCCAGGAGTGCAGTGGAAGATGGCCCAAGTGCTTGGGCCCTGCACCTCGTGGGAGGCCAGGAGAAGCACCTGGCTCCTGCCTTCGGATCAGCGCGGTGTGCCGGCCATTGGAGGGTGAACCAACGGCAAAGGAAGACCTTTCTCTCTCTCTCTCTCTCTCTCTCTCTCTCTCACTGTCCACTCTGCCTGTAAAAAAAAAAAAAAAAGACTTGCATGAATTTAGGAGCCAACTCATGTTCAGACTGAAGCAGTCTAATCGTGTGGATGGCTGGTGGATGTATGGGAACCCTAAGCACCGTTGATGAGTGAGTCATACTGGAACACTCGCATGCTTGTTGCACAAACACATATTAGGACATTGAGATGTTAGCTGTGAGGGCAAAACAGCAGGCGCAGGTGCAGGGTGGCAGCATGGGATTCTCAACTTCTGTAACATCGAGGGCACTCTTCCTTAGAAGTGACTGTGGGGTACATTTGGAAACCTTTGAAATTCAGTGACTGCATTAACGCAGTCACAGAAGTTGCACGTTGCCTAAATAATAGCATGCCCTCTCCCATAGCACTTGATTCTATTGGTTTTTATTTTATTTTTTAAAGATTTATGTTTTATTTTACTTGAAAGGCAGAGAGAGAGAGAGAGAGAGAGTCTATCTGCTGGTTCACTCCCAAGATGGCCTCAACAGCTAGGGCTCGGTCAGGCTGAAGCCAGGAGCCAGGAGCTTCTTCTGGGTCACCCACGTGGGTGCAGGGGCCCAAGTAGTTGGACCATCTTCTGCTGCTTTTCCAAGGTGCATTAGCGGGGAGTTGGATCGGAAGTGGAACAGCCAGGACTCAAACCAGTGCCCAAATGGTATGCCGGCAATGCAGGCAGAGGCTTAATCTTCTATGCCACAGTGCTGGCCCTTGGATTTTTAAATACTGTGGTTTTGTTATTTCTTTCTTTCTTTCTTTCTTTTTTTTTTTTTTTTACAAAAATGTCCCTTAAAATAATCACACATGGGGCCGGTGCTGTGACACAGCAGGTTAAAGCCCGAGCCTGAAGTGCTGGCATCCCATATGGGTGCCAGTTCAAGTCCCAGCTGCTCCACTTCTGATCCAGCTCCCTGCTAATGTGCCTGAGAAAGCCATGTACCATGTGGGAGATAGGGAAGAAGCTCCTGGCTCCTGGCTTTGAATCAGCTCAGCTCTGGCTGTTACAGCCATTTAGGGAGTGAAGACCTCTCACTCTTTCTCTGTCTCTACCTCTCTCTGTAACTGTCTTTCAAGTAAATAAATCTTTTTTTTTTTAAAAAACATGATTATACATTATATATTTTTTAAGATTTATTTACTTAAGAGGCAGAGTGATGGGGAGAGAGAGAGAGAGAGAGCGAGATCTCCCCAAATGTCTGTAATGGCCAGGCCTGGGCCAGGCCAAAACCAGAAGCCAGGAATTTCATCTGGGTCTGTCACGTGGGTAGCAATGGCCATCTGTGGCTGCCTTCCCGGTTGCATTAGCAGAGAGCTGCATGGGAAATGGAGCAGCCAATACTCGAAGAGTCGCTCTGATAGAGGATACAGACAACCCAAGTGATGGCTAATCCACTGCACCACAACACAGACTCCCGCATGTTGTCCATTACCCTTAGCATTCAGGGTACTCCATAAGATTACTATATAAATTATATCTGGTCAGGCTGATTAATTAGCATAAAGCATCCAATTGCAAATAGAGCCGACATGAGCTGTTTAATTCTGTTAAGGAAAATTGACTGGAGATAAGCCTGCTTCTTCTGCAGCATAATTTTAATTAGAGTGCCTGGTCTGAGTCAAACAGGAACACAAAGCCCCAGGGCTTCTATTTCTGGTGGTGCCACAGCTTTGCTGTTACACCCGGAGTGAGGTGGAGCCTGTTACTTTGTTTCCATCTGCAAAATGTAGTCAATGCTTTTAGCAGTTTCCCCAGGAGTAGCAGGATTAACGAGCACCACAAATGACCTTGACCTGTTTTGTAACTGCAAATGCATTTCCACTGCTATCCTGTCACGAGAAGTGAAAATCTGCTTTTTTTTTTTTCCGACTGGCGAGTTAATATGAGGCTGAAACTTTGAAATCTGGAATATGTAGCTGATTAGCTGCTCTCCAACATGCCAGGTTCCAAATTTAAACAAAGTTAATAAAATAAATCTTTCATGTACTAATCAAAACAGTGAGAAGGAATTGAGACAGCTGCCTTATAAATCAAGGACTATTTGCTTTTCTGGAAATGCACTCTTTATTTTTAGTGAGATTAGTACGAGTATCTGAAATACATTACTAACGTTTGTGTTGAATGTAGCTGGCTTGCTAGAGAAAATAGTGCCAAAAAGTAAATTGATGTGTCCATGAGTTTACCTGGTCAGCCAGTGGATAAGCTTGCACTAATACACTTTATTTTTTTAAAAAAATCTTTATTTGAAAGGTGGAGAGACAGAGAGAAATCTCCCATCTGCTGATTCATTCCCCAAATGCCTCCCACAGCAGGGGTGGGCCAGGCTGAAGGCAAGAGCCAGGAACTCAATTCCGGTCTCTCAGGTGGGCGGCAGAGACGGCCTCCCAGGGCGCACAGTAGCCGGAAGCTGGCTTGGGGAGCAGAGTGGGAACCATCCCAAGCGGCACCTTAACCACTGATGCCCGCGCCACAGTGCATTTTGAAACCATCCTGGATTCCTTAGATCGCACCATCTGTCCCAGTTCTGATGCTGAGGGCCTGGGATTGATGGCCCGTGAAGTAAGAAACATCTTGACCCTCGGCGATTTTGCAGGGCTCCAGCTGGTCAGGAAATTCTCTCTCCCCTGCCAGTGGCTGTTGCTGGCCAGCATCAATGTGGAGAGCGCAGTAATCAGGTGAGGCACACGCTTGTTTACGAAAGACAGGGTGCAGGTCTGAATCACGGTGATGAGATCCACTGCCCCAACAAACTGGACGGCTGCTTGGTGGGACGTGCCTAAGCCTGCACTCCACAGGTTCCCAGCGGAGGACTGCGGCAGAACCAGGTCCCAGCCTGCCTCTGCCGCCCTCACCCCCCTGGGTGAGTTTGAAGGCGCTGAGCAGGAATCGCAGCCTCTTGTGCCCCTGGCCTCCACGGCTGCCGATCTTCAAGCGTGGGCGCGAATGTTCTCTGCAACGCACCACACTCGTGCCTACCTGGTGCTCCGGCCATGCTGTCTTAGTGTTCTTCAGCGAAACATAGCGAACGAAGGCGAGCTCTGTTCCTAAACTTCCCCCAGGTCGACAATCCTTCTCCGTGTTCAATCCTCCCTCGGTATTTGTGAGTTGGTCCCAGGACCACCCTGCAGACCAAAATCCAAATGGGATCCATATACCCTACAGATACCCTCCCATAAACCTTGAATCACCTCCAGATTAGGTGCGGCATGCAATACCTACTACGAAGCGAAAGCTTTGTAAACAGTTGCTTCACTGCATTGCCTAGGGAAGAATGACAAAGGAGACTGACTGCACCTGTCAGTGCGGAGGAAGTTTGTTTCTGAGTGTGTTTGATCTGCAGTTGGTTGGATCTGAGAATACAGAAGCTGTGGATCTGAGAGCCCACTGCGTGCTGGTGTTCCGATGAAATTAGGAAGACTGCCTGTTCCATACTCCTGCTCCCATCCCTCTAGTCTCTGGCGGCAGTAGCGGCGGAAGTGCTGCTACTGAACCGGAAGTGTGTGTTTTCGCACTGGACCGCTCCTACTCCTGTCATTAGCCGGATGAGGGCACAGGATGGAGCTCGGTAGCTGCCATGTGTGTGAAACCCAGCAAATTAAATTCAGGGTTGTGTTGAAAGTGCTTAAAAACCATTTTAAGGTATCTCGTAATGCCCTCAATCAGATTCCAGTGTGTTATCTACAGGAGATCTGGTTCAGCCTGGGGGCTGTGTCATGAAGCTCATTTGGGGACAGACCTGAATGACTGGGTTCCTGCTGCCCATGTGGGGAGCTGGATGGAGTTCCTGGCTCTCAGCTATAGCCTGGCCCAGCCCTGACCATGGCAGGCATTTGGGGAGTGAGCCAGCAGACAGGAGTACCCCTGCTCTGTGCCTGTCAAATTAATTAACAAAGCCTAAAATCAAACATGATCGGATTCATCCTGGAGTTTATGGCTGAGACAGCTGCCAGCCCCGTGGGAGGCACAAACCAGGCACGGCTGGCCCAGGGAAGCCCAGGGCCCAGGTCGTCTCCCTCGGGCTTCTGTGGTCCGGAAGAGCCTTTCTTTCTACAGCTGGGGTTGAGACTCTTGAGCAGGTCCTAGACTCAGACCCAAAGGCTTGGTGAGGTTGAGAACATTCCTGGAAGGAGAGGGAGAGGTGGATGTGGGTTCTGGAGGCAGGGGGTGGGGGAGGGTGGAGGGGAATTCGGCAGACTCTACCGAGATGCCGGGGGCTTACAGTCAGCATTCGGGCCCTTTTGTGATGGGGACTTGTTCTGAGACATGTGTAGGGGTCAGGGTTCAAGGGAGGAACAGTCTACTAACTAGGGCTCTGTTATAAGGACAGCACCATGTGTGTGCACGCTGGGGTATTTTACTGCCATTTTAGGGACTTACAGTTTGCCAGCAAGCTTCCGTCATCCTACAGCATACGCTTGTGTAGACAAGTCCAGGAAAAAGCCAGATTGACATTAATCTTCAGTGCGTTGCTGGGAAGGCTTTTTTCCCCCCTCGTCTTTGAAGTGAAGATCAGAGGTGGTTCTTTGTCACCCACAAAACTTTGATGTTTTCCGGAGCTACTGCTCACAGCCAGGATGTAAACACCAACATGCATTTGCAACATCCCCAATGGTTTTATGATGAGGTGAGGAATTTGTTAAGGAGAGCATCGTTTGTCACTGCTCAGTTGTGACTTTGAAATGTTCCTGGGCCTGCGGGCGGGCGGGGTGGGGAGCGGGAGGCAGCCCCAGGACGGAGGCACTGGCTCCCGTTAACTGCATTCTGCAAATGAATGTGACAGCATGGCAAAGACAGGGCTTGGAGTGGAGTGGGCAGGAATCAGGATGCGAGTGTGACTGCCATGGATACTAGACCAAGCCCGGGGCTTTGGAAGTGGCAGGTTCAGCGTTGAGTCCTGGCACTGTCATTTACCAGCTGTGTCCCGCAGGCAAATGACAGCCTCCGGGTTCTTTAGAAATGAAGTGAGATACTAATATTGTCATTGGGATTCAGCACAATTACATACTGAAGGTGCCTAATACATAAGGGGATGCTTAAAATGGTAGATACATTGAGCAAAATAGTCATCACGTAGACTTGTTGCTCTGAAGCCTCAGTGACACGACACGAGCTTGAAGTGTTCTGAATGCCCCGGATGCTTCCTGGCATGTCGGCTGCTGTCTTTCCTGACTGCCATGGAGGTGCCGATCGTGCCAGGACTCATCCGTGGGCACGAATGGGACCCGGTGGAGAACCCGAGGACCGATCCTGTGTGTTCACTTACGTGCATACTCACGGTTGTTCCAAATGTTGTGTTATCAAGAACCTGAATGATTTGTGGTTATTTCTGACTCTTCTTTACCAATACTAGTCTCTCCTTAATTTGTAAATGTTCATTTCTTTTCATCTGCATGAAAAGCAGAGAGAGAGAGAGAGAGAGAGAGAGAGAGAATGAATCTTCCATCCACTGGTTTATGTCTCAAATGCCTGCAACAGCTGAGCCTGGGCCAGGCTGAAGCCAGGAGCCTGGAACTCCATCCAGGTCTTCCATGTAGGTGGTAGGGGCTCAAAAACTAGAGCTATTATCTGCTGCTTCCCAGGACACATTAGCAGGGAGCTGGGTCAGAAGTGGAGTAGCCATGGGGTTGGCATTGTGGTATATAGGTAAAGCTGCCACTTACAATGCCAACATCCCATGTGGGTGCTGGTTCAAGTCCCAGCTATTCCATTTCTGGCCCAGCTTCCTGCTCATGGCCTGGGAAAACAACGGAAGATGGCCCCAGTGTTTGAACCCCTGCCACCCACTAGGGAAACCTGGATGAAGCTCCTGGCTTCAGCCTGGCCGCTATGGCCATCTGGGGAGTGAACCAGCAGATAGAAGATCTCTCTCTCAATCTCTCTCTGTAACTCTCACTTTCAATTAAAATAAAGAACTTATTCAAAGAAAACAAATAAGTGGGGTAATCAGTACTAAAACCAGCACTCTGATATGGGATGAGGACACCTCCCACAACAGTGCTCCTCCTAGATTTACAAACTGAGTTCAGGATGGTCCCCCAGGCTGTGGGAAAGTCCTACTGCACCTCACAGCTTGTGGGAAATTGACTACGGAGGCTTTGACCCATCAGAACCATCAGATTCTCCCCACCGTCCCTCCCTCCCGCCCTCCATCCATATAAACGTCTATTGGTGCATGCGTGCACCCATCCCCAGCCCCTGCCCACCCACCCATACCTGTGCTAAGCAGAGAGGACACAGTGGTGGGCAGATACCTTCCCTCACAGGGTTCCCAGTCTGTGGGTCACTGAGTGAGTGATTGACAGCCACACAGCGTTCCCATCAAGTGAGCAGAACCTCCCGTCCTAAATATATACCCCTTTTAAAATTGGGAAAATAATAAAGTAATGGAAAAAGTGACCGTCATCTTTAATCTCTCTCTCTCTCTCTCTCTCTCTCTCTCTCTCTCTCTCTCTCTCTTTTGACAGGCGGAGTGGACAGAGAGAGAGAGAGAGAGACAGGTCTTCCTTTTTTCCATTGGTTCATCCCCCAGTGGCCGCTGCGGCTGGTGTGCTTCGACCGGCACACCACACTGATCCAAAGCCAGGAGCCAGGTGCTTCTCCTGGTCTCCCATGGGGTGCAGGGCCCAAGGACCTGGGCCATCCTCCACTGCCTTCCCGGGCCACAGCAGAGAGCTGGACTGGAAGAGGAGCAACCGGGACAGAATCTGGAATCTCTTTGTTAGAGTCTATCATCATTAACATTTTGGTCCTTCCTCAAAGTCTTCTAACGGTGCTTGCATTTCAGCTGACAACAGTGAAAGCATGCAATCCATAAATGTTTTCTCTAGATTAATTATGCATTTCACATTATATCATGGGAAGTTTCCTATGCTACTAAATCTTTTTTTTAAAGTGATTTATGTATTTATTTATTTGCAAGGCAGAGTTACAGAGGGAGAGGGAGAGAGAGAGGCAGAGAGAGATCCTCCATCCACTGGTTCACTCCCCAGATGGCTGCAACAGCTGGAGCTGGGCAGTTCAGAAGCCAAGAGCTCTTCCAGGTCTCCCACGTGGGTTCAGGGGCCCAAGAACTGGAGGCATCTTCTGCTGCTTTCCCAGGCCATAGCAGGGAGCTGGATCAAAAGTGCTGTAACTGGGACTCGAACCGGTGCCCATATGGGATGCCGGCACTGCAGGTGGTGTCTTTACCCAATACACCACAGTGCCGACCCCCCTACTAAATCTTTAGACATATGATTTTTAGTGGTTGCTTGGTGTTTCACTCTGGACCCATAAAATCACTATTTCCTAAACATTTAAGCTGTTTTTCTCTTATTTCTTACTGTTGCAATTAATACTAGCATACCATTTTTAAACCAAAAATTCTGCCCAAAATCTCAAATTCTCTGTTAGGATAGATGTCTAGAAGTGAAATTTCTGGATTGTTGGGTGTGAAAGTTTTGTGGTGTTTGCCAAGTAGCTTTCCAGAATGGAAAAGATTCCTTCCTGAAGCATGTGGGTACTTTCAGCCCCGGTTGGCTCAGTAGTTGCTGTCATGTGCATGGATCACAATGGCGCCCCCGGAGGAGTGATGCCGTCCTTTGGGAGGTCGGTGTTGGTACGTGAACTTTTAGGCGGTAGGTTTGGGAAGTTGACTCTGAGTCGTGCTGAAAACAATGGGAATTTTGAATTTTGCTTGTTTTTTTTTCCCCCTTTTTGCTCATGTTTCTCATTCTGCTTTACTCCTTTGCTCACAGCATTCCAAAGCCCAACCCCCCACCCCATACACCAGTCTGTGCTAGCAACCTGTGCTCAAAACTGGTTTGCATCCTTCCAAAATTTTATTTTCCTTCTCTTTGAAAAATGATTTATTTTATTTATTTGAAAGGTAGAGAGAGAGAGAGAGAGAGAGAGAGAATGATTCTGTTTCCTCTTGAAACCTGGGGAGGTTCATCTTTCTGTATGGCGCTTAACATATCTTGGACCTTGTAACTCCAGGTGTTAAATTCCATTTTTTAAAAGATTTATTTATTTAGTTGAAAGGCAGAGTTACAGAGAGGCAGAGGCAGAGAGAGAAAGAGATCTTCCATCTGCTGGTTCACTCCCGAAATGGCTGCAATGGCCATAGCTGGGCTGATCCAAAGCCAGGAGCCAGGAGCTTCTTCCAAGTCTCCCACGTGGGTGCAGGGACCCAAGGACTTGGGCCATTTTCCATTGCTTTCCCAGGCCATAGCAGAGAGCTGGATTGGAAGTGGAGCAGCTGGGCCTAGAACCAGTGCCCATTTGGGATGTCGGCGTGGCAGGTGGTGGCTTTAACTGCTATGCCATAGCGCTGGCCCCATAAATTCCGTTCTTACTATCTTAGCTTGTGCTGGTTAGCGCAACGACATGCTAGTGAGTGAGTGAGTGGTGTATGATCAACAGGTGTTGGTTCTCACAGTTCTGGAGGCTGCACAGTCCAGGCCAAGGCTCTGGAAGATGCAGCACAGCCTTCTTTTCACTCCAGCCTCACGTGGTGGAGGAGAGAAGGATTTGTCCCAGCCTCTTTCATAACGGCATTGATCCCTCTCCTGGGGGCTCCACCATTCTAATGTCATCACCTCCCCAGCCCCCACCTCCTAACCTGTCTTGGGGAGGGGCTGAGAAATTCAACATACAGATTTGGGAAGGGAGACATAAACATTCAGACCCCAGTACTAACTAAAGAGAATCATCTCCCGTTTGTCACCTGAGACAAGATGAAAATCCACAGTTTCACAGACTCTCTTGCAGCTAGGAATCAGCTAGGAATGGGATTGCAGCCCGCAGAGGCAGTCATGTGAGGTGCGGAGGATGGAAGTGTGGCAGATGCCAGGTCCTGCAGCTGTCCCACTGGAAAGCCCGCGTGGAGAGATGCAGAGTTATGAGCCCATCATCCCGGTGTCTGATCACCAGCTCCCTGGCCTTGATTGCTGTGGGGCAGTGGAAGCTCTGTGACATCTGATTGTAATATTGTTGAGGTGCCCGTGAAGTCGGTCATGCAGTGGCAGCCGCCTGGCTTCTGTCCTCTGGCCCTTCCAGTACTTTTTTTTTTTCCGCCAAGATTTATTTTATTTATGTGAAAGAGAGTTACAGAGAGAAGGGGAAAGATAGAGATCCTCCATCCACTGGTTCACTCCCCAAATGGCCACAACAGCAGGGGCAGGCCAGACCGAAGCCAGGCGCTTCATCCAGGTCTCTCAGGTGAGTTCAGAGGCCCAAGCATTCAGGTCATCCTGCACTGCTTCCCAGGCACGTCAGCAGGGAGCTGGATTGGAAGTAGAGCAGCAGGGACTGGGACCAGTGCTCATATGGGCTGCCAGTGTCCCAGGCTGTAAGCTAAACTTGCTGTGTGCCACAATCATTTCAATAGTTTTTTTTTTTTTTTTAAGATTGATCCATTTATCTGAAAGTCAGAGTTACACAGAGAGAAGGAGAGGCAGAGAGAGAGAGAGAGAGAGAGAGAGAGAGAGGTCCTCCATCCCATGGTTCACTCCCAGTTGGCTGCAATGGCTGGGAGCTGTGCCGATCCAAAGCCAGGAGCCAGGAACTTCTTCCAGGTCTCCCATGCGGGTGCAGAGGCTCAAGGACTTGGGCCATCCTCTACTGCCTTCTCAGGCCATTTCTGAGAGCTGGATCAGAAGTGGAGCAGCTAGGACACGAACCGGTGCCTATAGGGGATGCCAGCACTGGAGGTGGCGGCTTTACCCACTACACCACAGTGCCGGCACCACCATTCCAACAGTTTTAAAAATTTTTAGCTATTTAAAGAGAACAGGTTCATGTATTTCATACATATAATTCTAAGAAGAATACCATACTTCCTCCCTCAGTTCCTCCTCTTTCCTACCTTTCTTTTTTTCCTTAATTTTTGCAATAACGACTTACTTTATATTTCAGTTTACTTTATAATCAATGGCTTAATCCATCAGTAACCATAATGTTCAATAAGTAAACAATAATCAAATCATAAGATGTCGGTTTCATTCTTAGACATTGTGGGATTTTTTTGTATTCTACATTAACCACCACATATCAGAGCAAACATGGTATTATCTGTTTGGGTCTGGCCAATACTTTTTTTGGTTTTAAATATTTTATTTTATTTTTTAAAATATTTTATTAATTTTGTTCTAATTTTTCATGTTTAAGTTTTTATTCCACCTGGAATTAATATTCTTAAGATAAAGTTTGATGGCATATATATATATATATGGGAGAGAGAGAGAAAAAGCCATCTTCCATCTGCTGGTTCCCTCCCCAAATTGCCAAAATGGCCAAGGCTACTCCAGACTGAAGCCAGGAGCCTGGGACTCCATCTGGGTCTCCCACGTGAATAGCCGAGGCCAATAGTTGGGCCTTCTTTCACTGTTTCTCAGTCGTATTATCAGAGAGCTGGGACAGAAGTGGAGCAGCCAGAACTGGAACTGGCTCTCCAATATGGAATTCTGGCTGTTCAAGTGGTGGCGTAACCCCCAGGGCACAACCCCGGCCCCATGGACCAGATATTACATGTCCAGTTTCAACCACAAACTGAGAATGTCTGTCCCGGCGAGGGCTTGCTTCCCATGAAGCCTTGGATGCCGCTAAAGCAACGGGTGGGGCCGTGGGACAGCTGAGAGCTAAGGATTCTTGGGAATGAGATTGCATGTGTCCAATGTCCCAAAATGCCATCCTTGAATATCTGTGTGCGTTTGACTGTTTTTGACACGCCCATCGATGTTGACTGTGGTTTTTGCTTTCAATTCTTCGCAGCGGATGGTTTAATTAAATCTTTTAGATACCATCATAATAACAAGCTATAAGAAAGGACACTTGATGAAGGATTGTCATAACACAAATGTAGTGACTGCAGTGTCTGTTAAGGTAAAATGCTTTGACATCAAAGCTAAGAAATGCCTTGTTTGGTTGTGAGCTGGGTTCTACCCACTCTGTGCAACACCGACTATTATTTACTGCGTAGCTTCCATGGTCACAGTGTCTGTAGCCGGGTTTCTCCTGTGGCTCCAGCTCTGACCTCTCATCTACCCGCTGTGTTCCTTGTGTCTGTGTTAAGGGTGTGGAACACATATTCCCTTGAATTTCTTTGTTTTATCTGTAACATCCAATTCTCTTTATTCCAAACTGATGCTGAGTGTGCTCAGATACATAGTGTTTTCTGCTGGTGAGAAAAATCAGTGAAACTGTGATTTCTACCAGGGCTCACTGGGCCACCACTCATTTCTGCTTAGGTGTTGTATTATACAATATAGTAGAGCCTATTTAAATATATTATTTTTTTTTTAGTTTCTAATAAAACATCAAACTCTAGTTACTTAAAAGAAAGGAAGGCCAAAGAGTTATTGCTTCAAAAAATATGTATGTATATCTATCTCTATCTATCTATGTATTCATTCCAGAGGAAGGATTTGCCACCAAGGTCTGGGGAAGCCTTCAGGGTACAGGAAACTTCTGAATGGGCACTGTATAAAATGTATCCAACTTCCTTGTTACCATTATTATTTTGAAAATAAAAATCACAGAGCATTAATTGTCATCTGGTATTAACATAAGAGTAATCAAAATAATAGGAACAAATGTTTTATTTTATTTTATTTTATTTTATTTTTTAAGATTTATTTATTTATTTGAAAGTCAGAGTTACACAAAGAGAGAGGAAAGGCAGAGAGAGAGAGAGGAAGAGGCAGAGAGAGATCTTCCATCTGTTGGTTCACTCCCCAGATGGCCACAACAACTGGAGCTGGGCCGATCAGAAGCCAGGAGCTTCTTCCGGGTCTCCCACATGGGTTCAGGGGCCCAAAGACTTGGGCCATTTTCTGCTGCTTTTCCAGGCCATAGCAGAGAGCTGGATTGGAAGTGGAGCAGCCAGGACTCAAACTGGCACCCATATGGGCTGCCAGTGCTGCAGGTGGCAGCTTTACCCGCTGTGCCACAGCGCCGGCCCTGAACAAATGTTTTAGAACTCTATCTCCAATAAGAGACCCCTAAAAGCCCTCCAACTGTACTCCTTCTGCACCATTTCCCACTTCTCTGCCCATTTCTGGTTGGACGCAGTTTGTAGCAGAGTAATGCCCTGTTTCTGCACACCCTGGGCGTTCTCCTGCCCTGTTTTACAGGGAGTCTCTCGTCATCCAGTGCGGGAGTCGTGCACTCACCAGAAGCAGCCATGCCGCCCTCCCCTGCTTATAGACCACACCTGGATCCGGGCCACTCCCACAGGTACCTGAAGATGGAGTGAGTGGGCTCCCCGACCACCATTAGCACTTTTGGGCCCTGACCCTGGTACACCTTGGTGGAGGCTTACAGAGACGCACTGACCTGCAGGCCCCCTCGGAAAGCAACTTCCAGGGTCAAGAACCGGAAGCTCCTGATGACTTTTAATCCCCTGCAGTCGTCAGATACCTCAGGGAATCTTGCCCACTTCCAAGAGGGCTTCTCCGAGTGCTCTGAAAAGGACAGCCAGCCTCCCTGCCCCGTCCCAGGCTGCCACGACGCACGGATCTCTCCAGCATCTTTCTCCGTTCCCCACCAATGTGTTGTCCACTCCCGCACTGCCTGGGTGCTCACAGCTTCACAGTTCACCTTCCTGCCTCCGAGAGCCCTCCTCCACCTCCTGGCGAGTTGGCCTGGCTCTTCTCATGCATTTGTCTTTCTCTATAAGTATTAGAGCCGGTCTGTGACGTCCCCAGAGGAGGCTTGCCAGCCATTGGCTTGGGAAGGCGCTGGGTCTACAGGCCAATGGGGAGGGGGTGAAATCTTGGGAGCAATTTCATCATCATTTGGTGATTTGACAGAAGCTGCTCATGGGGGAGAGGGGTGGAGTCAACATTTTGAAAACGGTGCCTTTTGTGGGGAAGGAGAGGTTTCTAAGTCGCTCTAATATTTGCTGCTTCTGGTGGACTTTGGCTTTTTGCTGTCCAGTATCTAAACAGCCTTCCTGTTCGTGGAGTCTGCTGCTGTGTGCACTTGGCCAAGGGCAGGTTCTGGCTTCTGTTAGGATGGTTGCAGTGATCAACCCCGTGTTGAGGCATCTGGGACGCGGCCATGCACCAGGGGAACTGGTGCGCATCAGCTAATGAGAACTTCTTGCCTTGGACTTTAAGTCTGGGGCAAATTAGTGAAGAATCAGGACACTGCAGAGTGTTGTTTATTTGCATGTGGCCATGGTGTGGAAACTGTCTGCGGACAGCAATGTCTGGTGGGACCGTGGCCTCCTCCCCAATCACTGCCCGATTTTGCCTTTGGATTTTCCTTCGAGTCATTGCTACACTCCCCAAGCTTGTGTTTTATCTGGCCGCCCTGTGTGTGTGTTCTTAAGTGTGACCAGCTGAGGGCTCTTCCTGCACGGTGCCTCTCAGGTTTTGTAAGGAGGCGCGATGCTTTTCTGTTTCCACAGCGAAGAGCTTCAGACTTTGGTTCTCATGTTGGACAAATTTTATTTTTTTATTTTTATTTTTAAAAGATTTTATTTATTTAAAAGTCAGAGTTACACAGAGAGAGGAGAGGCAAAGAGAGAGAGAAAGGTCTTCCATCCACTGGTTCACTCCCCAGTTGGCCACAACGGCTGGAGCTGCACTGATCCGAAGCCAGGAGCCAGGTGCTTATTCCAGGTCTCCCATGCGGGTACAGGGATCCAAGCACTTGGGCCATCTTCTACTGCTTTTTCAGGCCTTGGCAGATAGCTGGAATGGAAGTAGAGCAGTTGGGACTAGAACCGGTGTCCATATGGGATGCTGGCACAACAGGCAGCAGCTTTACCCACTACACCACAGTGCCAGCCCCTCCCACAGATTTTTACAAAGTACCTCTAAGTGAGTGTTTCCCCTTCTGAAGCTCAGAGGAATCCTATGGCCCCTTCCTGGCCACCTTTGCATCCGACCAGGACGCAGGGCCAATGCCCACTGAGGAATGTGACCAGAGGTGATGTGCCACTTCTGGCTGTGGCCTTAAGACATGGGCTGTGTTTTTTAATTTTTTTTTTAAGATTTATTTACTTACTTGAAAGCAGGGAGAAGGAGAGAGACAGAGAGCTTCTATCACTGGTTCACTCCCAGAATGCAACCACCAGGGATGGTCTCGGCTGAAGTCGGGAGCCTGGAACTCCATCCAACTCTCCCATGTGGGCTGCAGTGGTCCAAGCACTGGGGCCTTCTTCCACTGCCTTCTCAGGCACATCAGCAGGAAGCTGGATCGGAAATGGAGCAGCCGGGACTCGAACCAGCGCCCAAGTGAGAAGCTGGCTTCACAGGCAGTGGCTTAACCCATCGCGCCGCAGTGCCGGCCCCTGGGCTGTGCCTATTCAGTGCCCCTGCCCTCTGTTAGCTGGGTGCAGAGAACTCCAAGGAATTGGGGCTGCTGAACCCATAGCCTGGAAGAAGAGCAGCTCCCTAAACCACAGCGTGGAGGGAAAGCCTCTGACCAAGAACATGGACTTGAAAGGTCACACGAGCAAGGAGCAACTGCTGTGCTGTGTCGTGGAAACGCGGGGTTTACAGGTCCAAGTGCCAGTGTTGGCCACCCGATTGAAGCTGCCAGTGTTGGCCACCCGATTCGAGCTGCCTGTGTTGGCCACCCGATTGAAGCTGCCAGTGTTGGCCACCCGATTCGAGCTGCCAGTGTTGGCCACCCGATTCAAGCACTCTCTTTATACAGGGGTGGTTCGTTAAAGTGACGTCTGTGGTGTTCCAGCTATCACTGCAGGAAGCAGAATCCTCGCTGGTGTTCAGCTGTCACAGCTCACAGCGCCCACAGGACCTCAGGGGACAGGGGAAGGAGGAGCAGGCCGGCAGCTGAGCCGCTGCCCCGATCGTCCCTCTCACCTGGAGTCGGACCATGCACAGAAAATCTCCTCGACAGCCTCTGATCACTGCTGCAGTGGAGGGAGAGGCAGTGTTGGTGACCTGGGCCCAGCTCCCAAGGATGCCGAAGTGCACGCTCTTAAGTATGCGTGCCCTTGGGGCAGCGTGCAGGGTACATAAAGATAAGAGCTGCGCAGATCGAAGCCAGGAGCCAAGCTTCTTCCGGGTCTCCCACGTGGGTGCAGGGGCCCAAGGACTTGGGCCATCTTCTGCTTTCTCAGGCCATAGCTGAGAGCTGGATCAGAAGTGGAGCAGCTGGGTCTTGAACCGGCGCCCATTTGGGATGCCGGCACTACAGGCCAGGGCATTAACCCGCTGCGCCACAGCACCAGCTCCAAGAATGCCCATCCTTTATCATGGTACTGTGTACCCACAAAGGAAGCTGAACTCAATTTCTGACTGGCTGCAGCCAGGATTTTAAACGGGGTGGGACAGAGAGAGCTCTCGGTTAAATTTCCAGTGCAATTCAACCTTGCACATCTTATCCAACAGGATCTCTGCAGGGAGTTAGCAGGGACAGGAGGAACTTCATCCCAAGGCAGCAAAAGCCAAGCTGACCTAACCGCCAGCTTTGGCAAGAACCCTGCAGAGCGCACACCAGCCGCAGCGTGGAAGGGTTTCAGCAGGTCTGAGATGTTATCAAAAATTGACAAGAAGATGAAAGAAAGACCTGTAATTTCTTGGAGGTAACAGATGGGATCAGAATGGCTTAATGGCTTGAAATGGAATGGAAACACAAAGCGAACATTTGCTCAGAGGCTGGCTCTGTGTGTGGGGGGAGATTTGCTTTCCCAGGCAGTATCAAAGTGAAGTAAGTGGTGGCTCGGGGGTCGCCGTGTCCTGTCCTTTGGTGTCCATGTGAGGATGGACATGTCACTGGGGACAGAGCCTTCATCTCCACTGGGCCGGTCACGGCTTGGCTGTACCTGCACGAGACCAGGACGTCCACCCAAGGAGCAGAGAGCTGTGAACGTGTCCAGCGATGCCAGCAGGTCTTACGTCTCCAAATATCCAAGTGTTTGCACAGATGTTTCCAAATATGTAGATGTCGGCGGCTTGGTTGATAAAACTCAGATAAGTCCCTGCGTTTTATTTTTAGCATGACTCTTTTTAGCACCAGACTCTCCCAGCGTTCCGTAACGGACGAGAGGGCAACTGCTTCACATTCTTGACCCCAGGAAGGGCCGCGGGTCCAGGAGGCCCCAGCAAGAGCACTCAGCGCTTCAGGCTGCCACGGGGCATCCCCTGAGCCCCAGCAAGGCCTGTGGACAGCCCTGGCTCACGGCCGCCGCAGGGAGGCAAAGGCTTGGAGAGGCTTGGGCCCACTTGGTGCGATGAGCGGGTGGGCAGCCTGAGGCTTGGCGTCTGCCGGCGCTCAGGAAGTACACAGGACACGGGCAGGGAGCAGAGTGGGGCCGCAGACCCCCCAGCACATCTGCCCCGTCTCAGGGCCTGAGCCGCTCCTCCTGCAGACCGGTTGTCTCTGCTCCTGATTCCTTCGCTCTGCAGAGCAGCCTGCTCCAGACGCAGCCCCAGGGCCTCTCCCACCGCCACCCGGGAAGTGGCCCCCTCCCCATCAGCGTACTCACACCCTTCTTTCTCCCATTCTCTGGCGCACACACACACACACACACTGCACATGTCCGTTAGCCACACTCACCATCCTCCTCCCACTTGCTCTCAAGCCTGCTCTGCTCAGGCCTTTCGCTGTGCCCTCCCCCCACCCCCACCTGCTCTCAGCTGCTGCACCTGCCACCGGCTCCCCAGTTCTGCCCCACCCTGATCTCTGCGGACACCTCACACCCTGGGCCTCTGTGCCAGGGGCCTCTTTTCTTCTCTGGGCTTCCAGGGCCTCGGCTCTCCTGATTTTCTGCCCAGTTCGTGTTGGTCCTTCTTGGTCTCCTGGGCTGTCTCTTCCTCTCCCTCCCCTTGTACAGTGCAGCAGCCCAGGGTTCAGTCGTTGGCTCTCTGCTCCATCTCAGTGCATTTGCTTGGAGACTTTGATGTAACCTTACAGCACCCTGTTTTGCTGGTAAGAACCTAACCACCCGTGGGATGTGGCTGGAGTGGGGTGGCGAGGGGGCATTTGAAAGGGGATTAGGAACTTAATCCAGGTCTCTATGAGTGGCAGGGACCCAAGCCCTTGAGCCGTCACCTGCTTCCTCCCAGGGTGTGCATTAGCTGGAAGCTCAGGAGCAAAGCCAGGACTCACATCAGCTGATGCGGGGTGTAGGCGTCCCAGGGGGTGTCTTAACAGCTGTGCCCAGTGCCTGACCGTGTGTCCTGACTAAGGAGCCCCCAGCATTCTCCTTTCACCACTGGATCGGTCGTGGGCATGCCTGACTCACTTCTTTCTCCCATCTTCTTGCAACACCTTCAGGATCCAAGAGCAACAAAGTCGCCCACTCCCCAGGGGACTCAGATGAAAACTGGTACAGCTCAGATGAAGACCTTAGGTGCAGCTCTAAGAGAAGATGCTGCCGAGGAGCCACACCGGGTCTGGGAGGCAGGGCAGGTGTTTGTGGTCAAGGTCACTGTCACCTTAGCCGCATCAAGGAGAGAATGCCAGCATGGCCTGGGCAGCTGGGGGTGTGATCTCCCCTTTGCTTCTGTGCCCTGCACTGGTGGGTTTGGGGAGGCAGCTGCCTCACCCCTCCTGCCGTGTCTGTGAAGGAGCAGGTCCTCACCAGACGCTGAAACTGCCAGCACCTTGGCCCCGGGCTCCCCAGCCTGCTGACCGTGAGCCGTGAACTTCTGCTGCTGCTGCACCTGCCCAAGGCGTTTTCTTAGAGTAATGCGAGTGGACTGAGACAAACAGCTTCAAGAATACCACACCTGTGCCCGTGACTTCTGGAAGGACATCTTCCTCCCAGCCCTCCCTCCCCCTCCAGAGGTTCACCTGATGGCCGCTGCCTGCAGCCCAGCTACAGGTAACTCCATCCTTCCAGGGGCTCAGGTTCAGAGTGGAGCGAGTCCCTACGGCCGTTCCTCTCTCACGCCACAGAAACCCTGCCAGTCCACCCACCCCGCTCCCTGCCCCATCCTGGCTGCAGTCACCGCCAGGCCCCTGACCTAAGCCCCGTCGTGTGACTGCCCTGCTCAGAGCCCTGCAATAGCTCCCCAGCCACTCGAGGACAAGGTCCCTGTAATCCACCCCGCCCTGACTCCGTGTGACTCCCCCTGCACCAGCTGCCAGGCCCCGAGCCCTGCCACCAGTCTGACATCACCGCCAGGCACACAGACACCCTGCAGGACCCGCCACCCCACCCCCAGCCCGGGCTCAGCTGTCACCGTCTCACGGGTGCCTGTCCTCATTGCACTGCTTCCGAGTCCCCTCTGTGTCCTGCATTCCTGGGAGTCCTTGCTGTCTCTGACATGGGGGGCAGGGGCTGGTTCCTGACCCTGCTATCTCTCGTCCACCTCCTCCCCCACTCCCTGAGGGCCTGGTTCACTGACTTAGGCCCAGCGCACCTGGGGGCACTCAAGAGGTATTTGCCCAATGGGGCGGATCAGTGAGTGGAGACACCTGGTGGTTAAGAGTCTCTGGATGGTGGTGGCTGCTAACTGCTATTGTGCACAGCGTTAGTTACAGTGACCATGGGGCTGGCGTTGTGTGTTTCAGGTTAAGACACTACCTGCAATGCCAGGATCCCATATGGGCACCCGTTGGAGTCCCGGCTGCTCCACTTCTGAGCCAGCTCCCTGTTAATGTGCCTGGGAAGGCAGTGGAAGATGGCTGAAGTGCTTGGGCGGCTGCACCCACGTGGAAGACTTGGAAGAAGCTCCTGGCTCCTGGCTTCTGTCTGGCCCAGCCTCTGTCTTGTGAACCAGTGGATGGAAGATTCTCTCTCTCTCTCTCTCTCTCTCTCTCTCTCTAACTCTGCCTTTCAAGTATAAATAAACTTTTAAAAAGTACGGTCATTCCCTTTTTTCTCAAATGATAACATTTCTGTCATTTGTCCTAGGTCACATGACTGGAGGGTGGCAGAGACAAGATTTGAATCCAGAGCTGTGTGCTGAGCCTCTCCACTACTCTCACACATTTCTGGAGTATTCGTTGGTGCAGTTTGGGGCTAACGTTGTGGTGCGGTGGGTTAAGCCACCGCCTGGGATGCTGGCATCCCCTGTTGGATCCAGCTCTCTGCTAGTGCACCTGGGAAGGCAACTGAGCATGGTCAAGACTGCGGCCTGGACCGGGCTTGGATGCTGCAGCTGTTTGGAAAGTGAACCAGAGGATAAAAGATCTTTCTTTCTCCCGTACCCCATCCTGCCCCCATCCCAATTACTCTGGCTTTCAAATACAAATGAAGAAATCTTTAAAATCAGCCAATGTAGCTTTAGACCTTCATATGAAAAGTTTAACCAAAGCGTATGCCTGCTGTTCCAGAGAGCTAAGCATGGACACACACACACACACACAGACACACACACACCATTGCACCATTGTTTGCTGTAACAAACAAGCAAACAAACTCAGGTAAGAGCCCCGGGGTGCACAGCAGGGACCTGATGTCAGAGAACATCTTAGTCCATTCACAAGACAGAAGACTCTGCAGCTCCGGGAAATCATGGCAAAAGAGTGGAGAATGACGCGGGAAGTCCACGTGCGTGTGCAAGCGTGGAGAATGACGCGGGGAGTCCACGTGCATGTGTAAGTGTGGAGAATGACGCGGGAAGTCCACGTGTGTGTGCAAGTGTGGAGAATGACGCGGGGAGTCCACGTGTGTGTGGAAGCGTGGAGAATGACGCGGGAAGTCCACGTGTGTGTGGAAGCGTGGGGAATGACGCGGGGAGTCCACGTGTGTGTGGCAGCGTGGAGAATGACGCGGGGAGTCCACGTGTGTGTGGCAGCGTGGAGAATGACGCGGGGAGTCCACGTGTGTGTGCAAGCGTGGAGAATGACGCGGGGAGTCCACGTGTGTGTGCAAGCGTGGAGAATGACGCGGGGAGTCCACGTGTGTGTGGAAGCGTGGAGAATGACGCGGGGAGTCCACGTGTGTGTGGAAGC
This sequence comes from Lepus europaeus, assembly GCF_033115175.1. Classification (NCBI taxonomy): domain Eukaryota; kingdom Metazoa; phylum Chordata; class Mammalia; order Lagomorpha; family Leporidae; genus Lepus; species Lepus europaeus. The sequence continues at coordinate 122,904,755 of NC_084834.1, read as the reverse complement.
GTGGAGAATGACGCGGGGAGTCCACGTGTGTGTGCAAGCGTGGAGAATGATGCGGGAAGTCCACGTGTGTGTGCAAGCGAGGATGGCGCCAGCCCAGCGTGCAGAGCCATACCCCTGGTCCACTAATATTTTAACAAATTGCAATATTCCTGCTTAAAAGTGATGGGAAAGATGACACCCAATTTTTTTTTTTAAGATTTATTTATTTGAAAGGCAGAGTTGAGAGCGCGAGCGAGCAAGTAAACTGGGAGTTGGCCCAGAAGTGGAGCAGCTGGGACATGAACCGGTGTCCAGTTCATGTCCCATATGGGATGTGTCCATATGGGATGCTGGCATCACAGGCAGTGGCCGCAGCACTAGCCCTGACACTCACATGTTAGTGATGGTTCTCCTGCTACTGTGAGATGAGTTTTATTTTCTCTTTTATATTTTTCTGCATAACTTCTCATAAGAAACAGTTATGTCTAAAAGAATTCTGCCTTGACAGTAACATAACCTGTTAATACACCTTATGACCAACTTAAACATTTCTGAAGAGCTGAAATTCCATAGATCCCTATGGAATGCCAAACGGGCTGTAAGAAGTAAGAATGGAACAAGCCCATTTTTTTTAATCCAAGGCTAAAATATTTCCTTTTATTGCAATGTCCTTATCTAGATAAACCACACTGAACAGTTTCAACTAAGCACACTAGGTTTTCCAAGTTTTAATAAGGTTTAGCGTTCTTTCCATTTCTTTAGGAGCTAGGCCCAAAGAGGCATTACGCTATACTTCTCTTGGGAGCTCTCAGTCAAGATCTTCAGAGAGAAGCGTCTCTTTCCACAGCCTAGGACAAGCCCCCGGGCAGCCTCAGTGCCCTAAGTGGCTTCAAGTTGCTCCCATAAGTTGTTTCAAGAACACTGCAAATAGGATGTATTTACACTGTGTCATCATGCTAAGAAATGACGGGATCAAAGCGCATTCCTAAGCAATTACTTATATTTAAGTATTCCTTTACCTCCACTCCTGAAGAATTATCCTCTTTACTTGGAAAACATATCTGTTTAATTTTTTTTTTTTCTGACTACAAGCCATTCTGGGAACTGTCAGAGACCTATGAGCGAACTTCAAAAGATTCGTGCAGAATGGAATGAAAATGTGTTCATTTTGGTGCTAAATACTCTTGCAACCCACGCATAGTTTTACAATAATATGCATTTCCACAAACTTTTGAAGACCCCTCGTATTCATGGATTTCAATTTTTTTTACCCCAAACTAAACTTATTTTTCAGTTCCACAAGCTTCATTTTGAAGATTTATTTATTTATTTGAAAGTCAAAATAACAGAGAAGCAGAGGCAGAGGGGCGGGGGGAGAGGCAGAGAGAGCGATGTTCCATCTGCTGGTTCACTCCCCAAATGGCCGCAATGGCCAGGGTTGGGCAAGCCCAAAGCCAGCGGGATGCCAGCACCGCAGAGGGTGGCTTAACCTGCTATGTCACAGTGCCAGCCCCTTCCACAAACTTTCTAACGCACTTATATATGGTGCAAGTCAGCATGAAGCAATTTCTTAGTATCAGAAACAAGGAGAATGCCAGAACGATTAGCTAACACAGTAAATAAAGGAAGAAAAGGACACATTTAAATTCGCTCGTGGAGCAACTTGAAAGGTCCCGAAAGGTTAATGCTCCCAGGTTAACAGCCATGCAGCTGGAAGTGCTTTCGAAACGTAATCTGAAGCCCAGATAGAATCTTCGCATTCTTGTGGGTTTGCAGGTGAAATGTTTCAACGGATTAGGAGTGAATTCATTACAAGTAATGCTGTGGGTGCCGGCCTTGTGTTGTAGTCAGTAAAGCTGCCCCCTTCGATGCCAGCATCCCATATCAGTGCTGGTTCGTGCCCTGGCCACTGCAGTTCTGGTCTAGCTCCCTGCTAATGGCCTGAGAAAAGCAGTGAAAGATGGCCCAAGTGTTTGGACCCCTGCTACCTGCAGGAGAGACCCAGAAGAAGCTCCTGGCTCCTGGCTTTGGCTTGGCCCAGCTCTGGCCATGGTGGCCATCTGGAGAGTGAACCAGTGGGTGGAAGATTTCTGTCTCTGTCTTCTCCCTCTCTGTGACTCTGCCTTTCAAATAAATAGATAAATGTTGGCGGCGCCGTGGCTCAACAGGCTAATCTTCCACCTTGCAGCGCCGGCACACCAGGTTCTAGTCCCGGTCGGGGCACTGGATTCTGTCCCGGTTGCCCCTCTTCCAGGCCAGCTCTCTGCTGTGGCCCGGGAGTGCAGTGGAGGATGGCCCAAGTGCTTGGGCTCTGCACCCCATGGGAGACCAGGAGAAGCACCTGGCTCCTGCCTTTGGATCAGTGCGGTGCGCCGGCCGCAGTGCGCCGGCCGCAGCGGCCATTGGAGGGTGAACCAACGGCAAAGGAAGACCTTTCTCTCTGTCTCTCTCTCTCTCTCACTGTCTACTCTGCCTGTCAAAAAATAAAAAAATAAAAAAATAGATAAATGTTTAAAAAACATGCTGTGAAGAGAGAGGAAGACTGATGGAAGGTGCCACCAGGAGGGAGCACATGCGCACACACATGTTCAGGTACATACACGTGTACAGGTACACACAGGTCTGCACCCACACAGGCACACACAGACCGGAATACATGACATGCCTGTACACACAATTCACATAAAGACCCATGCAGGCATGCACACAAGGCATGTATAGAAGGAACACATGCCCACACACTTGCACACATCTGCACACAAGGCACCCATGCATGCATGCACACACAGGCATGTTATACAGGAACACATGCCCACAAAAACACACATGCCTGCACACACACTTCACACAAGGCACGCACAAGCACATGCAGGCACACAGGGGCACACATGCCCACACACTTGCACATGCCTGCACACACATGGACACACATGCAGGCACGCACACTCCCTCATGCAGCCCCGACAGTAAACTGGCTCCGCTCTGAGAACTCAAATACGAGCCCAGTCCTTGCTGCCGGCGCTGGTTCCACACGAGTCGACGTGGCTGACGTGAAGTGGGCAGCTCCGGAAGAAAGGGTGAAGAGCCCTGGCCTCTAAGCTGGAGACACCGGCCGCGGACCCGCGCTCCGCACCTGGGGGCGGCGGCAGAGACCTCGGCAAGGTGACGCTCATCCCCACCCCGGCCACCCTCGCGTGCCTGGGGCCCCTTCCTCAACCCTGGGGCAGCCACAGAGATGCCTCCCGGAGCAGGGAGCAGCTGGGCCAAGACACGAGGTGCTGAGTCCCACCAGCGGCAGGAGGACCACGGGGTCCTCCGCGCGCCCACTGCCCGAAGCAAGACGCTTCCCCGCCCCGCAGGTGCTCTGGTGCCCATTTCACTGGTGAGGAGGCTGGGGCTCACCTGTCCCAGTGAGCGCCTCAGGCCCCGCCCCGTGCCAGTGGGAGCTGAAGCCCCGCCCCGGTCCTCTCTCCTTTGACCTCTTCTTTCCCACGGAGTTCGGAGTTCGGAGTTCGGGGTTCGGGAAGGGCTCCAACCCCAGCCCTGGACGGGAACCCGCCCAGCCAGCCCCTTCCGGCGTGGTGGCTTGGGTCTGGACCACGCGGTCCTCCCTGGGGGCCCCCGAGTTCATTCTTGCAGGCCGGTCAGCGAGGGCGGGGCCGGGCCTGGGGAGGCTGCAGGCTGTCCCCCTGCTTGTTGCGGCACCTGCCCTTGGTCAGCCGAGGCCGAGGCCGCCAAGGCGCGGACGTCACAGGCGCAGGAAGGCAGAGGGTGAGACGCTCGTGAACGTGGCTCGGTTGCATTTGCACAGTGCGGGTGGAGGGAGCAGGCAACTTCACATGTTTTTCCTTTTTGCTCATCTGTATTTTCTAAACACCTATCGAAATATTCCTTACTGATGGGGCCAAAATAAGGAAGCAACCCCGACTTCAAGGCCAGCTGCACTGCAAACTTTGCAGGAGGCCGGAACAACCAGACCAAACCAGAGACAAAACAACCAACGAAAACCCAGGCTCTGAATCGCATTCTCTTCTTCCAGTCAAACTGGAACTCCCAGACGACCCAGCCGCCCCACTGCTGGGGACACAAAGGACGTGTCGGGGACACATCTGCACACCCACGCCTCCTGCAGCGGCTTGCACACCCGAGCACATCTGGAATCAACCCGCTGGGCGAGTGTCCATCAGGACAGAGGGAGGGGCCACGGTGCCTGCACACGCGGGAATGCCGTTCGGCCCGTGTCGTCTTCAACACGGAGAGATGCAGACGCCCTGGTGCTTAATGAAAACCCAGCACTGTATGATCTCACTTATAGGTGGAGTCTAAAAACTTCAGAGAGAGAGAGAGAGAGAGAGCGAGAGAGCATGGTACCAGGAGCTGCTGCTGGTGTGTGTGTGGGTGAGGACAAAGGGGAGATCGGCTTCTATGAGAAGGGGTCAGATCTGCTGACCCATTGCCTGCACAGTGATGCTATTGGTGATGTGTTAAGTGACACTAACACACTATAGGTCTCAGACTTGCTAAGAGAACAGCTATCGAATGTTCTCACTGCAGAGAAATGATAAGTGTGTGAAGTGATGGACGTGTTAATCCACGTAATCACACCGTTCCATATGTGTGTGCGTCATACTATCAGGTCGTATCCCACAGACAGATGGAGTCACGTTTGCCAATACTAAATAGAATACAAATGTCACAGACAACTTGCATTCTCAGCAGATAATCATTTAGGGGCTTTTCAGTCTTAAAGGCCATTGTTTCAGAGACTAAAGGAATGGGCTCATCCCAAAGTCGCTGACAAGGGCAAATGAGAGAGTGTGAGAGCGGGGGGGTGCGGGGGTGCAGAGCAAGCCACTGTCTTTATTTCCCACGGGATCTTGGGTTTGCTCAGCTCGGAGCATCCATGCCCGGCTGGCAGCAGCCTGGACTCCTCAGGTACTGAGTTACAAGTGCCCGGCATGCAGCTGCTCTTGGGCACTTATCTGCAAGTGCCGTGCCCAGGGCTGTGAGCCAGTGCACCTCATCAAGAGAGCAGGGTGTCTTCTGCGGCAGCGTCGCCTTCTCTAATTCCAGGGGAGAGATTTCCACCGCACGCAGCTCGGGATAGTTGAACCCTGAATCACCAGCTGAGCATGGCCCCCACAGCAGGCAGCTCGGCTCATGGAAATCTGACGAGGACATCAATCAATCAATCACATCTGGGAAAAGCAGTCCGGGAAGGGAACAGCTCCATCTCTCCCAGCAGGATCTCCTGGGTTCTCCTACGAGTGAGCTCCCAGCTGTGCACTCAACAGGCATCCCCTGATGTCTGCTTTATGCCAGGGGCTATTTGGGCCACCGACTCCCACAATGTGTGGCCCTCAGCAGTGACAACCGTAGCTCTCACACGCCAAGCCTCGTTCCAGGTTCAGACTTGCGTGTTACGTGTCGCCGCCCTTGTGGCACTTCAGTCTAGTGGGAGGGAAGACTAAGGATAGGAAGGTGCTTCGAAACGTTCCTGGTAAACGGAACAGATAAGCTTATTTGGGTACCAAAAATTCTTTGAAATCCACACATACTTTTCCACCATATGCGTTTGCCATGGATGATTTCAAGCCCCCTTGTGAACCTGACACATAGTGGACAATCGAGTCTGTTAGAAGGTGGTGAGTGCTATGGAAAGTAAAACACCAGACCAGCTGCAAGGCCCTGGGACGCTCGGGTGCAGGGGGCGGGTTCAGCGTTGCAGTTATTAACTGGGGCGGGGCAGTGGGGTGAATGGTGACCGCCCCCATCCCAACATGTCCAAGTCCTAATACCTGGAACCTGCATAAGAGGGTCCTGCAGATGCAATTAAGTTAAGGGTCTCCTGGGTCACCCAGCTGGGCCCTGAGGATGGCAGGGGGATTGGAGCGTAGGTGGGGGAAGGAGGCAGGCAGCCCTGGAGCCACCAGAAGCCGGAAGAAGCTAGGGAGTGCCCTCCTCCAGAGCCTGCATTGCCAGTGTTTTGATTTGTCTCAGCAGCTCTAGGAGATGAGCAGAGGGAGAAGGGGGTCAGCTGTGTGACAGGTGGGGCATAGCTGGCTCCCAGGGGAGTGCGCCTCTGTGTGTCATGGCATGGGACACAGGGAGGAGGGACGAGGGAGGAGAGAAGCAGGGAGGGAGGGGGGGGAGGCAGGAGGGAGACAGGAGGGAGGGGGGAGGGAAGGAGGGAGGGAGGGAGAGAGAGGGGGAGGAAGAGAGGAGAGAGGAGGGAGGGAGAGAGAGAGGGAGGGAAGTCTACAGACCTGTGTCTTGCTCTGCTCCCTCTGTGCTCTGCCTTTGGTTGCTGTCACACGATTGTGATGTCTGGAGCTTCTGTGACCATCTTGCAACCACGAGGTAGTAAGTCTGTAGTTTAAGCAGAAGAAAACAAATCTGTTTTAAAAAATAAACATAAAGGGCAGTACCTGGAAAGCACCTGACATCACTGGTTGCTGAACCAATTCTGAGACTTCCCATCGACTACGTGTCAGCTAGCTGACAAAGTGCTGAGCACAGACAGCGGGACCTGTGTTCCCTTCCTCACAGCTGAAAGCATTTTAGCTGGGCAGGAACCCTGTGGGTATTTCACACCACTTACCAGTGCTTAGCTTTCCCGGTAGATGAATCCGGAGCTTCCACTGTAAGCTAACCTCTTACTGCTGCTTCTTCTTTTTTAAGATTTATTTGTTTGTTTGAAAGATTGAGCTGGTTCACTCCACAAATGGCCGCCACGGCTGGAGCTGGGCGGGTCTGGAGCCAGGAGCCAGGAGCTTCCTCCTGGTCTCCCCCATGGGTGCAGGGGCCCAAACTCTTGGGCCATCTTCTACTACTTTCCCAGGCACACCAACAGGGAGCTGGATCGGAAGTGGAGCAGCTGGGACTCGAACTGGTGCCCATGTGGGATGCTGGCGTTACAAGCTGTGCTATGCCACAGCTCTGGCCCCCATGCTGCGTCTTAGCTCAGGGGAGGGCAGGCTCTGTAGTCACATGACAGTTCTCCCACAGGGTCCAGCTTGAGTCACTCACACTCCAGGGTGCGGGAGCTCTGTGCCTGTCATGGGTGGTGATGCCCCGGCTGTGCCCGGACTCCTGCTGGTCTCCCCAAGCCACCTCCAGCTGCTGAGGCCAAGTTCAGGGAGCTGCAGTTGTCCCTGCCGGAAGTAGGGCAGGGCCATGAGTCCTGCCGCCCCCTGTATGCCACCCTCACTGGCCACCCCCACCCCCCTGCACACGCACGCACACACACACGCACACACACATTCTATTTCTCTGGAGAACCGTGACTTACACAAAGTTCTAAACAGTTTTCTGTTTTTATGTTAGCTTTGTATAATGGCTACTGGAAACCTGTCCAAAACAAGAAAGCAACGTTAAGGTCCGCTGTTTAGCCCTCAGCGTCATCAATGCTTCACTCACGCCCTGCTCCTGCCCACTCAGTGCCCCCTGGGTGATTCTGAAGCCGTCACACCTTTCATCCGCACACACTCAGCGCGCATCACTGGGAGCCAGCCACTCTCAGCTACCCAAGGGGGCGGGGGTGTCCGGTGCGTGGTTGACGCCCACAACCCGCGTCGGATTTCCTGACTCTGCATCTGATCCCAGCTTCCTGCTAACGGGCACCTGGGAGGCAGCAGGTGCTGAGCCAAGCGCTTGGACCCCTGCCACCTCCATGGGTCACCCACACTGAGTTTCCAGTCCTGGCTGCAGCCTGGCCCAGCTGCAGCTGTAACAGGCATTCTGATTGTCTTTGTCTCTCTGCCTTTTAAATGAGTAAAGTTTAAAACATATACCCATGTCCATATATAATATATATATACACATATATACAATATATATTATATATACATCATATATATGATATATGATATATATATATGTCTATATATATACATCATATATATATATATGATGTATACAACACCACAATACCATTGACACTCCTGAAAGTCGTTGCTTAATGCCATCAGAGATGAAGGTACTTCCGAAGTTGGTGGGGACTTCAACGCTAAGTTTAGGGGTGGACTTTCGGCGTAGCAGTTAAGACACTGCTTGGGACGCCCATAGCCCATGTCAGAGTGCCTGGTTCAAATCTGGCTTCTTGCTTCCAGTCCACCTTCCTGCTCACGCACCCTGGGAGGAAGCAGAGGGTGGCCCAAGTATTTGAGTCCCTGTCCCCCATGTGGGAGACCCGGATGGAGTTCCCGACTCCTGGCTTCCACTTGGACCAGTCCTGGTTGTTGTAGACATTTGAGTAGGAAGTCAGTGAATGAGATCTCTCTCTCTCTCTCACCTTTCAAATACAAATAAATAAATAAAAGTTAAATTTATTTTGGTTCAAATCAATTCTGAAATCTGTGAATAGCTTTTTTTTTTTTTTAAAAAAAGACATTTATTTACTTGAAAGGCAGAGTTACAGAGAAGCAGAGGGAGAGGCAGAGGCAGAGAGAGAGAGAGAGAGAGGTCTTCCATCCACTGGTTCACTCCCCAAATTACTTCAATGGCTGGAGCTGGGTCAATCCGAAGCCAGGAGCCAGGAGCTTCCTCTGGGTCTCCCACGCAGGTGCAGGGGCCCAATAACTTGGGCCATCTTCTACTGCTTTCCCAGACCACAGCAGAGAGCTGGATTGGAAGTGAAGCAGCCATGTCTTAAATCGTTGCCCTTATGGGATGCTGGCACTACAGGCAGTGGCTTTACCCACTACACCACAGTGCCGGCCCCTCTACCAGTGATTTCTTAAACATGGATTCCATTGTGTTTCATTTAAGGAGTTAATACGACAGTGATCCTACTTATCAAAAAGAACTTTTTGAAAACATGAAACACACAAACAATACTACTTCCAGGGACTGATGCCAGTCTACGTGGTGCCTCTGTAAGATGAGAACCACACGGCCCTTCCACGTGGCACAGCCTGTGCCAAGACGCCAGTCATCCCCGTTCTCCCCGAGGGAGGGGGCCGCCCTGTGCCAGTGTAGCTGGGCCGCTGTGTACCCACGGCCCTGAAAACCCCACCAGTGTTCCCATGTTGGAGGACAGCCCTCTACATTTTCTAGGGAGACACACACACACACACACACATGGCTTTGGAATAATTGTTTTCATCCTGCACGGTGTTTGGTAAGCAGCATTTTTTCCACTTAATAGCCAACCAAAAACATTTTTGCATGTCGAGAGGTTGGCTTCCAAAACCTGCCTTTCCGGGCTACCTCCAGTGCATGCTGTGGCTGTACCACACGGCCGCTTGTTGGACCCAGAGCTCTCGGAGTGCAGCGTCTGTCTGGCAGAGCAAACCCAGGCAAAGAACATTCTGTCTGTCTTGAGAGAAACATTAACATGTGCAGGGCAGGGTTTGTGTCTTCCTTGCGTGAGTTTTTAAATTGGTTCCACCTGTTGGTTGGGAACCAGCAACGCTTTGGCTCCACTTGGTTCAACTCCTGCCCGGGGAGACGGGGAGATCTGTCCCGTGCCGTATTTAGATTCTGAGCCCTTCCACACTACGCAAGAAGCTTCAACCGGAGCAGTGAGCCAAGGAAACAGCTGTTCCCAAAGCTGGGCAGAAGACCTGGAGTTCGGGAGACCAACCTCCGGGGAGTGAGGCTAGCAGGCAGCAGCAGGCCTGCAGGCTCTCTGGGGCTGGCCTCCCAGGGGCCAGGTCATGGACACAGCTGTTCCTGGTGCAAACACCCCCAAGTTGCTTTGTAAGGAACCCCACCCCAGACTCGAGCTGGTTAATGGAGTCTCACATTCTGCACCACTTAAGAATCAGGATAGGCCGGTGCCGCGGCTCACTAGGCTAATCCTCCACCTTGCGGCGCCGGCACACTGGGTTCTAGTCCCGGTCGGGGCACCGATCCTGTCCCGGTTGCCCCTCTTCCAGGCCAGCTCTCTGCTGTGGCCAGGGAGTGCAGTGGAGGATGGTCCAAGTCTTTGGGCCCTGCACCCCATGGGAGACCAGGAGAAGCACCTGGCTCCTGCCATCGGATCAGCGCAGTGCGCCGGCCGCAGCGCGCCTACCGTGGCAGCCATTGGAGGGTGAACCAACGGCCAAGGAAGACCTTTCTCTCTCTCACTGTCCACTCTGCCTGTCAAAAAAATAAATAAATAAATAAATAAATAAATAAAAGAATCAGGATAAACACCTAAGTCAGCTGACAAGGGTCCATTCGCCCAAGCCAGCAGCCCACAGGGGTCTCCAGGTGAGCCTTTACCACCTTTGCTAAAGGCAACGGGACCATCAGGACAGGGGAGGTCATAGGGCAGATGGCAACCAGGATTCTCAACCCCAGAGGCCACGGCCAAGGGCTGCAGAGGTCACTCCCACGCCACTCACCAGAGTTACGCTGGGAGCCCAAGAAGGCAGTAGAGGAAAAGTCGCTAGGGTGTGACATCCATCCACAAATTCCCGCTTAAAAGTTGGCGAGGAGCCCATGGGGCCTTCACTGGGGGCTGCTCTCAGGGCTGGGGGAGGTGCTGAGGAGGCCTCGCCTGTGAACACCCCCTGAGCCCCAACAGCCATCTCTCATGGTTTCCGAGGAGCCATCTCCTGCCTGGCTCTTGTCACACAGGTGCTCTCCGCTGGGGTGTCGGCTGCCTGGAGCTACCACAAGGGAACACCCAGGCCTGGGGCGGGTGCACCCACCAGACGGAGGAAACTTCTGCTCTCCAGTCATGGAGCAGGGAGGCCTGAGACCCAGCTGTGGGCAGCCCTGCTCATGCCATGGCCTTGGGGAAGAGCCTGGCTGGCCCCTCAATTCAGGGCAGCCTCTCCCGGGGCCCTGGGCTCGTGGCTGCCCTACTCTGACTCCAGCCACCATCTCGAGGGGCCACCTTCCCTGGGGGTGTGTCTGGGCCCACATCTCCCTCCCTGGAGTAGGGCACACCCTGGTGACCCCACGTGAATCTGCGTCAGCCCGTGGAGAGCCCATTTCTGAAACGGTCACATCACGGTGCCTGGTGTGGTGACTTCAGCTGGAGCTCAGAGACCCAGCATCCAACGAGGACACTTCAACAAGTTGCTGGGAACATGCAATTGATTTTATTTATTTTTTAAAGATTTATTTATTTTGAAAGGCAGAGTTACAGAGAGGCAGAGGCAGAAAGAGAGAGAGAGAAAAAAAAGTCTTCCATCCACTGGTTCACTCCTCAGATGACTGCAACAGCCAGAGCTGAGCCAATCTGAAGCCAGGAGCCAGGAGCTTCTTCCTGGTCTCCCATGCATTCGCAGGAGCCAAAGGACTTGGGCCATCTTCTGCTGCTTTCCCAGGCCATAGCAGAGAGCTGGATCAGAAGTGGAGCAGCCGGGATGCGAACCAGCACCCATATGGGATGCTAGCACTGCAGGCAGCGGCTTTACCTGCTACACCATGGCACTGGCCTCGAAACAGCAATTAAGACAGCGTTGGGGCTGGCGCCGTGGCTCACTTGGTTAATCCTCCGCCTGTGGTGCCGGCATCCCATATGGGCGTTGGGTTCTAGTCCTGGCTGCTCCTCTTCCAGTCCAGCTCTCTGCTGTGGCCCAGAAGGGCAGTGGAGGATGGCCCAAGTGCTTGGGCTCCTACACCCACATGGGAGACCTGGAGGAAGCACCTGGCTCCTGGCTTTGGATCAGCGCAGCACCGGCCATGGCAGCCATTAGGAGGGTGAACCAACAGAAGGAAGACCTTTCTCTCTGTCTCTCTCTCTCTGTGTCTATAACTCTACCTGTCCAAAAAAAAAAAAAAAAAAAAGCGTTGATTTTGGTGCCCAGCGACAGTGGCATCCATCTGTAGCAGTTTTTGTGATAGGCGTTTCCCATGAGGGTTTTGGAGAGTCCTGTGGGTCCTGCCATGTTCCCAATGCATGGTCCTGGGTGGGCCTTGTGGTCCCTGGGCTCTGCAGGGACCCTCATGGCCTGCAGACCCGATGCCGAGTCACAGACAATGGACTGCAGGTGGGGAGTGTCTGCTGGGCTGGGGCCACAACACAGCTCAGAGCAGCAGCGCCAGGCCCCACATGGGGAGGGGAAGCAGCCCTGGATCCCTCTGCAGCCTGCCAGCCCTCTGTGTATCCACAGCTGCCCTCATGGCCTCGCTTCTTCCCTCAGGGTCCGCCAAGCCCTGGGAAGATGGCAGAAGCGTAATGGACACTGTCATCAGTCCAGCTTTTTTTTCCCCCTAAAGAAACCTTTTATTTTGGGAATAAACACAACTTTAGGATTATAGTGATTCTTCCCACCATACCCGCCCTCCCACCCTCACTCCCACCCCTCCCCTCCTCCCTCTCCCATTCCCAGTCCCATTCTCCACTAAGATCCATTTTCAATTAACTTTATACACAGAAGACCAACTCTATACTAAGTAAAGATTTCAACAATTTACACACACACACAAACTGGGAACAAGTTTTATAGTCAAATCTCATAATACAACTCATTGAGGACAGAGGTCCTGCATGGGGAGTTAGTGCACAGTGACTCCTGTTGTTAATTTAACAATGAACACTCTTACGCATGACGTCAATGACCACCCGAGGCTCTTGATGGGAGCTGTAGGCTATGGAAGCCTTTTGAATCCACAGACTCCATCAGTATTTAGAAAGAGCCGTCAGCAAAGTGAAAGTTCTCTCCTCCCTTTGGAGAAAAGTCATCCTTCTTTGATGGCCCCTTCTTTCCACTGGGGTCTCACCCACAGAGATCCTTCATGTAGGGCACTTTTTGGGGGGCCACAGTGTCTTGGCTTCCCATGCCTGAAATGCTCTCATGGGCTTCAGCCTCACTCTTGGCTTCCACACCGGCCCACACAGAGGCGACCCGGCTGGCTTGGACAGCTGCAGGAGTGAACGTGCACGGAACACGGCCGCCCCAGGCACTCAGTGGGTGAGGCTGAAGGCACCTGAAGCGACACCGAGGCCAGGGCCAGGGAGGTGACGCTGGGCCACCTGCATCCCAGGAATGCGGATGCAGCACCCCCACGGTGCACTGAGCCTGACAGGGTTTGACAGCTCCCATCTGGGAACAATACCCAGCTGGCCACGCGCAGGGCCCGCGCCCCCCCTGTCTGTGCCCGGCTCTGTGTGCTCCCAGGGAGCTGTGGGGACAGCAGTGTCCCGTTGCGCAGTGTGACTGGGCAGCAGGCGGAGCACAAGGGGGCAGGGCCGGATGCCTGCCATTCCAGGAGCAGCGGTGGGGCCGAGTGGGATGCCGGCCGCTCTGCGTGGGGCAGCGGGGGAGCCTGTGCGCCAGTGCGTTTCGGTCATGTTCTCTCTGTGTGCACAGGGGAGGGGCTGCCATCGGTGAAGTTCAAAGCACATTCATAAGCCACCTCTGCTAATCTCTCCTCTGATCCACATTTTGTCCTGGAACTAAACTGATTACAAGCAGTTGGCGGATCGGGGAGGCTGGGCCCCCGAGGGGACTCGCGCATGCTTTGCCGGCGGGAAGCGTGGTCAGCAGTGAGTGGGAAGGACCTTGGGGGCCACAGGCCACAGTGGGTGGTGCCCTGTGTGACAGCGAAGGCAGCGGATGTGAAGAGACGCCCGTGTGACTCCAGAATCGCTTCTCTGAGCCCCAGCAGGAGTCTCTGCCCCCACAACCCCCTGCCCAGAACCAAAAGCAGCCTTTCCCTGATCTGGGCTGATGGGACCCTGCTCTGGGCATGCTGAGGTCCTCATTTCTGTCTGCCCATCCCCACAGAATGCAAGCTCCAAGCTCCCACTGGGGCCCTATAGACCCCTGCCCGCTGCACCTGCCACCAGCCTCCATCAATACCGAGTCCTAGGCCGACCATCCTCATCAGCCAGCCACCAGGTTCTCTCAATGCCACCACGGATGCAGCCCCTGTCTCCCCACGGCTGCCCACGCCTCTCCCCAGCTCCCGCTGCCTCCACATAGGCCTTTCCCCTCCCCTCTGGGCTCTGCCCTGTGGCCAGGATCCTCTTTCTCTTCCTCTCATCTAGGACTTGACAGAATCACGTCTCCTGGAACTTCAGCTCCTAGGTTGGAGGTCAGGGGCCTGCCCACCTGCCCCGACAGCCCCGCGTGTGGATTTTCTGTAGCCTCCCCTGGGCTGCAGGACCCAGGAGGAGTGTGGCAGTTGTGTGCTGCCATAGGCAGGTGACGCGTGTAACAAATATTTGTTGAATGAATGAAGAACCCAGGCAGACAACAGCACCGCGAGGGCTTCTGGTCACAGGCAGGCTTCCAGGAGGCCGCAGGTGGTTTCTCAGACCATTAATCTTAAGTGATTTTGAAGATCGCTGAAAGGTGAGCATACATGGAAACGCAGCTGTGGGACACGAGCTCTGTCAACCAGAATTCCTCTCCTGCAGGGCACGGCACGACGTGGCTGGAGGACACACCCCGACACTCCGTGGGGGACGTTTGAGTAACAGTGCTTTACGTTCCGTGAGCGTGCAAGCTTGGGGCCGGAGCAGAATTGTCCCAGACAACAGCGCAGAGGCTATGCCGCCCCAAATAGCCCCCGCTTCCCCCGCACACACTCAGCATCTCCACGCACAGCACGGCCTCCTGTGCTACCAAGCATGAGCGCTCGGTCGTTGGTGACTTCAGCGTGGGTTCTTTATAGGGTATGAAGGGTATGAATGAATTACTCTTTTGTCTGTCCCAGGTTCATGCTGCCTGGGATGTGAATGCAAAGGCTGGAGGCCTGGCCACCACGTCAGACGGCGAGGCAAACCTCAATGAAGAAAGCATGAGGAACCAGAATGATCATTGATTTATTTCTGGTTTATTGAAGGTTTCGTGGTCAGAGATCTGAGACCAGCAACTCAATGCAGTTCCTCATTGCATCAGGGGCTAACTGATGAGTGGACCAGGGGTGCCACAAGCCTCCGCCAGGTCTGCTCCTGGCCCTCAGCCCGGGGCTCTCCCTCTGCCTCCTCCCTGCCCTTCTCTATTCCCATGTTGGCCTGGCCCCAGGCACCTGATGCCTCCTGGGAGCGGCCCAGGAGCGACTCCCTCTGCACTTGGCAATGGGCAGGCAGCCTGGCCACAATGGTGACCGGCAGGGGAAATCCCACCACGAGCAATACCCTACAGAGGCTGTGAGCACAGGGCCTCTTTCTGGGCAGCTTCCCCTGCTGTGTGTTATGGACCCTGTGTCCTGGCATCCGTAGATGAACTGCAAGACTTTCCTTGAAAATGCAGACGTGGGCAGCACAGCCCGGGATGTCAGGGTGCATGGCGGGAGGAGAGCAACGGAGGCAGAGAGCAGACCGTCCCTGCCTGCACACCCCCTCGCCCGGCCCCGTCCTGTCTCCCACACATGCCCCACTCTCAGAGGTGGCTTCATCTGCCAAGGTCAGGGAGCCGCGTGGCGCCATGCTGACAGCAGTAGCAGCTGCCAGGGCCTCATCACAGGGCACAGCTCCTGGGTGACAGTCGTTCTCTGTGCTTCACGGACCTCACCTCCTGTAGCCCTTGGAACAGCCCATGGGACTCACAGGGAGACTGAGGCGCCAGCAGGCTACACGTGCGCTGGGGCATTTGCCACCAGAGCCCAGGCAGGAGGTGCTCCTAAATCCGGGCAGGTCTGCAGAGGCCCTGCTTCCTGTGTCCTTGTGGGACGAGGCTATGCGACCAGCTGGAGTCACCGGAGCTGGCGGGGGTCAGGATCCCAGAGCCGAGAAAATTTCACTTCCCCTCCACTATGCTTCTGGGAGGCCGTGGAGGGGCACTCAGCAACTGACAGTCCTGAGTTTGAGCTGTCTATTTGAATGTTTAAATAGAAGGCCTTTGAATATTTAAACCTGAGACAGGTGCACCTTGAACAACAGGTGCACTGCTAAAAAGCTAGAAACCTAGGGGCTGGCACTGTGGCATAGCAGGTAAAGCTGCCACCTGCGGTACCAACATCCCATATGGGTGCCAGTTCAAGTCCTGGCTGCTCCACTTCCAATCCGGCTCTCTGCTATGGCCTGGGAAAGCTGTAGAAAATGGCCCAAGATCTTGGGTCCCTGCACCTGTGTGGGAGACCCGGAAGAAGCTCCTGGCTTTGGATCAGTATATTGTGGGAGGAGGGGTGAGCCAGTGGATGGAAAACTTCTCTCTCTCTCTCTCTCTCTGCCTCTGCCTCTCTGTAACTCTACCTTTCAAATAAATAAATACATCATTAAAAAACAAAGCTGGAGGCCTGATTCTTGCACACAGGATCCCTTTGGAAAGGCGCGGGAGGGGTGTGCGTGAACCGAGCGCTCGCAGGGCTGAGACTCCATCAAAGGCCCATCCTCGCCTCGCAGCCCACGCTTTTTCTTTCCGAACCATGTTGGGTTTTGACGTCTGTATCGTTTAAGCACGAATACCCCTGGATTTATGATTCTGAAAGATAATCGGACGCTCCAAGGGTGACACCCATGCGTGCTCTCAGATGGGAAGGTGGATGTGGCTTGGGCCATGGGAAAGATGCCGCCGTGGCTGGTGGGGTGGCCCGAGCCCGGCGTGCTTCACGACACTGTCGGCTCCCTCTCTCTCTCGTATCTCTAATCACTCCTGTATGAGGTCAGATCTTCCAGTGACATCTTTTCATTGGTCATTCCCATATTTCCATCGGAGTGCCTGCATGGCACCCCCAGCTGGATCCAGCAGACACCCCAAACCCAGCGGGTCTGGGACTGGACTTCTGAGCCTCCCCGGCTTCCCCATCTCAAGCTACCCTTGACTGCTCTCTTCTCTGACAGCCCTGACACTAAGTCCTACTAGCCCAACTTTCAGAGTATTTCCAGACTTGAGCCACCTGTCACCACGTCACTGCCACCACCCTGGCCCGAGTCCTCTCTTCTCCCGCTGGGACCACTGCAGTAGCCTCCTCACCAGCCGCCACGGTGACCCTGGGCTCCGTGGCCTCCTCTCCACCTAGCGGCCACACTAGACCTCCTGTGCCTGTGCCAAGGTGAGATCCCTGCTCCGGACCTCCTGGCTGTCCTCTCAGAAGAAGGCCACGGTCCTGGCTCTGATCTGTGTCCCTGTGACTTTCACCCTCCCCACCACTCTGCAATCCTCCTCTTCTCCTCCTCCGGCCCAGTGCTTTTGCCGTAGTGCCCGGCCCTGCACCTGTCTGGATCTGAGGTCAGACCTGGGACGGCACCTGACTTCACCTTTCCCCACTCACGCTTTGCTTTCTCCTCTCCCTGAAACACAAAACTAAAAGCCTTCCCTGCACACAACCCCCGTCTCAGGTTCTGTTCCTACAGTCCCCGACCCGAGACCCTTCTGTAACTATTTCCTTGTTCACATTCACTTAACACACCGCGCATTTAACTCTGGCCATCTCCCTCCCTAACGTGTCAGTCCACAAGGGCAGTCCTGCTTTGTGCACTGCTGTGCCCTCTGTGGCTAGAACAACACTTAGCACGTAGTAGGTGCTCAGAAATTGTGCTGAGAGACTGTGACGTCTCATGCTTGTATAGCCTGAGATTGCCCAAATCCACATTTTGTTGATCAGGCTGGGACCCTGGATTCCTGGCTCTGTAGTCCACAAGGCGCCCACTCCCTCACCATTTTCTCCTGCCTATTAAGGAAATTTCTGAGCCCACGGTCAACTCTTGCCTCTCCCAGGTGACTGCTTGTTTGTCCAAAGTCACCTGTCAGCGTCTCTTCGGACGACTGGCCTCCCACGATCTCGCTGCCCCTGTCACGGTACAGTGATGGGTTAAGCAAGAAAAAGACCATTCGTCTGTGTCCAGGTGTGATTTGAGATGAGGAAAGGGGAGAGGTGGGAGCACCCAGGTGAGGCTGTTCTTGCTCGTGGGGGCAGAGATCAGAAGGTGTGATAGAGGGGGGATGGCCATGGGCAAGGGGAAAGCCCCCCCTTTCTCGGTTGTAACCCTGCCAAAGCAGTCTGTGAGTGACGTGGCTCATGCTAAAGGTCACTTTTGGCACAGTGCCAGGGGTGTCTTGTGCTATAGCCACCACCAGGAGCCATGAGAGGGCGGGAGACGTGGGACCGCACAGGGCAGGTGGGGCTCAGCTCTGGGAGCGGCTGCACTATTGGCTAGTCCTGACCTGGTTCTCTCCCTGGGCTTGGTTTCTGGTCAACGTTCTGTGCTTTCAGAAATAACAGACTCTTAGTCCTGTTTTCCATATGCCAATTTCTGCTCTGAGTGTTTGCTGTAGATTAATGTACATGGTAACTTCAAACCATTAAGCTTGCTCTGGTGCAAAACGTTTTGAAATCTATAACAAAAGATCCTCAAAAAACTGCCGTATGATGAAAGAACCATGGACGGCTCTCAGTTTTCCTTTTCACCGGAATATACTTACCTTGAATTCCATTACCCAGACTGCTTCTGGAACCCTCACGCTTCCTCCTCCCGCCTTCCTGTGAGACAGGTCCTGTTACGCACATTCCCACACATCTCCCAGAGAGCCCCGCGGGACTCTTCAGTGGGGCAGCTGGGAAAGAGGGCGGCAGGCACATCCAGCAGAAAGCACAGCTTGCCCAAGTTCCAAGCAGGAAGTGTCAGGTCGCGCATGTCCCCGCCGACCAAATGACAAACCTGCTTTTCTTTCTTCATTCCTGCAAAGCAAATTACCCCCACCTTTAGCTGCTAGGAGAGCCAGCATTCACACTCCGCCACTCTGTGTCCCGAGGGGAGTCCAAAGCCCCTGGTGGGGTGCCGCTGATGTCGCGTCTCCTGGGAGACTGCAGTCACCGTGCGCTGGAATTGCTGTCACCCGAAGCCGCCCACTCGGCTGGCAGACGGGCTGGCTGTGGGGGCAGCCCCAGCCTCCCCGGGAGTGCCTCACGACCCGGCCGAGAGAGCCGAGTGGCCCCATGGAGGTTTCCTGGACACCCGGGCCGGTCCTGTGCAATGTCGGGGGGTGGCGATCATCGCGGCCACCTCGGACACTGGCTGCTACGCTGCTGTGAACGACACCAGAGCAGGCAGGAGAGGGGCGGCGCGCACACGCACTCACACAGCAATCACAAGGCCGGGGAAGACAGCAGTGTGCATCAGAGCCGTCCGGAGAGTGAACGCTTAGCGGATCCCTGACACATCGTACGTGACACCCGGTGTCAGCCTGAGGATGCGCTGACAGCTCTCGGTCAGGTCCCATTGGCTGAGCCCCGCGTCGGACCCTCCCACCGCGTCCACTTCCTCCCCTGGCCCAGCGAATGCTGTGGCTTCTTCCTCCAGCCCTTCCCGCCATGCTCCCCGGCCAAGTGCTTCCTGCTGGGCTCAGCCAATGGGAGGCCCAGAGCGGCCTGGAGGGCGGGACTAAGGGGGACGCCCAGGCGGTCACTTCCGGCAACCACGTGTCTGTGGTCTGCTGAGGCCCGGGCTCTCGGAGTCCACACCTTCCCTGGTTCCCCTGGCTTCCTGGCCCACACACCCCGCCCCTGTCGACCCCATCGCCCCCATCGCCCCCATCGCCCCCATCTCGGGTTCTGCGGGGTTGAGGTCCACGGCAGGCGCCCTGCGGGTGGGAAGGGCGGTCTCCGGGCTGCGCATGGCGGCGGCCCTCGGAGGCTGTGAGCCCGCGGCCTTTCGCTGGACACGCGCTTCGCTCCGCCGCAACCGCAGCCAGAGAGCGCCAGGCTGCTCTGACCCCGCCAGCGCCTCCAGCCGGACGTGTAGACCAGGGCGGGCTGTGTCCCTCCAAGCCCGCGAGCCCTTCGCTTCCGGAAGCCGCCATAGCGGCCTGCTTGTTTGTTGTTTTAAAGGAGTTACTTGTGTGTTTGGAAGGCAGAGTGACAGGAGAGAGACAGATCTTCCAGCTGGTTCGCTTCTCGGATGGCCACGTGGCTCAGGCGGAGTCAGGCTGAGGCCAGGAGCCAGGAGCTCCATCAGCGTCTCCCACCTGGGCGGAAGGGCCCCGAGCAGATGGGCCATTGTCTGCCGCCTCCCAGGAGCATGAGCGGGATCTGAGTCGGAAGCAGAGCAGGGGCCGGCGCTGGGGCACAGCAGGTTGCCCGCGACCAGCACGCTGACATCCCACATGGGCGCCGGTGTGAGTCCCGGCTGCTCCACTTCTGATCCTGTTCCCTGTTGGTGCCTCTGGAAGGGCAGTGGAAGATGACCCAGGCCCCGGGGGCCCCTGCACCCACGTGGGAGACCAGGATGGAGCTCCTGGCTTCAGGTTGGCACACCTCTGACCACCCCAGCCATTTGGGAAGTGAGCCAGCAGATGGAGGATCTCTCTGTCTCTCCTTTCTGTAACTCTACCTTTCAAATAAATAAATAAATAATTTTTAAAAATAAGCAAAGCACCTGGGACTCAAACTGGCACTCCCTTAGAGGATTCTGGAATCTCAAAAGGTAGATGAAACTACTGGGCCACAATGCGGGCCCCATGCCCGTTTATTTTAAAGTATGCTCTAGAGATAGCAGTGTGTTCGTAGCTTCCAGCAGGTACACCTGGGGGTAGAGACAGCCGTAGACACAAGTGACTCCTACTTTAGAACATCACCCAGGGTTTCACCTTCTGTAGTCAGCCATCCTCAGAAAATACGAAATGGGAAACTCCAGCAGTGAACAAGTCACAGGTTCTGAGCAACACAGTGAATTATTTTGAGGGTGCTCCGAAAAGATCGGTGGGAAACGGAATTTAGCGACTGGTTTCCTTCGGCACAGACAGTTTTGGAATCTGCGCGTAGTTTGTTCATGATATGCATTCTCCATGAACTCCTTTGAGTGCCCCCTTTTGTACAGGAGCGCAGGTAGTGTGTGTAGGGCTCGGTACTGTTCCAGTTTCCGGCATCCACTAGGGCTCTTGAAACACATCCCGAGGCCAGGGAGGACTGCTGTATCTATCCCGCCCTGCTCTGCCTGCAGAAGCAACGCACGTGGGGCAGGGGGTGTGGTGCAGGGGGTGAACCACAGCTTGGGGCACCAGCATCCCACGTCACAGGGCCTGCCTCCCCGGCCCGGCTATACCACACATCGGATGCAGCTTCCTGCCCATGCGCCTGGAAAGCAGCAGATGACGGTGGAAGTCGGGTGTGTTATGCAAAAACTCGGGGAGGTCGTGGAGGAGAAGTTCTGTCTCAATTCCTCTTTGGATGGGAAGCATCCTTTTCTGAAAGCCAAGTCTAGAGGCAAACTGCTGCATGTGAACCCTGGCTGGTCGTGAGCGGCCTGTCCCCTCTGTGAGTGCGGGGGCCAGGCGTTCCGTGCGTGCTCACCCCCAAAGTACCCGTGACGCTCTGTCTCTCCTCTGAAGGTAGCCTGGGAAGGAGGGAGCGGCCATCCAGACCTCACAAGGGGCCGGGCTCTGGGGCTCAGGGACGTCTGGGAGACCCATTAGGCTGGAGCGAGGCCCGCCAGGTTGTCACATGGTTTTCCTATCACCGGCTTGTTTTGACGACTGCGGCTTCCTGGCCACGCTCCCTATGAGGAAGGGAAGGAAGTGCAGGCTGCACCGGCGGAGGCAGCCAGGGGTGCAGAGAGACGAACATGTGAGAGCCCCCAGCACCGGCCCCCGGAGCGACGTCTCCTGCGCCCCGTCCCAGGCACGCAGCCCGTGCAGTGTGTTTGCTTCCTAAGGACCCAGTCCCGTCTGCCTGTTCTTCCCCGAGGAGCGCGAGCAGGAAAATCTGGCAGACGAACCAAAGCCATTCGCAGCGTCTGGTCTGGCGGTGGCGGCAGCACTTGGGGCGGCCCTGGGGCTCTTCGAGGCCATCGTGGGCTGGCCCTTCCATGGGCTGCCCTTCCCACTGGGGCACTGGGCTGCTGTCCATCAAGGAAGAGGGGCCCAGCCAACCAGGCTCTTCCAAGAAGCCATCTAAACCCGGCGGTGCCCGCTGGGGCGTGCAGGTACTTTGTGGCAACAATAAGGATGAGAACTTTAACAACTGGCTCAACAAATATGTATGGAGCTCCTACTACAGTCCAGGCTTGTACCCGTCCTGGACAAGGCCTGTCGTCACAGTGGGGTCTGCCTGGTTGTGTCTCAGCACACCTGCTCTGCGGTGTCATGACGCAGATGTTGCAATCCATTCGTTCTTCAGAGGAGAAACTGAGTCTGGGAAAGATTGAACAACTCGCCACAAACAACACAGTTAGGAGTGGCTGTTAAGACTCTGCCTGGGATGCTCGCAGCCTACACAGTAGCATCTGGGTTCAAGTCCCGGCTCCCCCCTCGGACCATGGCTTCCTGCTAACACACACCTTGGGAGGCAGCAGGTGATGGCTCAAGGAGTAGAGGCCCTGCCCCGGCTCCTGGTTTCTGGCTGCTGTAGGCATTTGGGGAGTGAAGCAGTAGATGGGGTTCTCTGGCTGGCCTGGTCTCTCTGTCTGATACAAACATTAAAATAGGAAGCACTGGATTGGCAGCCACAGGTGGGGTGGTCGGCAAGGAACCGAGCTAGGACCCCAATAACACCGGGGAGCTGCAAAGGCCACAGGTGACCTGAGGCCTTTCCTTGAGGCCTCACGGGGGCTCTGCCACAGCCTTGCCCCATGAAACCCCAACTCTGTCAACATGGGGTCCTGCAGGGTGCGCAGCCCTTTGCCTCACAACTCGCACTGGGGCTTGCCCCAGGCTAAGCAAAGGAGAGGGCTTCTCCTCCAGGGGAGCCTGGCTCCACTCCCTTCACCTGCTCCTGCTCCCCAGGCCCTCACCTGGTCCCCTCCCGCAGGTGCTGCCTCGTGGGCTCTCTGTTTCACTGTCTGTCTGTGGCTGAGGCTGCTCTGATGCTGGCTTGGCTTGAGCTTGCTAGGCGGGGTGGGGCGGCGCTGTGGCTTGCTTCCTGCTGGCAGGAGCACAATTCCATCAGGGGAGCACGTTTGTTTCAGCTCCGGGTTCTGGAGGCCCCAGGGTCTGCACCTGGTGATGACTTTTCCATTGGCAGAGTCCCGAGGTGGCACAGGACTAGGAGAGACAGCGGGCACGTGCTGTGTGTCCTCTGCTCTCTCTTCTTACCAAGCCCCTGGGGTTCAACCCAAGGGGCTCCACGCTGATGGTCTTCCTTAATCCAAACCCTGCAGTCAGGGTCCCACCTTCTAAAGACCTCCTGGGGACTGGATTTCAACTCAACCCTGTACCCAAACCCCCTCGGGAGGGAGGGAGCAGGCATGATGCTCAGGTGGGGGGTGGTGTCGGCTCCATGGGACGTTCACCCAATTAATGGCTCCGACAGGTCTATCGGGGGAAGTGGAAGGATGGCCCTTTGGGAGCTCAGGACTTAGGTCTGGTCGTCTCCCAGGAGGGGAGTGAGGCTTTGGTCCCAACGGTCTCCTCTGGACACGGCCGTCGTTATCACGACATGGGCTGTACCCTGTACCGCTTTGCTCACCTCCACTTCTAACCTCCCCCACCTGGCCCGCACCCTCCACCCGCCCCGCTCCCTGACTCTAGGAGCTCAACCCAAACCGGCTTTCAGCCCGAAGGGGAAGAAAACCTGTGAAGTTCACTGCCCCCGCCTGCCTCCTCCCGCGCGTCCCTCTGTCCCCAGCTTGGTGGCCACAGTCGTCCATGCCACAGTCCACACCTAGCTTGGGAAGAAAGACCTCCGCCTCTCGATCTCTCTCTCCCTTGTGCTTTCCTGGCAGAACGCGGCCTAGTCTGCAGCTGGATGCGGGCAGGGGTGGGCCCGGAGAGAGCCCCGGCCAAGCTGGCTGGGCTTGGTGCAGTCCTTACATCCTGGATTGCTCATCTCCAGCGGGTCCTGACTGCCTGGCGGTCACAGCGAGCACCCCTGGGTGTCAACCTGCCCCCGCCCCGCCCGCCCACAGCCACCTCCCACTTCATCCTCCCTTCTCAGGTCCCCTCCTCAGCTCAGCTACTGGCCCTTCCCAGTGCCCATCCATCGCTGGCTCCTCCTCTTCCGAGAGAGAGGCAGTACCAGTTGCACCAAGACTAAAGATTTGCCTGGGGTCGGCGCTGTGGCGTAGCAGGTAAAGCTGCTGCCTGCAGTGCCGGCATCCCCTACAGTTGCCGGTTCAAGTCCCAGCTGCTCCTCTTCTGATCCAGCTCTCTGCTGTGGCCTGGGAAAGCAGTAGAAGAAGGCCCAAGTCCTTGGGCCCCTGCACCCGTGTGGGAGACCTGGAAGAAGCTCCTGGCTCCTGACTTCAGTTCCAGCTGTTGCAGCCACCTGGGGGAGTGAACCAGTGGATGGAAAACCTCTCTCGCTCTCTCTCTCTCTCTAACTCTGCCTTTCAAATAAAATAAATAAATAAAGATCTCTCAAGAAACTCCCATTTGCTGTCTTTCATTGGCCTTCTGGTGAGTGTCCTTAGAGCAGTGGCCTTGGGCTATGCAAGGGCCAGGGAGCTGGGGCTGCATTAGGCAGGTGAGCGCCCCTGCCACAGAGCGCCTTACTCCCCAAGGCAGCTCCTGTATCGTGGGGTGCCCCCGGGGGTCCCCTCCCTTGTCAAAGCGTGGGGTCCTCACAGCCAGGGTTGTTTGAGCGGAAGGGATGCCTTCTCATTCCACGCCTTAGGCTTCCAGCTCTACCCCGACCTGAATCATACGGCCACTTTATGGGGCTGCCCAGACTCACTCTCACAACCAAACAGCTGTGGGTGCCTTGGGCTTAGGTTAGGTTTCTTGCCTTGGGCTTTGTAGACATTTCTAATCTGTCTTAGCCCGTTTTCTACTGCTAGGCAAAGTTATAAAGCAGAGGGGAGTCCTTAGTTCCCCTCTAGAAGGGAGCTCCTGCCTGGGGTCCTGGTCCTGCTGGACCCCGTGTGCTATGGGGTCCCAGACAGTCCGGGTTCAGAGGTGGCCAGGTGGCAGGGAGCATTTGAGCCACGAGGATCCCTTGTTCCACAGGAAGGGAAAGCTGAAGCTTGGCGTGCGGTGGACTCATCCAGGCCGCCATGCTGGCCCGTGAGAACAGAGCTCTGGCATCCCGTGTCATCTCTCCGGGGCTCTGTTGGTTATCACCCCCTCCTCAGATCCAAGCTACAGTTTGGGCTCTGCCAGTTCGGATTGCGCTTGGCGGCACTCCCTTGAATCGGCAGGACATGCGTCGCTGTTTGCTTACGGGAGGCCTGGAGGAAGGCAGTTTCTGTTTGTCCCGTGCCATCAAGTTGGCTCTTTATCATCGTGGTCACAAGAAGGCTGCCACAACTCCGGACATTTTGTCTTTGCCCCAGTGTCTCAAGCAGGAAAGAGGGGGAGTACTTAATAGCGGTATTACTGAAAAGTAAGATGCTTTCCAAAACTCCCTCTTCTTACACCTTGTGTGCTGCAAAGGGAAGTGGGAGAGTTGTGGTTAGACCCACCATGATGTGTGCCATCCGGAACGGAATAGGATCTTGTTGATTAGAAAGGGTGGTATGGGGAGGGAATGGCCCTGGGGGCAACCTGCAAGATTTACCAGCTTAGGGGGGTGCTGTTATGAGGTTCCTGAGCCTCTCTGGGCTCCTTGCACTCTCTCTCTCTCTATAAGATTTATTTTATTCATTTGAAAGACAGAATTACTGAGAGAGATAGAGACAGAGAGAAAGGTCTTTCATCCGCTGGTTCACTTCCCAGATGGCTACAACAGTCGGAGCTGCTCCGATCCGAAGCCAGGAGCTTCTTCCGGGTCTCCTACATGGGTGCAGGGTCCCAAGGACTTGGGCCATCCTCCACTGCTTTCCCAGGCCATAGCAGAGAACTGGATCAGAAGTGGAGCAGCCGGGACTCGAACTGGCGCCCACATGGGATGCCAGGGCTTCAGGCCAGGGCATTAACCCCGCTGTGGCATGGGCTCCTTTCTCTTAACGCCACAGTGTCACACGGAGGGTGACGTACGGCTGAGCCTTTATTGTTTCTGATCATCATCCATCAAGTCCTTTCCCGAGATTCCAAATACTCACATCTCCCCCGAGGCTACTAGGATGAGGAGCACATGGTGGTTTTCTCACGTCGAGAGGAAACAGAACCGCTAGCTAAGCTAGGATCCCATGGCCAGCAGGCGGCTGAGCCGGAACTCAGAGCAGGAGGCACCAACGTCCCCCCACCTCCGCCCCAGCTCCCGGGGAAGGTTCGATTCTTCAGGGCACCTGGCCCAGCCGCTGGAGGTGAAGCCCGTTTAGCACTGTCTTCTCAACTCCATGTGTCTGTCTTCCAGAGACATCTCTGTGTGAACACCAGGAGCAGAAGGGTCCGACGGCCCCAGGGCAGTGGACTTCAATCTGTTTCCACACTGTGGGACGAGACCCCGTATGAGTCGACAGAGACCCCAGTTCACACGTGGAGGGGAGCATGGGGTGGGGACTGCTCCTGCAGGCCCCTGGGCTTCGTTTCCCATTCGTACCCACCCTGCTCTTGTCTCTCATCCTAGCGGGTCAACGGGCACCCGCACAAGGCTTGGCCCGTGAGCACTTTCTGTCCTCTTGGCCGGGACGATGGGCTGTGAGCTGGCCCGCGACCCCCGCCAGGATGATCAGGCTCACTTCTGGGTCTCTCGTTGGGGCTGGGAAAGGGGTTTTCCCTTTGCTGGGAGTTGCTGCTGGGAGACCCACGCAAGCCCAGTGCTTCCAGGGGCAGCCGCGTGGACAGAGCCGGCCCGGGAAGAGAGGAGCAGGCCCGAGACCCAGGGACCAGGATGCTCTAAAGGCTGGAGACCAAGATTCACCTGAAGGCACTGAACCCCTCTTTGGAGTTCCCACTCAACAGCCCACGGACCCCATCTTGATCCTTAAGCCAGTGTGAACCGGCTGTCTGGGATTCATTTTTTCAGGAAGCCTCTTGACTATTTTGAAAGGAAAGAGATTATTTCCCTACCATCCCTAGAAATCTCCTCTATGTGATAAAGTGAAAACTGCTCCAGCAGCCTTGTTATGACCCAAGGGGCTCCTTGCAGCACTTACACTTCTGCTTCTTCCGTCTTAGCATCACGAGCTGGTCCTTTTATTTTTCCTAAAATTTATTTTATTTATTTGAAATGCAGAGGGAGAGGGAGATTGATTATCCATCTGCTGGTTCACTCCCCAGATGGCTGCAACACCAGGCCTGGGCCAGTCTGAAGCCAGGAGCCTGGAACGCCACTCAGGTCTCCCGGCAGGGACCAAGCACTAGGGCCATTACACTCTGCCTTCCCAGGTGCATTAGCAGGGAGCTGGATGGGAAGTGGAGCAGCGGGACTCGGACCAGCGCCCTCCTGTGGGATGCAGGTGTCACAGGCAGCCGCTTCACCCACTGTGCCACAACACCAGGCCCTCATGGGTCCGTCCTTAGCACGGAAGGACAACACCTTGGCGGACACCCTGAAGTCTGAGTGGGAGACAGCGGGGAGCAGAGGGTCGCTGCTGTCTGTCCATCTTTCCATGGAAAATTCCCTTCCTGTTCGTAATCAATCACACACCTGCTGTGACACTGTTGCCAGCTCAGCAAGGTGGCCTTGGTGCTGGCTTCCCCCGAGCCTTGCTGCGCTCAGTGGGTGCTAGGCGTGTGGCTGTGGGTTCTGTAACTCGTGCAGCCAGTGAGCAGGAAAAGTGCATATTTTGCAGAAACCGGGGCACGACGGTTCTTGCACCTTTAGTGGGTTCACTTTCCTCACTCGGGAGTTTATCAAAGTAGAAAGAGAGGTGGCCTCACACGTGTGAAATTCGCCCCCACCGTCAGCCTTCCGGGGGGAGAAGGCTGCTTTCCCGTCCCTGGCATCGCACAGGCCAGGGGCTGGGTTCCACCACGGCAGCTGTCCGGTCTGCCCCCTGGGGCTTCGTCACGCACGTTTAGTAAATTTAGCACCTGCTGTAAGTGCCCTCCAGTGTCCACCCCGCCCTCCAGCTCGCCTCACCTCTGCTCTAAACAGCAGGGCAGGAATGAACGGGCACCTGTCAGGGCAGGCCCTGTCCATCCGGGTCAGGCAGGGTTTGTTTGGGGGCCTTGTGAGTGAATGTCTTGCTCTTTTGTTTTTCTGAACTCCTCCCAACTCTACCTGTGGATACTTGGTTAGCTGGTTCCTACTCTTTTTTTCTTTAAATTTAAGAGAGAGGGAGAGAGGGAGAAAGCGACGGGGAGAGAGAGAGAGAGAGAGAGAGAGAGAGAGAGATATTCCCACCTGCTGTTTCACTCCCCAGATGCCTGCAACAGCTGCGGCTGGGCTGGGCTGAAGTTGGGAACCTGGATCTTCCACGTGGAGAGTAGGGACTGAGCCGCTTGAACCATCACAGCTGTCTCCCAGGGTGCGCACTAACAGACAGCTGGAGTGAGGAGCCGCGACTCCAACCCAGGCACCCTGACATGGGAGGAAGGCCCCCGATGGGCAGCTTCACCTCTGGACCAAACACCTGCCCCGGTCCCTGTTCTTGGCCCCATCTCAGACGTCCATCCATGCGTGCCTGCTGTCTGCTCAGGCACATGCGAGGCACGTCCGTGGGCCCTGGCCCGCAGCTGCGAAGCCGCTGTTCCTGTTCGTCCCGCGGGGTGCTCGGGAGCTCCTGTGGAACTGGGCAGCTCAGGACCGAGCTCAGTGCATCTGGTTAATGAACAGGGGAGGGAGGCAGGAAGAGGGGAAGAAAGGCAGGAAGCTGGTGCCGGCTGGACAAGCTTTGTCCCCTCGGCAGCCGCAGTTTTCTTCTAAGTTGTCTGTCGTGGGCTATCTTTCCTAAGCTGCACCGGCACACAGCAGGTGCTCCGTGGATACTGACTGCACTGGTTGGTTCTCTCTGTCCCCTTCTCCCGACGGGCAGCCCCCAGGGCTGACCCTTCACCCCGCACTCTGTCCTCCCATCCTCCTGCCCGATCCGGCCTGTGGACTTCTGTCCCTGGGAGGTCAAGGCACCAGGAATGTGCCTTTGTTTTCCACCGAGAGATGAATGTGTGGATTGCATTCCAAGGCACAGATTGCAAGCCGAGGCACCCGCTGCACTGCAGTCATGTCTGACACGAGCCAAAATCATGTCCTAGGTTCTACATTTGCCTCGGGTTTAGCAGACTTTAGAGGGCGCCTCTCCTGCCGGTGGGCTCCAGAGCGGGTGGCTGGCAACCATGAGAGCCCCTCATGGCGTGTGTTGGGACCTTGGGGTTGCCTGCAGATGCTGTCAGTTCCAGGAAGTACTAAATGGCTTGCCTTCTTCCACAGTCTCTTCCTATCCAGTTCTACTCATCCATCCCAACACAAGCCCCGTGTCCCTGGGGCTTCTTCAGCCCTCTCCACCGTGCCACAGCCCTTCCTCCTTCCAATGCACCCTCTCATCCACGCTCCCCACTCCTCAAGGCCCAGTCCATTGCCATCTCCCCCAGAAGCTGCCCAGGGCCCCGCCAGTGCCCCCGACTGCCCGCTTGCTCCCTGGGCATGGCCCGCACCGGCCATTCTTCCCTCTGCACAGCTGGTCTTCCTCAGCAGGTTCTAAGTGACAGGGCCACGTCGGGTTATCTCAATGACCTCTACACTGACCCGCACACACGTGGCGGCTGAAGCGAATGACCCACAGTCTAGTTAAATACCTAGTGTTTTGGTGCAGTCTTTCTTGGGAAATTTTTCCTTCTATAACATTTGAAAAAGCTCACCTTTTCAGCATCACACTGATTAGGACAATCGAAGGTAATTTTGTCTGCCCGGAAATAAACCGTCTGTCCAAGACAGAAAACGATGCTCCCCTCCGGCCCCCTGGAGGGCCTGCCCCTGTGTGCGGCTGTCACATGGGCAGGACATACGAAGCCAGCAGAGGCCCTGCTGATTAAACACCCAAGTGGAGCTGTGGCATTTGTCAACAGCCCAGCGTTCGGCAAATGTGCCCACGTCATCGAGTGCCGGTGCCATTGTGCCGCGTTATTCCTGCTCTGAATGGGGCTGGCATTATGTAACAGACCGACAGAAGGCGGAGAAGCAAAACACCAACAAAGAGACCACGCCGCTTTGCTGTCTTCTGCACCTTGCAGAGAGCCCTCGCGCACGGCTGGCTGAAACTGAAGGCCACGCCACACCTCCCATGCTGAGTGGCTTCTTTTCCAGGCCTGGGGACTTCTGAATGTTTGCATGAAATCAAGCCGCGATCCCTCCCCCGCCTTGGCTGGGGACGGGCTGGAGGCCTTGCCTGGCTGCACCGCTCTCAGCACCCAAGCTAAGTCTCTCCTGCGGACCCAAGGGAGGTGACATCGTTGTGATCTGGGCGGGGCTGCCTGTCCCACCACACACACATGCACATGCACACACACACTCTCACACATGCACACACACACAGGCACACACACACTCTCTCATACACCCCAGGACTCCGGCCTTCTTCCCCCCCAACTCTCTTCATCCCTGCATTTCACACATTCCAATCCAAGTGCAAACCTCCTCCACCTGAAGAGATAAAAAGAGGAGATAAAGGCCGAGGATAAAGGGGCTTCCCCGTAGCCAGCAGGGAGAGCAGTGGGCAGC
This sequence comes from Lepus europaeus, assembly GCF_033115175.1. Taxonomy (NCBI): domain Eukaryota; kingdom Metazoa; phylum Chordata; class Mammalia; order Lagomorpha; family Leporidae; genus Lepus; species Lepus europaeus. Next base: position 122,874,530 of record NC_084834.1, on the reverse strand, counting down.
AGATTAGGAGTCCTGGGCCTCTGGAGCCAGGCTGTCTGGGTTCCAGCGTGGCCTCTCCCGCTTTCTGAGCTGACTGCCGACTCTCTGGGCTTGGATCCCACATCTGTCAGCAGGGGGAGCCCCTGCGAGCGGGGCACTTCGAACAGCGCCAGGCACACAGCCTGTGCGCCTCTGTCTGCGTTGTCAATGCAGGGGAAGTGTGCGAGTCCCGTAAGAGCTACACGGGACCATGAACACAGAAAGCCGTGCCGGTGCGTTCCTGTGCGGAGCCCGCTCCCGTTGCTTCATCGTATTCAGCAAGTGTCTACTAGGGTACAACATCATCCAGGCGCACAGCAGGTGCACCGAACCCAGAAGGGAGGGCTGTGCAGCCTTGCCTCCTGGGTTCCCAGGCCGCCTCCCGTTTCTGCTCGCACAGGCTCTCGGCCCAGGAGGCCACGTGGCTGCCTGCAGGTAGCTTCAGGAACTGGTCATCAGTACCCGCTTTGGGCAGGCTCCCCAGGGACAGGCTTGGCTCACCCCTTGCTTCAGTTCCAGGATGGACCACCCATCAAAATCCAAAGCAACTCAGCCCTGGCTGTGAGCTGTGCCCTGCCCCCACCTCGGGCTGCAGGCTCCACCTGTTCCCTGCTTCCGGCTGTTCCTTTGTCTCTTGCCCAAGCACTTTCACTGATGCCACTTGCTCCATTCCCCCCCCCCCCCCATCCCTGGGCTTATCCTCCATCAGGGACCGATGACCACTCTACACCCTGAGACTCGCTGGCCACCTGCAGCTGCCCCACCCCCAACTCGCCGTCACTTTGCACTTCAAACTGTGCCCTGCCAGTCTCCTCACCTGCTCCTCATCCCCCCTCCACAAAGCGCCCAGCCTCTCTCCCCTGCCAGAGTCCCCAGGGGCCCTCCCTGCACTCCCAGGGCTGGCAGAGGCCGCATGGCAGGTGTGCACAATCTACTTAGGAATCTGAAACCTGAGGGGCTCCTTGGAGGGCTCACCTGGCCCACCTGGCAGCCTCCCCTGCGCCTTGTCTCATCACAGAGGCCTGCCACTTTCCCAGGGTGCTCGTTCCCAAGTCTCCTCTATCTCCGGACACATGGTGGTCAGAGAGGAGGGCGTAGGAGTCTTCCCGTGAGGGGAAGGGAAAGGACATGGCCACCGTCTTTTTGCAGTATTGAGACTTTGCGTTCCTAAGAGTGGCTTTATTAACAACACAGAGTCATCAATGTCCCAACAGCTTCAGAAACGGGCGCTGGGGCTTTTCCTGCGAACCGGCGAAGACACAGTGGGAACTCACCAGCCATGCTACGGCGCGCTCACAACTTAGTGCCGCAGAGCTGCTGTCATCCCACTGCTTATCACCCCAGTGCCCTACGTTCCCAGAAAAGTGACTCGGGCTATTAGGATTCAAGTCACCGAGAGCAGAAGAGATCCTCAGGTTTTGTCCTAAGTAGGAAAGAGGATAACTTCTTCCCTGTCGTTTGGACAGTACGGTGAGACAGCGAAGGGTGCAGCAACCATCCAGAAAAAGAAAGAAGAACAATCCGAGTAGCAGGGGCCTTCTCTGCAGAGTTCTGTCTGAGGACGGAAGGGGCAACTGTGAGCCATTTTGCTGCCATAGAAACCAGCCGAGGTATGTGGGGGGGGCGAGGCAGGCCCCTCCCCCCTCCCCTCCTGCCTTCCCCAGAGCCCACGTGCTCCAGTCGGGAGGGGGCCAGAGATGCATGTGTGCCTGCGCTGTTTTATTTAACCGAGCTCCCATCTGCCTCCCGCCCTAGTCTGCCTTTTGAAATCAGTGACTCTGGCTTTCAGTTCAGGCTCCGCCACCAGAAGCCTGAAAAATCCAAATAAGAGATCCTTGTGCGCCCACCACGTGCACCTGCTCTGCAGTGGGGTGCGGGGGCAGCAGGGCATCCACACCCACACACACACACACACCCCGCGGGGAGAAGCCCACTATGGTGCCTCCTTGTGTCTGTCCCGTCCTCTCTACGCTCAGAGACTGCAGAGAAAACGAGCGGCCCACGACCAGTTTTCTGGTTTAACCCAAAGCTGCAGGTCTCTTTAGCTTTTGGAAGCAAACGGCAGGAACTTCTAGTGCAAGGGGCCCACAGCACAGAGGCAGGGGCCGACGCCTGCCGCTCCATTGCCATCCATGTCCCCGCAGCCGTCTTCCCTTTGCTCCTGAACCCTCTGCGTGAGGGCCGGCTGGGTGAATCTAGCAAGGGGCTGTGCTCACTCTTCTGCCTGGGCGCGAGCACTGATTTTCTGGCACGGCCACACAGGTGTTGGCTGCAAATTCCCACTAGGCCGTGGCTAGCAAGGTTTGGGTTTTGAGAGACGGTGGCAGAGGCAGCCTCTGATGGCTTGGCTGTGGGACAGGTGGCAGCTCCCTGGGTGGGCCAGGCCAGCAGCGCTGCTCTGGGGGTCATTCCTTTGAACCCAGCTGAGAGCCACTGCTCGGGTCCTTCCAACAACATCAAAAGCAGGTAAGTCCCTGCGTTGAACTGCTTTCTGCTTCAGATGGCAAGAGAGGCATTTAAGATTTATTTAATCGAAATCAGAGCAACAGAGAGAGAGAGCGAGCGAGAGCGAGCGAGCCAGAGAAAGATCTTCCATCCACTGGTTCACTCCCCAGATGGCCTCAACAGCCAGGTCGAGGTCAAGCTTCAGCCAGGAGCCAGGAACTCCAACCTGGTCTCCCATGTAGGTGGCAGAGAACCAAGTATTAGCAGGAAATTGGCTTGGAAGTGGAGCAGCTAAAGATGTTCCCTCTGCAAGCTGAGCCCGCCACAGGCCACGCCCACCTGAGTCCCTGCTTCCTAAGCGGGTGTCCATGCATGTGCATAGACTAAGACAAAATCAAAGCGAAAGAAACATTTCTGTCTCAGTGCCTCAGATGTCAGTCAACCCCCCATCCCCATGTCTGTAGACTCCAGGAGATGAAGGAAGAGGAGTGGGGGGGGGAGGGAGGGAGAAAGGGGGAAAGAGAGGGGAGGGGGTTTGAAGCATTGCATAACATTGGTGCACAGTGCACAGGATACCACCTCACTGTGAACCCCTGGGCTATTTTAATTACCACTGCTCCTTTTCAGATCCCGGCTGTGTCCCCTATAGGATGCTTTAGAAGCCAAGACGTTGCTTTCCTGACTCTAAAGTGCATGCCTGGGGAGTCAGACACAAGGTCTTCAACACGATTCCCAGCCAAAGGGGGAATCCGCGGCCCTGGCCTGGGCCCTGGCCCTTCAGTCCAGGTGGGCTCGGTGACTGCTTGGTCCGCAGGACATCGAGGAAGTGACGCTGTGCCAAGCCCCACGCTTCAGCTCTCCACCTTCTGGCGGGCTCAGAGGGAAGCCAGGCACCGTGTGGGGGTGCAGCCTGCGCGCTTGCCGCTGCGACACCCGCCGGTGGGTGCAGATGTGCAAGGGAGGAGAAGCAGTTGTCAGGGGCCGAGCCTTTAGGGGACTCCAGTCCAGCCGCCGACCGATAACAGCAACACGGGAGACCCTCGGCAAGACCCCAGCAGCCCAGCCTGGTGCACACACAGGCAGCAGCGCTGTGTTGGGGTTGCTTAGGGCAGGAGCCGCAGAAGTAGGTGCCCGCTCCTGGAGTGAGCAACACCACCGCCTCACCGCCCTGCTGTGGAGGGAGACTCTTGCAGGCAGGCCCCCTTGCTTGCGGCCCCTCTCCGCATCCCTCCACCTGTCCTGCCTGCCCCCTCGTTGCCAACCCTGTGGATTCCTGAGAGGTGGTAACTGTGGGAAGCCGGGGCGGGGGCACCTGTGCCAGCTGCTCGGGATTGGAGTAGCTTTCTCTTCTGTGCCCCCTCTCTCTCTGTTCTTCCGTCTTTGTGTTCTTTAAAGCACAGTTGGATCATGTGGACCTAAAATAAGAACTCCAAATTCAGACTTTGGGCTGAAGACAGAAAAATCACAGGTTTGCTTCAGTCTCATGGGAACGAGAACCAAGCCCCAGAAGCTAAAATGACTCAAGGCAAAAATTCTCCTGACAACTTTTTGTTCTCTCTCTCTCTCTGTGTGTGTGTGTGCACGTGCGTGCATGGGAAAGGCAGCTACACAAATATTCTCGATTTCCCATCATTTTACGATGGAAACAGGCTGGGGGGAGGTGGGCGTGGTAAAAAGTACAGGGTGACCCGTCATTGTAGCCTTGTTAAGTCCGATTCCTAGACAAGTTGGATTTCAACCTCGCACACAGAACTGTTGGAATATTTTTCTTCCTTCTGGCTCGGACGGCTGCATTTATTCACTTCTAGGGATCACCCCAGCCCTGTATCGTGTTTCTTGCTAGGGCTGTGTGTCCTGCCGCCGACGCGGACCCGTCTCCTTCCCCTCGTGTTCCCGAAAATCTCCCGATGGACGCAAAACGGTTCCTCTCCGAGGCTGAGACACACACGGGTCAGCTAGGCCCGGGGGAAGAGCAGCCAGACGGCCTTGGTTGGCAGGGCGGCCGACGATGCAGGCGGCCCAGCACTCGGGCGAGAGCTCCGGCCACAGATCGCCCCGCCGAGGACGGAGGCCCAGCGTTCTGGGGCGCAGGGCGCACGCCTCCGCGTCCCAGGCCACCCAGACCGGGCGCCCCCAGGCGTCTGCCGCCGTCGCGGGGCCTCGGGCCTTAGCAGGGCGCGAGAGCACTCGCTCCGTCCAGACTTCTCGGTCAGCCGCGGGGCTGCGGCCAACGGGTCGGGGGTGGGGGGGACGAGCCAAATGTCACCTTTTAGGGGCGCGCATGTGAATGACTGCAATCGCAGCCCCATCTGTGACCGGAGATGCCGCCTCGCTAGTGCCCAGGCCACGAGAGCGCGCCCCAAGGGAGGGCGCCAGGCAGGGGCGCGGGCAGCCCCTGGGTACCCCGGAGGGGCCGGGGGCGGCGGTCGGGCAGCCGGGGTCTGCGGGGGCTGCAGGTCAGCGCTCCCCGGAAACGCGACACCCCAGCGGGGCAGCCGGGCGCGCACGTGGCCGCCCTCGGGCCGCGGCCCGCCCCGGCGCGCACGGGTCCGGCACCGACTCCCGGCGCCCGGCGGTGGGGGCGTGCCGAGCGGCGCCGGGGGCGGGGCCTCGCGCAGGGCGCCCGGGATTGGCCGCGGGCGGCAGGGGCGGGGCCTGCCCCGGAGAAAAGCGCGCGCGCGCGCGGGCCGCCGCGCCCCCGCCGGAGTCGGAGTCCGGGTCTTGCGGAGCCGGAGCGGAGCCGCAGCGGAGCCTCGGAGCGGAGCCTGCCCGCCGCGCCCCGGCCGCCCTCCGCGCTCTCGGCCGCCGAGCGCCCCCGCCGGCTCCCTCGGCCCGCGCGGAGCCGCCGCCGGGCCGCCGCGGCGATGCGCCTCATTCAGAACATGTGCACCATCGCCGAGTACCCGGCCGCGGGCAGCGCCGCCGCCGACTGCTGTCCCGGCGCCGCCGGCCGCCGCCTCGTCAAGATCGCCGTGGTGGGCGCCAGCGGCGTGGGCAAGACCGGTGAGCGCGGGGCCGCGGCTGCGCGGGCGCGGGCGGAGAGGGGTCTCCGAGGCGTAGGCGTGGCCCCGCGGGCCGGGCTGGGGCTGCGGGCGGGCCGGGGGGCGCGCGGCCTTGCGGGCGGGGGACGGGCTGGACACGCTCGGACCCGGGCTCACGGCGTGTGTCTGCCCCGCAGCTCTGGTGGTCCGCTTCCTCACCAAACGGTTCATCGGCGACTACGAGAGAAACGCAGGTGAGCAGGAGCCCGGGCGACGGGCCTCGGAGTGACAGGGGGTCCCGCCCCGGCGCCCTCCCCGCCACCCGGCCCATTCATCATTTTGTCGAGGGCCTGACAGCACCCCCCTTGGCGTGTCTTCACTGTGGGACCCCCGTGGGAAGCACCCTTTGTCCTCTGTCTTCCAAACACTCCTCAAAAGTCATAAAAAAGACGGCCGCTCCCCCCCCCCCCCCGCAGGCCCCCTGCTTCCCAGGGGTGACCTTTGAAAGCAAAGGCCAGGGGAGGACCGTCGGTCGTAAACCTTAAGTTCTCTTTTGCTAACAAAGGGAAATAGCTGGGGGGGGGGGGGGGAGCAGAGCAGAGCCGACCAGGGTTGCAACCCCGATTCGGAGCAGCTGCGGGGCGCCTCCCTGTGCAGGGAGCACCCTGGGGATCCGGTCCCGCCACCCCCCTCCCCCGGAGGCAGCCACGGAGGCAGGAGCCATGGAGCATTGCTCCTGCTTCCGTTGGGCGCTGGCTCTCACTGTGTCCCGTTTTCATCCCAGCACTCTGTAGGCTGGGCGCCTTGTGTCTAGTGGCAGATACAAAGAACTTGGGGCACAGAGGGTTAAGCCACCCCATCTTGGACCCTTCCAGCCCTGGCTGCTCCACGTCCAGTGCAGCTCCCTGCTGATGCACCTGGGAAAGCAGTGGAAGGTGGCCCAAGTGCTTGAGCCCCTGCACCCGTGTGGGAGACCCGGATGGAGTTCCTGGCTCCTGGCGTCAGTCTGGCCCAGCCCTGGCTGTTGCGGCCATTGAAGGGAGCATGGGAGATTTCTCTCTGTGCTCTCCCTCCCTGCCACTCTGCCTTTCAAATAAATAAATGAATAAATAAATCTTAAAAAGAATGATAAAGTACTAAAAATAAAAATCTCACACATGCTGAGGAAGAAAATTTCAAGGAACTCCCCTGAATTTTGTGAAAACCCTGTTTAAAATTAGACAAGTTTGCAAAAACTTGCAGACTTCGCCCAGGTTGTAAAAGCTGTACCGTCCTGGGGTCAGCATTGCAGTTGGTTTTTTAAAAAGTCTGAGGTGAGCCCACTAAGCGGAAATAACCCGTGGCAGCTTTCTGTGCCTCGGTGTAGGGCGTATCTTCCCCTAATTTAAAGAAACAACAGAAAACCCTGCGACGTTTTTAAAGCTGCACGAGCAGCAAGGCCATGGTCGTTTGTCTCTGTCTTCGCAGGCAACCTCTACACCAGACAAGTCCAGATAGAGGGCGAGACCCTGGCTATTCAAGTCCAAGACACTCCAGGAATTCAGGTGAGAGGCTCGGGGTGGGCTGGGCCAGCCGACTGCGGTCTGGACTCTGCAGGTAGTTGGACGTCAGCCTCCGGCCGGGGGCAGACACAGCAGGGAAGCCCAGACCGGCCACGCTTGGAGCCGGCCGGCGCTCCGTGCTGTGGGGAGGAAGGTCCGTTTCCACATATGTGTCTTTGGCAGTAAAAGCCGAACATCTAGTATGGTCTGCCAGCCCCTGGAGCCGCTCCTCTGTTGTGGAAAGTTACTCTACGGACAAAAGAGCGCGGCTGGAGCACCCCCCCCCCCCCCCGGCCCCGAACTGGGCAGTTATCCAACTTTAAATGCTTCCAGCTCCTGTCTCTGCTTCCCCAGACTTTCTGTCTAGCCAGTTAATTTCCCATTTTGTGCAACAACAGAGTCTCGCTGCGTGGAGTTCCCGGCAGGTCAATTTTCCACTTGAGTGTGGCGAGCTGCACTGTTATTTATTCCAGCTCCCTGCAGCTGCATCAACATATTGTCGAGAAAGCGAAGCGTGCGGGGCTGGGACCTGTTTACGTGCCGGCGAAGCGCTCTGAATTTGGGCCCCAGCCAAGCCAGCGCTCTCCCTGACCCCTGCCATTCACCGTGCCGTGCCCTCTGTCTCTTTCAGATCCATGAGGACGGCCTGAGCTGTAACGAACAGCTGAATGGGTGCATCCGCTGGGCAGACGCTGTGGTCATCGTGTTCTCGATCACCGACTACAAGAGCTACGAACTCATCGGCCAGCTCCACCAGCACGTGCAGCAGCTGCACCTGGGCACCCGGCTGCCCGTGGTGCTGGTGGCCAACAAGGCCGACCTGCTGCACATCAAGCAGGTGGACCCTCAGCTGGGCCTGCAGCTGGCCAGCGTGCTGGGCTGCTCCTTCTACGAAGTGTCCGTCAGCGAGAACTACAACGACGTCTACAACGCCTTCCACGTCCTGTGCAAAGAAGTGAGTCACAAGCAGCAGCCCAGCAACACGCCCGAGAAGCGCAGGAGCTCCCTCATCCCCAGGCCCAAGTCGCCCAACATGCAGGACCTGAAGCGGAGGTTCAAGCAGGCGCTGTCGGCCAAAGTGAGGACTGTCACCTCCGTCTGACCAGGGGACGCTCGGGCCGCCCTGGGACCAGCGTGAGGACGGAGGCCGAGTGCTGGCCGCGATGCTGGCTCTGGGAAGGGCCACGTGGGGCAGAGCAGGGGCAGGGTTTCCGGGGCCTGAGCGGGGCCGCTCTCTGGGTCTGAGACGTGGATGCCGTGCGCGTCAGTTTTTATTCTTCCCACCGCCGCGTGAATGACGGTCCTGGTGTTCTCGCCAGATATGTGGAAGTGACTTAGGGTGGGAATGAAACAGAGAGCAGATCGAGTGTGTACGGGCTCTCCCTTACCCCTTTATCTTCTCCCAAGAGGAAGGCCTGCTTTCCTCTCTTTGGATGGATTGTGGAATGTGTTTCTAACCTGAAAGGTACCCGGGTTTCTTTAAGAACAAGGAAGACAGCCCCACTGAAGGTCAAGTCCACGGGCCCAGTGCCCACACGGTCTGCAGGCAGCCCCAGTTCCTCCTGGTCCCAGGCGGCTGTGCGGCGATGGGTGTGGGTTTAGTTGTGAACCCCAAACTCTCCAGCCCCGGACTCTGACTAGCGACGAGACTGTGCCGTACGGAAAGTAACACATCCGTTGGTTTTGGTGTTATTTGTGTAACGGCTCCCGCCAGGGACAGTGGTTTGCTTCCTAGGCCTGGCTGAGCCGTGGCGGTGAGGGCTCAGTGCAAAACCACCACCCTGCGGAGCGCGAGCCGCGGCAGGTGCTGCCCCGAGTCCTCTACACAGATGCACTTTAAGAAGCCACTCATGCTTTGACTTGAACAGTCATTAATTTATTTTATGTACAATAAATCTTTTAAAAAGAGCCGATCTGTGACGTGGTGTTGGCTGAAGCCCTCAGACAGGTGTTGCTTCCACGGCAGGTGCCGCCCCTTCCAGGCGTGGCCTCCAGCGAGCCGTGCTTTGTGATTGGTGGTGTTTTTCAGGTGGAGTGGGCGTGGAGGGCGGGCTGGGCAGCTCGGGGAAGGCCTGTGGGCGGGGTAAACTAACCCGCCCTCTGGGCATCACCTGTGTACTTCCTTCTCGGTCCCCCAGGGAAAGCTAAGACACGTGTGTGGCTGTCCACGTGTGCCGGCAGAGCCTGGAGGGTCGGATGCTTCCACACACGGAGCTGCTCCGGGTGTGCGGCCATCGGTCTGGGGCCGCTTGTGTGGATGGGTAAACCACTCTGCCGCCTGCCTCTCTCTGGGTCTGCAAGGCCTCCCGTGCCAGCTGCCTGAGCCACTGTCCTTACGGGCTGATGATGACGCCTGCGTGTGCCTAGCGCTGGCACCAGGAGGACGGGGCTGGGCAGCTGTGACCACCGTGTTACTGATGAGAAAAACAGGCTCCCTCGAGCTCACACAAAGGGCCCGAGTCAGGAGCTCAATATCTCAGTGCCTTCCCACTACACTCCATGTCCTTACATTTCTTAGTATCTTTTTTTTTCTTTCTAAACATTCGTTTATTTGAAAGGGAGAGTTAGAGGGCGAGCGAGCACGAGACAAATTTTCATCACTGGTTCACTCCCTAAGTGGCCACAACCTCCAGGGCTGGGGCAGGCTGAATCCGGGGGCCTGGAACTCCCTCTGGGTCTCCCCTGTGGGTGGCAGGGGCCCAAGCGTTGGAGCCATCTTCCCCTGCTTTTCCAGGCGCATTAGCAGGGAGTTGGCTGGGAAGCAGCACAGCCGCGAAGTGGGAGAACCTGCCGGTACCCAGATGGGATGCGGCGTTGCAGGCGGCGGCTTATTCCACTCTGCCCCTACAACCTACTCTGTCTTTGTTCTATGAAGTCTCACACGGGAGAGACTAATGTGCCTGTGGCCTTGGGGGCAGCCCGAGGCATCCGCTGTTGAGGTCCTCAGCTCTCCTTGTCAGGGGTGGACACCCTGACGGCCCCAGCCAGGCTCCTGGTGATGTCCCCCGTGCCCTTAGGCCCTGTCACTCTCACACTCTCCGAGGAGTGTGTGTGTGTTGGTGTGTTGGGGCCGAGAGGCAAGGTGCTAACTCAAGAGCTTAAAGCTCTCTCCAGGGCAGCGGATCCTCGGAGGATGGCTTGCTTGGGTGAGGGAAGGAGGCTGATCACGCACCCCCATGGCCCTGTACCCCGGCTGGGAGTAACCCAGCGCTGCACGGTGTTTCCACACCGGGCTGCCTCCCCTCCCTTTGCGTCTGCCTGCAAACCTGCGGCCTCCGGGTCTCCGCTGCCTCTTAGCCCTGGGCCCTGCCCCTCAGCGCCTCTCCCTGTGCTGGGTGCAGCCTTGTCTTCTTGCTCTGTCGGTCCAGAGAGAGTGGTTTGTTCAGGGCCACCTGGGAGAGACAGGCACGGGAGGGAGGGAGATGGCCGTAGCTGGGAGCCGCCCGGGCTGGCGCTCTGCCCGCTGTCTCCAGCTGACGTGACTATTTATAGATGCAGAATTAGACCATGTTTTACTTTTGCTCAGTTCTTTGTTCATTTTTGTTTTATGTTTCTGAACGGCCAGCATCGGGCGTGACCAAGGGGCGTGCCCCCCAGCATGCAAGGAAGGGCCCTCCTTGGCCACCTGGAGAGGGGAGGAGCCCCAAGGGTGGGGATGGGGGTGCAGGGAGCGGGGGCGGGGGGCAGGAGGCAGCCTGCATTGACCACTCACGGCTCCGGCTCACACGGAGGAGGCCCCAGAGGAAGGCAAGAACCGGTCTCGCATTTTAAAAATCTCTGAGAGTACATGGCCTGTGAGGACCACACAGGCGGAAACCACGCCTGAGAACTGAGGGAAGGGGGCAGGAGGGCCCGAGGGAGGGGGTGGGGGCCCGGCTCCCAGGGGGCAGAGCCGGGACCCGTGCCCCAGGCCTGGGTGAGGACGCCACAGCCTGACTCGGCCATGGCCACGGAGCCCCAGCTCGACCTCTTCTCTCTCTTGCCCACACCGTACTCCCGCGGTGCCCTGGCCTGTCCCGCGTTCTGCTTCCTCCATGTCCCTCCGTCTGCCTGCCCCTCACTCTGGCCACATCTGCTATTGCCATCAGCCGCTCGGGGCCCACAGCCCTGCTGGGCGAGGAGCATGTCTAGGCCGGGCGGGGGCCCCGTGTGGCCGCCTGTCTCAGAGCGGCGCCCGCGTCTGTCCTGCTGTCTGGCTTTCCAGTGTCGTCAGAACAAAGCCAGGCGCTGTGGCGCGGAGGCTCTGTGGCCGTGGCTCTCTGGGCTTCTGTCCACCCTCTCTGCGGCCTGGGACCCATGGGTCCCAGGGTGCCCCTTCTTTTGGTGAGAAATGAGATTTTGACATTCCTTTTCCATCCTGAGCGAGAACACTGACCAATGGCCTGGGCGAGTGGACAGGCCTGGGGGCAGACCCCTCCCACAGGCCACTGGGAATGGGCCCCAGCAGGTTCTGGTGTGGCAAGACAGGTCCCCCAGGGGTTGGCCCCCAAGGAATATGGAGCATGTCTGCAGGTGACAAGTGACCCAGCAAAGTGCTATCACCACCTGCAGCCCCCTAAGGACTGAAGAGAGATGTTTCCAGAAAGTTCTTATTGTCCTCACTAGTGTCCTAAATTTGCGAGAACAGGATTGGGGCCATCACTGATTGTGCCAAAATGCCAGCCACCCCGCACCCCCACAACACTTCCTTCCCAGACGGCCGAGCACGTCGGCCATCTGGCTGTGTCTGGAGCACCCTGAGAAACAGCCCTGGAGTTGTCTGTTTTTGGCTACATGGGGGCATTTGTTGCTCAGATTCTGTCTCTGGCTCCCAAGACGGGCTTGGGGGGAGCTTGAAGGAATTTGTTGACCGGACGCCACTGCCAGTCCAGGGCCAGGTGGGAAGGGCGCCAGCGCACAGGCCCCGCTCCCGGAATGAATGAATGAGTGAGCAGGCGTGGGGCACGTAACAGCGGCCATCACTCCCGTTTCTTCACTTTAGAAAACAAGAGTCCGCTTCAACGGTAGCTCCTCCGGGGGTTACTTCATTACAATGTAAGGCTTTCAGAGGAGCATGAGGTCTTGGGTGCTTCGGCACCACAGGAGACCGGGCGTGAGGGGGGCCACGCTGAGGCTGTCCATAACAACCCCGCCCCCAGCACGTCTCGGACCGAGCCCCGACTTCGCAGTTTTTTTTCCCCCACAGAATGACAGCGTCCGGCAGAGAACTAGAATCAGACCCCTGTGAACGTCTTGGCTTCCATTTTATTTCCTCTGCCTGTTAATCTGCAATAGACACGGGTTTCAGCTGTACCCGTTGCCGGGAAACCTCGTCTGGAGATGCTGGGGTTCCCGGCAGCCGCGCACCAGAGGTGTCTCGGTTCCCCGCGCTTCTCTGCTGGAGGTCACGTGTGATTTCACCAGGGGGCTGTAGGGTTTTCTGCCATGGCCGGGAGGGAATTTAAACGTACAGAAAAGGGAAGCTTTGTTTCAACAGAGTCAAAATCTCATGGCCACAGGGGTCTGCGCATCCTCTGGGCTCCTGGGGACTTGCTGGCTCCTGTGTGCCTTTGGAGGGGGCACCCTGTAGGCAAGGCCAGTCCCCAACCCGCCTCTCTCCTGCCGCCATTCCCAGCAGCCCCCGGGGAGCAGGCTGGGCCAGTGCAGCCACACATGGACTCCCAGCACCGCCCAAGGTGTCTCAGGCCCTGAGGGATGGAGGCTCAGACCCCACTGGCGCCGTCCTGCCCATCACGGCCGCTCCAGGGGAGGCAGGCTCTGCTCACACATCGTCTCGCAGCAGGTCTCGCTTCTCCTGGGGTGATGTGAGGTAGGAGGACTTGTCACGCATGGACACTTGGCAACCTGCTCTAACTTGGAAGTAATGAACTTGCAGGTGGAACCCAAACACTACAGCAGAGGATAAATGGGAGCTACGGCCGATTCGGCTGAAAGACAGCCTGGCACCTTTGGAAAAACAACAGTACAATTTTTACGACAGAATGTGAGCAGTCCAGGTGAGGTACCTCGCTGTGTGGCTCCCAGGCCCCTTTGGGCAAACTGGGACAAGCCCACGTTAGCGACAGGCGGCCGGTTTGGGAGGCGTCTCTGGAGCGGTGGCAGGCGATGAGGACGCTGGGGTCTCCAGCTTGGGCGGCTCCCGTTGTCTTTGCTGATATCAGAAGCCGAGGTCTGGGTGCAGCCGGTCTGTGGCAAACAACAGCTCAGGGATGCTAAGCGGCTTCAGGAGCCGCGTGGACAGCAGGATCACCTGACAACAGGGGGACAGACAGACCGTGGGCATTAGGGAGGCCCACCCCAGGTTATCAGACGGTGAGACAAACACCAGATCTCTGGCGGGAGGCTGAGGGTGGCACCCAGCACACTGGGAGAAGGAACCACGGCCTACAGGGCGGTGGGACTGTGGCTACTGGCCCTTAACCAGGAGAGCAGGAGCAATGGCCGGGACTGAGGCCGGGAGCCCCGGGGAGGCCACGCCCAGCCACCGTGTTGCGACCAGCATTTGGTGGCACTGTTGCTTTGTGACACGGGGATCTGACCCCCTCCACGTGTGGCTCTCTCCGTGTCCAAATTCTCCTTCTCACGTGGACAGAGTGGTATTAGGTTGGAGCCCACACTGAGGGCCTCACCCCAACAAGACTACCTCCCAAGACAGGCTGCCGTTGCTGGCAGTGGCAGGTTAACCCTGGCAATGACCAGGATGGTGACAGCCAATGCCCACCAGCTCTCACGGCGAGCCGGCGTGCTGAGGGGCGTCCAGTCCTTGTCACGGCCCCAGACCGCAGGCCCATTCGCTGTTCCTAGTCTGCACGTGATGACGTAAGACAGTAGAGACAGGCTCAGGAACCTCTTCAGGCACAGACAGGTGAGGCCGAGTCAGGGACAGCACTTCTGTCCCCAGGAGCTTGGGTGCCACTGTTTGCTAATCCAGTCCACGGAGACCATTAAGATCCCAGCTCCTGGCTTTGGCCCAGCCCAGTCCCAGCTGCTGTGGGCAATGGAGGAGTGAAGTAGCAGATGGCGGCTCTCTCTGTTTCTTTGTTTGCCTCTCAACTAATAAATAAACAAATGCACAAGGAAATCGAATTGCAAAACAAAAGCCCCACAAGCGCTGACGCTGGATGGGGAGGGAGCAGGCAGAAGAGCGGCAGGAGAGAACCCGGAAAGCGAGGCAGTGGGAGGCCCCCCAGGGGTGCACAGGGGTGGCCCCAGTGGCCCCCAGGAGGGCAGGGTCTGAGTTCCAGGGAGGCAGGCAGGGGCACAAGAAGCTGCAGCGCCAGGAGCCTAGGGCCTGGCACAGGGTGAGCAGGTGGCTGCGCAGCCAGGGGAGAGCGCCATGGGGAGGACAGGGCCGTGGTCCTCATCTGCCCACGTGACGGTCGCCTGGAAGAAGAATGAGCCTCGCTCACATCTAAAGAAGTGGGTACTGAGGGCTGGTGCTGTGGCATAGTGGGTAAAGCCACTGCTACAGTGCCGGAATCCCATGTGGGCGCCGGTTCGAGTCCCGGCTGCTCCTCTTCCAATCTAGCTCCCTGCTAAGGCTTGAGAAAGCAGCGGAAGACAGCCCAAGTGCTTGGGCCCCTGCACCCTCGTGGGAGACCCAGAAGAAGCTCCAGGCTCCTGGCTTCGGATCGGCCCAGTGGATAGAAGACCTCTCTGTCTGTATCTCTCTCAAATAAATAAATCAATCTTAAAAAAAAAAAAAAAAAAGTGGACGCCGAGGGAGCAGGTTTGGGCTTTTTCCAGCGGGAGAGTGCAGGGTGCCAGGGGGCTGCTGAGGGAGGGGCAGCTCCTTGGGCAGAGAGGGAAAAGCGAGGCGGGCTGGGGTAGCAGGTCGGGGCCAAGTCTTTGGTGGCCCTGCACCTGTGCCGTTCGGTGCTCACGGCACCGGTCTCCCGCAGCCAGGCCTGGTTCCACGGCTCTCCTAGAAGCAGGCAGCTGGGATCTGCACTTTGGTGCCTGGCTGTGTGTTTCTAAGGAGTTCAAGCAGCCAGGAAAGCCGCCCCCTGTGAACCCTGGGAGCTCAAGGACATGGACAAACCTGCTCTCCCAGCCCCCACGACTCCTCCTGGGGCCTGCCGAGGCTCCGGGGGGCTGTGCACACGTGTGCGGATGAGTGGCAGCCAGGGCCACGCCCTCGGCCTCCTGCAGCTGGGTGGGCATAGCAGGGACACAGCAGAGCCACTGGGATTCTGGTCTCTGTTGCCAGGTGCAGGCCACGGGGCTTTGAAAACACCTGCACGTTATCTGCCCTCTGAGAGTGGGGTCAGCACAGCCACCCGCTGTTACAACGCACCACCATTCTGAAGAGCTAAGAATCCAGTTCATGCTGGCAGAAGCAGCAGCAAGAATGTGCTTTTTGGTTTAAAAAAGAGAAACCAAACAAGCCTTTAGCTTGGAAAGGTGATCCCTCAATGAGCAGATCTTTAACACTGCTGATGGGGGGGGGGGGGGGGCTCAATGAGGCCGACAGTGTCAGCCCATGAGAAATTGCCCAGCTGTGTCCACAGCAGGTGACCAGAGCAGCAGAGGTCGCTCCCCTGCTCAAGAACCTGCTGTAGCTCCCTAGGTGCCTGGGCCCCATCCCGCCGGTGGGCGCACGGAGAGCACCAGGTGGTCTGGCCACTGCAGCAACACACCTGCTGCTACCAAGTCACCCAAAAGCCACAGGGTCACGGAGCTCCTGCTGTGGGCTCAGCCTGGGGAGGCCCAGCCTGTCCCTGCGGGAATTCACACTCGGGTCAGGGAGACGAGGCCAGCAAACAGGGGGCCAGCAAGCGGCCTAGCACGGCCAGCAAACAGGGAGCCGCCAGCAAGCGGGCCTAGCACGGGTGTCAGATGCCAGCAGGGAAGTGGGGCGGGCCTGGAGCAACGGGTGGGACTTCATGGAAGGGGAGAGAGCAGGGGCAGCTCTGTGGCCGGCTGCGAGGACGGGCGCCTCAGCGGTGGATGTGGGGGTCCCGGGCAAGAGGTCTGGGCTGGAATTCCGCCGCCCTCTGGCCTTGGCCTCTGCACAGCCGGACGGGGCAGGCCGTGCAGCCGCCCGCACGCACCTCTGTGCTGCCTGCAAACTGCAAAGCTGCTTGCTCTTGCAGGGCCGGCTCACAGCTGCGCCCCCGGGCTGGGAAGACAATTCCAAGGCAGGTCCCGCCAGGGGGACCAGGCTGGGAGGAGGCCCCGGGTCCCTGAGCTTCGGCCCGACCACTCTAAGGCGTGGTACTCCCACTCTTTAGGGCCCCACGGTCCACAGCAGTAGCTCGCTCCCTGGTACCTTTTCCTGTGGGCTCTGCCGCAGGCAAACAACCGGCTCCCAGGTCCCGCTCTGGGGCTGGGCTGGGGAACCCCTAAGGCAGGGGTTTTCCATTGTCCAGCACCAAGGGCTCTGCTCCCAGCCAGCCTGGGGGCTTCCAGAGGCAGGGTGCCCCGCCTGAAGGCTCTCCCAGGGCTACCCCGCTGCCTCCAGCCCGGAGCCTAAACTGTCCTGCAGGGCAGGCAGGGGAGTCCTGGCAGCTCAGAGTGGCTGATAAAGGCTGCAGCCTCGGTTCCTGGGGGACGAGCCTGGCAGGGTGCTATGGAGCCCATTCGCAGGCCTCGGAGCGAAGGCTCACAGCCCCGCTGCCTGTTCCGTTTCTCTGCTGATCTCTGGCGGGTCAAAGGCAGTGGCAGGCAGGACGGAACTCAGGCCTGAGAAGCCAGCAGCAGCGACCACAGGGCCAGCTTTCCTGCCTGGGGGACGAGGGGCCTTTTTTGTTGGCACAGGGGAGCAGTCGGGACCCAGACAATGGCCCGCTCCAACCCCCCGCCGCTGCCCTCTCTCTAGGGTCACCTCTCAGGGACCAGGGGGCCTGGAGAGCTGGAAATCCCTTGGGTAATTAGTGCTGACTGGACACCACAGAGTGTGCGTCCGGCAGGAGAAAGGACCCTGCCCAGGTCACTTTGCCAGCAACAAGACTTCCACTCAGAGCTCCTCTGCTTAGTGCCAGAGAATTTGGCCTGTCGGGATGGACACCGACAATCCAGTCCCCTGTCACGGTGGGCAAGGGGTCTCCGGGGGTGCCGGGCTGGGCCTGAGAGCCAGGAACAGGGAGAAGGTGACCGGACAGCTGCGGGTGGAGGGGGCACAGGCTGGGAGAGGGGCGCTGGGGCCCTGGGCGAAGGGCCCTGGCCCACCCTCCCCACAGCCGCCCCTGGCCTCTGGATTCCTGCACACATCGTCACGCGCTCAGTACCTGGCTCCCGGGCTTCAGCGACGCCACAAGGTCTTTGACCATTTTGGCCTCGGAGACTGTGACCCCGCCCACCACGAAGAGGATCAGCAGGGGATGGTCACTGGGATGGGGCCGGCTCACCTGCAAAACCAAACACACCAGCATCAGAAAGATGACACAGGTGCGGCCGCGGCAGCCTGTGGCACGGCACCGGGGGGCCCCAGGGTGCCTCCCGCCTAATGCAGGTGACCCCGAGAGGGGCCCTCGTTAACAATCCGCTCTCCCTCCACCCTACCCCGCACTGTTTGTTGCAGACGATCATGCCACACTCACGTGCCAGATTCGCTTTTTTCCCCCGCTTGCGTTTCCTTGGAGATAGGCATCGAAACATGCATCTGTCACAAGCACGCAGGCTCATTTTCCCAAAGAGCACAAACCCGAGCCACCAGCCGCAGGTCAGGGGACAGGAAACTGGCCCTGTGGAGCCCTCTCCCCGCGTCAAGGTCGCCACCATCTTGCTAACAGGCACTGGCAGGGGCACACCAGTGGGCTCTGGTCTCCGCCCCGCCATCACACTGAGGTTGGGTCACGTGGCACCTCGGGCGTCTTCCGTCCCGCCTTTGCAAAGTGCCCCCAGCCCGTGTCCCTGGACGCAGCGAGTCGAGGCCCTGCTGACCCCTTCTGCCAAGCCTTGGCTGGTGGAGCACCTCGCGCTCCTGCGCCCCGCCTGGATCCCGCCCTCCTCAGCCCTGGCCTCCCAGAGGGGCCTGCTGCCCTGGGCAGCTCCCGGAGGGCACAGGCTGCACAGGATTCTCTTGCTGTTCTCCACGCCGATCTCAGTGCCGGGCAGGAGGCAGCCTTTCAGGAAATTGGGGCGAGAACAAGACAGAAACGAGTGAGGCAGGTCCCGGGTTGACAGGAAGCCAGCTTTGCTCTCGCAGGGGCGTCTGGGAGACTCTGTCGGCTTCACCGGCTCTCCTGGCTGAGGGACGGCCCCAGAAGCTGGCCAGCTCTGCACACCACTGCTGCTTCTCACCGAGAGCTGGGACAGGACCGCAACCGGCTCCCCATGGCGCGTGGTGCAGTGTGCTCCCAAAGACACACGCTTCCCGAAGGAGTCTGCAGCCCAACTACACTCCCAGCCTTGGAGGGCCGGGCTGGCCGACGGAAAGGCGGGAGAGAGACAAACACGCAGCCGCAAGCAGTGCCAGGCGCCGTGGCTGTGGGCGGCGGGGCCCCAGGAATGCCTGCTAGGGTAGGCTCTATGGCTTCCACCGAGATCAGACGGCCCCGAGGGCGTGTGAAGTCGGCAGGCTGTCGGGGAGTGCAACAGCCCTGTCTTTTCCGTGGGAAATCCAGGTTCCTTCCTGCGTGGCTGAGCCCGCCTTAGGCAGGCCCGGGTGACGGGCACTGCAGACGACTCTGGCATCAGGGCTGTCACGGCCAATGTCCACAGACAGCGAGCTGGGGCCTCGCCCTCCTGGTCTCCCAGGCCTTTGCTGAGAACATTCACTGCATTAGCATCTCCTCCATCCCATCCCAGCTTGGCAGAGGTGCGGGACCCTCTCCGTGGGTGTGGGCGCGGGCCCCCACGAGAGCGCCCGGAGGTCCTGGTGGAATCTGTCGCTTGGATTTGGAGGGAAGGGTCCCTGCTGCTCCCGCGGGCACCAGGACAGGCACTGCCCTGCCATGGATCGCTTCCTGTCGACGGCTGTGCTTCTGACCCATTCATGCGGTCGGCTGATAACTTAGCTCCTGGGAGCAGGCGGGGAGGACCACAGCAAGTCACTGCTGATGTAAGCGATGTGTGGGAACTCCTGCTGGGGGCGGGGAGGGGGCCAGTGTCCCCTCTGCAATGCTCGGAATCTATCAGGTAGGGGCAGCCTCGCCTCACAGGGACAGACATGGAGGCTTGGGGCTAACATGGCTGTCCGAAGTCCCTGGACTGCAGAGCTGTAGGCCGGCACTGGAGCCTGGGTCTCTCGGCAGAGCCTGGCCGGGGCCACCTGGCTGCCATCAGGAAACAAACTCTGTGACGGGAAGGACGGCGTCTGCACCAGTGCCCGTCTCTGAAAACTGAGCGCTCGGTTCTCCGCGAGCAGCAGCCGAGCGCCAGCTCCTCCGGGGGCGTGCTGACCCGGTCACACCATCCGGTCACACGGCGGGGGGTGCCGGGCTGCCAGGACCCCCTGCCGTGCACCTGCGTCCTGCTGTGATGCCCCGCCTGCCACTCGCTCACGCTGCCCTGGGCCGTGGACGCCGACCCCTCCACAGCTCAACAGCCCGCACACGGCACACGGGTTCTGCTGTGGGTGTGGTCACGGGTCCCTCAGCTCAACCAACCTCAGTTACCTTCTTGTCCACCCAGACAAGGGTGGACGCCCTGCACCCCCGACCAAGCGACGACCTCCTCTCATTACTGCCTCACCTGCTCTCTGTGTGCCCGGGGAACCCACCCCCGCTGCCCTCGCTGCCTCTGCCCTCCCCACCTTCCCTGCCACCCTAGTGGCCGGCTGGCCCCTGTTCCCCTCACTGCTCACCTTGCTCCGACTCCTCCGGGTCTGGGGAGTCCAGCCCCTCCTCCCTAGCCCCTGCCTGCGGCCCTCCATCCCACTCCCTGGCAAGCCCTGGGTACCGTTCACCACTACACAAATGACAGACCGCCAAAGCCAGGCTCTGTGTCTGTTTGACCCTCTGCACCAAAGCTCCTCCCACCAGAACCGTGGGGCGGACTTAATGAATGCCAGACACAGAGCAAACCCCACCTGGCAGCACCAAGGGAAACAGCAACCGTGGCTATAAATAGCGCTGCAGGGCGAGATCCAGGCCTCGCTGATTTCATCAGCAGAGGTGCATGCTGGGATGCTTTCCTCTGATCAGACCCCCGCACGGCCCCAGGGTCCCGTTTCACGCGAGAACGAGGAGCCGCACTCCGTGACCTCCGTGGTGCGTGCACCTCTCCCTGCAGGGGTTTCACACAAAACACTTCATTTCCACCAAAAGCTTCCCCCAGCCCTGCCCCAGACCCCTCAGTAGGCAGCTGTGCACCCCAAAGACAGCAGTCTCCCCTGCGCACGTGGCAGCCCCTGGCCGTGGTGAACCAGTCTGGTCACGGGGCTCTGAACCAGGCCGGGCCAACCACGGATCCATCACTGGGGCCAGGTGAGGCTCAGCCAAAGCTGAGCTCGAGAGGAACAGCGACTCGGCCAGTTGCTCGGCTGATACTCCGGGTCCCCGTACTTCCCATGGGGTGGCCTGTGAGCCAGCGCCGAGGCCCCGAGGGTGCTGGGTGGAGAGGGCCTTGGCCCGGGCCCCTGGAGCAGGAACGGATCCTGGCAGCTGCTGCTGAACAGAATACGTGTTCCTTCCTTGCCGGCCACCCTCTGAGCTGCGCTGCCACCCGGGAGCCCCAGCTCTGCAGGGCTCAACGGAGGGGAGACACGGCGGCTCGTGCTGGCCCAGGGACTGCTTCAACTCCTGCCGGGGCAAAGGCCGCAGGGGGAGAGAGCGGCTTCCGATCACAGGGAGGCGCAGAAGCCACGCGGGAGTGGACCGGAAGTCCACGAGGGTTATTTTGGTCTCTCTCCGGGGGTGAGGCCAGCCTGTGAGTAGGAGAAGAGTGTGCCCGAGGGAGGCTGGGGCCCTGCCCAGCCGGGAAGGCTCTGTAGCGAGCAGACACTGTGCGCCCTGGGCTACGCCTGCCCCTGCAGTGCCGGCATCGCCTATGAGCACTGGTTCCAGTCCCAGCTGCTTCCACCCCTCCCATCCAGCTCCCTGCTAATGAGCCTGGGAAAGCAGTGGAAGATGCCCAAGTGCTTGGGCCTCCGCACCCACACGGGAGGCCTGGATGAAGCTCCTGGCTCCTGGCTGTGGCCTGGCCAGCACCGATCACTGTAGCCATTTGGGAATTGAACCAGTGGACGCAAGATATCTCCCTCCCTCTCTGTCACTCTGCCTTTCAAATAAATTATATACCTCTCTCTCTATTTATTTAAAGGAAGTAGCCGGAACAAAGGGCCACTCGGGACAGGGAGCCGCTGGACAGCTCTCGGCTCACTTTCCCTCGGCCCAGGAGCCCCTGCACACGCCCAGGAAGCTGGTCCTCTCTGCTTTATTAGACTAGGAAGCAGGCTGGAAGGGCGCCGCCGCAGTCGGCGTTGCCACAGAGGCGGGCGGTGCCCGGGGCTGGCAGGAAGCAGCGCCGCGTGTCCGTGCCAGCCCCTCTAGGCTGGGGCAAGAGTCGGCCTGTCTGGCGGCTGTTCGCTGGCTTCTGCCGTGGGCCCGTTTTCCTGGAATATGCATTTACTGAGCTGGGAAAGGTCAGGTCTCTTACAGAGATTAATTCACAATTTCAAAGACGCTTTGAAGCTGGCAAAACATTCTGTTACTTCCAAGAGCCATTGCGGCTGAAATCTGGCATCGCCGGGGAGTTTGGTCCCTAATCTTGTTTGGATCCTTTTGAATGCAGAGACTTGGCAGAGGGTTAAAAATAGATCGCGTCTGCGGACTTTTTCCTCCTTTGATCCCCCCGGGAAGGGCCGGCCAGCCACTCTGGCCCACCCCAGATACTAGCCAGAGACATCCTAGCTTTTAGCTCCGAGGCGTCTGCTGGGCCCATGTTGCTCATTTTCATATGGGCCCCGGGGTGATGCTGGTCACTGGGCCCAGCATCGTTGCTCGTGGTCCCGCGTGGTAAGTTCTGGGCTTGAGAGCAACGGGCCAGGGAGTGTTCACGGATGGGCTCCTGTCACACGAGACCCCGGGCCGCGTGCAGGGGTCTTCAATGGCACTGTCCTAGCAGGCTGTGTGCCCACCGCCGGGCCGGCACAGCTGACCAGCGAGGTCAGTGTGCCCGGAGTCGAGGCTGGACGAGGCCGGGAGGGCAGGCTGCTTGTGACCAAGGTGAAGCTGGACAGCTCTCGAGCTTAGAAGGCCCGAAACACCCAACGCTGCCTACGCGGCCTGGCGGGGGCGGGTGGGCTGTCAGCGTGCTCACCCCCAGCAGGGCGTGCCCCCTTCGTGCTCACCGTACCTTCATGAACATGCTGAACCCGGTTTTCAGGAGCTCCGTGAGGCCCGACGACACGTGCTCGATGTCCACGGGGTCCGGCCTCTCGGGATGGAAGATCTCCTCCAACACCTGCTTCAGCAGCGGCCTGTAGGACGCCTGCAAGGCACAAGGGTACGACGCGGTGAGCCACAGGGCCCGGGGAGCGCGGGGGCCACATCAAGCTTAGGCTGACGCGGGGCAGCGGCTGGCATCGTGTGCGTATGGGGAGGCGGCCTCTGATGGACGTCCTCCCGCAGGCCCCAGCACCGCGTCCACCTTTCACACCCTCTTCAGGCGCCAACACGCCTACCAGACCTCCAGCACCAACTTCTCAATCTTTACTTAAAGATTTATTTATTTTTGTTTTGTTTTCTCCATGCAAATTGTTGAACTCTTTACTTAGAATAGAGTGGGTCTTCTGTGTATGAAGTTAATTGGAAATGGATCTTAGTGGGGAATGGGACTGGGAATTGGAAGAGGAGGAGGGGTGGGAGGGTGGTGGGAGGGGTGGGAGGGTGTGTACAGTGGGAGAATCACTGTATTCCTAAAGTTGTACTTAGGAAATGCATGACTTCTGTATTCCTTAAATAAAGGGTTTCCTTGGGGGGGATAAATAAACAAAACAAAAAAATTTATTTATCTATTTGAAAGATGGAGCCAGAGAGAGAAAGAGAGAGAGAGAAAGAAAAATCTCTTGCACCCACTGGCTCCCTCCCAGATGCCAGCAACAGGCAGGGTGGGGCCAGGCTGCAGCCGGAGCCTTGAACTCCATCCTGGCCTGCCATGGGGGTGGCAGGGAACCAGGTGCCTGGGCCGTCAGGTGCTGCCCCCAGGTGCACACTCAGGAAGTGGCCTGGCAGCGGAGCAGCTGAGGCTTGCACGGCGACGCCGGTGTTGCGGGCACTGGTTAAAGCCCCTGTGCCACAGCTGACCAAGTCAGGCATCCAGAGCTTCCCGAACTTTCCTAGAGTCCTGCTCTCTTCTGCGAGGAACAGGGATGCTCTCTCGTAACATGTTGCCAACACTCAGGCTAAGGCGGCACCTCCCTCTGCTTGACAGTGCAACGCCAAGCGTGCGTGGTGGGCCAGGAGAGATGCTCCGAGGACAAAAAGGAATCAGACCGAGGTTGGGGCTGAGAGCAGGCAGACCTTCCGCAGGAGGGCGAGGTCAGCTCGCAGAAGCCCCTGCCATTTGCTGACCGCGCTGAACGCCTCCCCGTCTGTGCAGGCCTGGGCTATATTTGGAGGCAGCTGCCTCACAGCCGTGTTCACTCCGCCCCACCCCTTCCTCAGCGGCTGCCGCCAAGCTCTTCCCCGGCCTTCCCATCTCACGCACGGTCCTGTTGCTGTCTGGGCTGCCCCGTACATCGGCCACCAAGCCCGGAGTGGGCGGGGCAGCGGCAGCACACATGTCTCCCTCCTCGCACTCTGCCCTCTGCATCCTGTTCCGAATGCCATTTGTCTTTGCGTCGGCCACAGGCGTGTCTCACCCGTACCGCTGTCCTCATCCTTGGCGTCACCTGGCTTTTTCCTTTATTCCAATGTTCTTACTTAAGGTAGCTCATAAATAATGCAGGCAGGGGCTAGAACGGTGGTGTAGCAACTCCAGCATCCTACATGGGCACTGGTTCAAGTCCCTGCTGCTCCACTTCTATCCAGCTCCCTGCTAATGGCCTGGGAAAAGCGGTGGAAGGTGCCCCAAACGTTTGGGCCCCACCACCACGTGGGAGGCCTGGATGAAGCTCCTGGCTTGAGCCTGATGCGGCCCTGGCTGTTGTGGCCACCTGGGGAGTGAACCAACAGACGGAACACCTCTGTTTCTCTTTCTCTGTTACTTTTTCAAATAAACAAATAAGTAATAAGTCTTAAGGAAGGAAAGCAAGCAGACAGAAAGCATTGAGCTGGAACCCAGAGAGTCTGTTTATCAGGGACAATGCGCACGTGTTGGGACGCGGGTTCCACCCCGTTCATGCTTACAGCCCAATAGGCCGCCATGTACCCCGCGACCTCATGGCCGTGCCGCTGTGACGGGCAAAGCATCGAACAGGCACATCAACAGCACAGGAATGGATCAGATCTGCTCATGATAGGAGAAGCTCAAGCCGAAGCTATATCCAGAGAGGTCTTTTCAAAAAGCTTATTAGACTGGCAGGAATCCGGAAGTTTGAAAACACTCTCGATGAGGCCCTGGGGTAACCGGCGGGAGGGCCGGTGTCCCCACCCATCACAACCGCAAGTGCGTCCCCCTGGACGGTCCACTCCCAGTTTATCCTTTGGCTGCACCACGGATGCGCGTGATGTTCACTAAGGGCTTCTGGTAAGTGCCCACCTGGGTGCTGCTGCATAGTGAGCTGAGCTCCATGCTGGCCTGGGGGGTGGGGGGCGAGGTGCTGAGTCCGAGGGAGGGAGGAAGAGTGAGGAAGGGCCGCTGCGCGGGGTCGGCCAGCGCTTGCCTCTCCTTTCTCTGCTCGTCAGCCCTTCAACGTCTGAGCTGTGATTTTTCACGCCTCTGTTGGTCCGATGCGGAGCACAAAGGCACGCACGGGCTCGTTTTCTCACCAGAAACTGGTCATGTTAAACAAGCGCCAGCAGGCCTAGAGCAACACTCGTAGGCTGCAGCAGTTCCGGGAGCAGGGCCCTCCCCCCGCCCCGGCCTGGGACCACAGGGAACAAGCAAGGCCGGGACACGGGCCCAGGGCGGTCAGGGAGGCGGGGTGCAGGGGTCACTCTCTCCCCACCTGGTTCAGGCTCCCAGCTGCACCTTGGCAGATGAAGCCCCAGGAGGGGGCCCCGAGCCGAGCTCCCCGGGGTGAGCGGAGATTGGGAAGAGCTGTGCCCGAGGGCCGTCCTCTGGCGACTCACTGTGGGGGCTGTTGGGAGCCTCAGCTGTCTTGATTACTTAAGGTGTGTGGGTGAGTATTGGAGCGAGAAGGGAGGTGCAAACACAGACAGAAATCACACCACACAACCCAGAACGACGATGCAGATTTGTGCTGGTTCACTGCCTGGCACCCCTATGGTGCTCAGTTCTTACAATTCTGGGGCACCATTCGCTGCCTATCTTTCACATGACAACAATTTCTGAATGGCATTCCCCGTGGAGATGAGCCGGCTGGGATCCCGCTGTCTGAGCCCCAAGCCCTCCTCCTGGACTCAGGTGTGCGGCCGGGCTGAGACCGACAAGGGGTGCTGCGGCAGACGTGTGGGTGGGGTCGAGCTGGGCTTGGCTGACAGCTGATGGCGGGCTCTGAGGCAGGGCTGCCCGGCGCACCTGAGGACGGGGCCCGCCCCTCCCGCTGATTGGCTGTTCCTGCAGTCAGGCTCTCACCACTCCAGGAGACTCCGCCTCTGAACTTCTTCTTTTTTTAAAGATTTATTTTATTTGAAAGAGTTACAGAGAGAGGTAGAGGCAGAGAGAGAGGTCTTCCATCCACTGGTTCACTCCCCAATTGGCCACAACGGCTGCAGCTGGGCCGATCCGAAGCCAGGAGCCAGGAGCTTCTTCGGGTCTCCCACGCGGGTGCAGGGGTCCAAGGACTCAGGCCATCTTCTACTGCTTTCCCAGGCCACAGCAGAGAGCTGGATCGGAAGAGGAGTAGCCGGGACTTGAACCAGAGTCTATACCGGATGCCGGCGCTTCAGACCAAGGCTTTAACCTGCTGTGCCACAGCGCTAGCCCCCGCCTCTGAACTTCTACATCATGGGATCCCAGACACTACCTTCTCGCTGATGCCATTTGGCACTTGTTTGTTTCTGGAATTCTCTTTGGAAGCAAACGCGTAGTGAATGGATTACGTGCATTCTCCAAGAACAACGCTGACAGCAGGTGCTGTGCTGCGGAGGGTCACCATCGCTGGGGCCCCGCACCCTGCACTGGAGCGCGCTGCAGCTCCCTGCTCATGCGCGCGCACGGATCACAGCCAGTGCACCGGGGAGACCCAGGCCCCAGCTCCCCTGGTTCTGGCCAGGCCCGGCCCTGGCTGTGGCGGGCATCTAGGGAGTGAACCAGCAGGTGGAAGATCTGTCTCTCGCTACCTTGTGACTAAATTAAAAAAATAATTTAATTAAAAAGCAGCTGATACATTTCCCCAGTTAAACCCAATTCTGGTTGGAACAACTGCGCACAAAACAGCCCGACAGTCCCATGGGCTTGAAGAACACAGGCCGGGAGACTGCTTCAAGCCCAGGGCAGTTCCCAGGTCGCGTTTCCATGAGAGCTTTGGCGCCCTTCCTGCCAGCGGTCACTTCTGGTGGCGGTGCCCTGCCCCAGTGCTGCTGGGGTCCGAGTGGCACGAATGGCCCAGGCAGTACCTTCCCCGAGGTGAGCCCCAGACTGCCATGGGATTCTCCATTCAGCCAGGTGCTCCCCGGTGCCCAGCGAGGGCCAGGGAGACGGAGATGAGGGGGACACAGGTGTCATTCCTCTGGGATCCCCGCTACGTCTCTCCCATGTCAGACAGGGTCAGCAGGAGGGGGCGAGGTTTGGGGCAGGGGGAAGAATTTCAAAGTCTGACGACCTGGGGCAGGCATTTGTCACGATGCTTAAGATACGACTTGGGACACCTGCATCCCTCACTGGAATGCCTGGGTTCAGTCCTGGCTGTGTTCTGACTCCAGCTTCCTCCTAACGCACACCCTGGGAGGCAGCAAATGACGGCTCCAGCATTTGGGTCCCTGCCACCCCCATGTGAGACTGGATGGAGATGGCGCAGGTGTCTGTGGGGAGAACCAGCGGAGGGGGGATCTCTCTCTCCGCCTTTCCAGCGAAACAACAATAAATAAATAAAAGTTAACAAGAAACACTGCTAAATCACTCTTTGCTGGTCGTTTATGCTGCGCTTGTCGTCACCTCTGGCGTGGGCTGGCAGCCCAGGGTGTGCACCCTGCACAGTCGTTCAGTGACCCAGGTCCCTGCCCACCTCGGCCCCACCATTCCCCAGAGGAGAGTGGCAGCTCACGGGCCTGGCCTGGGTTGTCACTGCCCACGGGAGTTCACTGGCCAGACCAAGTGGCAAATGCACATCCACCGGCGAGAACACCTAAGAATGCAGCCTGGGTGTGTGGGGGGAGGGGAAGTGCCGCCCGGGCTCCACGTGGCATGGTGCGGCCCCAGCCACAGACACAATGTGAGGTTTGCGCCGAGGCGTTAATGAAAGATTTCCCTACCGGCCTGTCTTTCCCCCTTTCTCTTCTGCAAAGGAATCTGACCTCTGGTTAACTTTCCAGCTCTGTTTCCCGGGAAACCCGATAAGGGAAGAATGTCAACCGTGGCTGGCCCTGCAGCTGCTGCCCCGTGGAGAGTGGAGAGCCGTGAATATCTGACGGAGGCCAGAGCACAGTGACTGTGCACAGTACCCGGGGGAATGCTGTGGGCAGGGGACACCGGCTCCCAGAGGGCCCCAGCACTCCTGCACCTGAGCCGTGACCTCCAGGCCTGCACCCAACAGCTCCTGCATAGCTGTGGAGGCAGGATGCTCCTGGGGCCCACTCCGCGGCTCCCCCGACGGCAGTGCCCAGTCTGTGCTGGGCAGACTGCTATCAAGTGGGGGTGCTCTGTAGCCCCCAGCACCTGGTGGGACACGCAGCGTCACCTTGCTTCCAGAGGTCCCTGGAAATGCATTACAGTTTTAAATCCCAGGGGACAGCAGTGACCGTACAGCTCCCAGCAGTGTTCCGATGTGTGCGTCTACACTGGGGTGCTGGTGTCATAACTCCCGACGGCTGTCTTTACGGAGGAAGGGGGCCAGCCACCGAGGTCATCATGTGGGCTTGTGTGCTGGCCTCCGGAGGCTGAGGTCTGGAAGAGCCCGCGGAGACCCCCCGATGGCCGGGCCATGTGAAAGCGTGGAGGTTTCTCATACTTGTCTTGTACCAGAGAGCTTCTCTCTCCCCATCGTCTTCAGACGGCTCCATCTCTTCCAGGCCGCCGAACACACCGGACTTCAGCAAGATCTGGGCAGTAAAGTACTTGTGGCTGTCACCAGCCACTCAGGTGCGGCCCCGGCTCGGCTTTCTGGCGTTATGCAGTCAGAGACGGCTTTAAGGAACGAGTCTCCCTTCCCCGCACATGGAGCTGGCCTGGGGCGGCAGCTTGCGAGGAACCCTGAGCTGCACCACAGCCCGGCCCCGGGGGCCTCTGACCTTGTCCTTGCTGGCCGTGCTGTGGTTGCCAGCTCAGTGCTGCCGCTGTAGACGCCAGCTTCGCCCCTCTCTGCAGCCCGCCCATCAGGAAAGCCGGGCTCAGGGAGCGCATCCATCCAACACCGTGCAGGAAGCACCTGCCCCAACCAACCCAGCTGCGACCTCCCACCCCATGCCGCGGCCTCCTGCAGCGGGGACTTGCAGGATGGCTACACCTGCAGCTTCTGTGCACAGAGTGGACCGGCAGCCTCGTAGCACACCCGGCAGCCAGTAGGGCGCTCGGCACAGCAGGCCAGAGGGCAGCTGCCCGTGCCATCCCAGCAAAGGGTGACACTGCTGTGCTGGCACTCCCCCATCTCTGCTGAGGCTCCTTCCTTGCAGGGGTGGCACCGGGCACAGAGATGTGAGGTGACCTGCCCAAGGTCACACAGCGGGGAGGGGTTCCACACGCTCTGGCTCCACACTCTGTGCACTGTCATGCTGACCTCCTGCTTAGTAAGAATTAAGGACACACGAAGCGCTGACCTAGATAACAGCCACTGTCCAGCATCCACCCTCCCCCCGTCGCCACGCTAAGACCCCACAGAGCCACACCGACAAGCTCAGGTGCTGCGGCCGTGGCCTTCAAATCAGGAGCAGCAGGGGTGGCCTCTGGGTCCCCACCGCCCCGACGCCCCCGGAGGAGCAGGGTTTTGTCCTGGGACTCGGCCCTGCAGGTCCAGCCCCCAGCCCAGGCCTCGGCTCTCCACAGCACTGATGGGTACTCAGCTCTGAGTGTCCGTGAAGCCAGCAGGGTGGCGTCTGCTGTCTGCACCTGGCTCCGTCCGACCCATCTTCTGAAATCAGGAATGGGTAGAGAGGAAGTAAGAGGCTCCTCTGGGCCTAGCAGAGGCCACGGGGCAGCCCTGGCGGCACCGCGAGGGAGGCTGGGCTGCAGGGCTGACAGCCAGGACACAGCCTAGAAGCATGGGGCAGGGACCCCGGGGGCTGGCTGGAAGCACAGGTACCTGCTGGAGCCACTGGGGTCCAGAATGGGAGGAGAGGCCGAGGGAAACCCCCGGGCAGGACCCACCTTCTCAGCATCCCCAGCCCGGACTCGGGCACGCCCCTCCCCCCAGCCCCTGCCCTACCCTAAGCCCTCCTGTGCGTGCTAGTGATGCAGGGATGCACCTGTGGCCCAGTGCCACCACTGTGCTGATGCAGGGAACAAGGCACAGCCTGAGCCTCGGCTGATGCCGGCAACTTAACAATTCCTTAAGTTGGAAAAATACCGAAGAACCCTACGTGGGAAAACATTTACCCACAATCCCTTCAGAAGGGTTTGTTTTATTTATGGAACCAGAAAGCAAGAAACCAATCTTCCTCCTGACTCTCCCAACTGCTCCCATCCCCCCATGGGGCCATCACTATCTGTTTTTTCTAAATTTCCAAAGACTTGTTAAATACACGTACCTGCCCATTTTTAATTTCATTACATTTTTACAAAGATAGAATGATGAGGGGCTGCTGTGTGGTGCAGTGGGTTAAGGGGCTGTCTGT
Organism: Lepus europaeus; assembly: GCF_033115175.1. Taxonomy (NCBI): domain Eukaryota; kingdom Metazoa; phylum Chordata; class Mammalia; order Lagomorpha; family Leporidae; genus Lepus; species Lepus europaeus. Next base: position 122,844,608 of record NC_084834.1, on the reverse strand, counting down.
GACCCTGGTATCCCATATGGACACCAGTTCAAGTCCCGGCTGCTCTACTTCCGATCCAGCTCTCTGCAGTAGAAGATGGCCCAAGTGCTTGGGTGTCTGCACCCACGAGGGAGACCTGGAAGAAGCTCCTGGTTCCTGGCTTTGGCCTGGCCCAGCTCTGTGGCCATTTGGGGAGAGAGCCATTGGATGGAAGTTCTGTCTCTTTTTCCCCCTCCTCCTCTCTCTCTGTAACTCTTTCAAATAAATAAATCTTAAAAAAACAAAACAAAACAAACAACAACAACAACAACAACAGAATGATGCTCTACAGAATGATCACCAAGCCGCTTCCTTGCCACCTCATGGGCACATGCCTCTGCTTTGCTGAGGCCCAGGGAGCACTCCCTGGGAGGGGGGCTGGAGCAGTCCCCATCCAGCCCCCCAAGATAGGGGTCCTCCATCTCCCCTTGTGTCAGTGTTGCTATTTACTTAATCCCACCACACACACACGACCCCACTCCCCACCCCCCACATTTAGGATTTTGGGGCGTGTGTTCATATTACCAAGGGGCATGTCCATCTTCCCAAGGACTTCACCGTGGGACAGGGAGAAATGAGGGTGGCGGTGGCGAGAAAACACAGCCCCGGCCACCCCCACTGCCTACTCAGCGTGCACGGGGGCCGTGAAGCTGGCCACACCCATCACACGATGATCACAAAATGGCTGAGACCACGTCCACTTTTCGTGGTTTGGTCACTTCCCGGTTTGCCTTCTCTTTGCCAACCACAGCCGCCCCTTGCTCGCTGGCATCCGTGGCGTGGGTCTCCTCACGCCTCCCCAGGGCTGTCGGCTCCCTCAGAGCCAGTCCATACCACGGTATTTAAGGTGGCTGATTTTTTTTTAATATAAAAATGGCACGCGGCTAACTACGGGGTGACTTCTGTGTGTTCCGGTGGTGGCACTCAGCTCCCTGGGAGGAGGGACGCCAGCCTCCACGCTCCGTGTCATGATGGGGACAGCAGTGGCCGACAGGGCCAAGCAATGCTTCCAGGACCTCCAGGAGAACCAGCGTGCGGCGGGAGGGGTCCGTGTGGGCCACCCGAGTGCCTTCCTGGGTCTGACAGCAACGCCCATCCCACCTGCTGGCTGGGGGAGTGGGAGGAGATGCTGGATACAGCTGTGCCCTTCGCAGACCATCTGTGATTTGAAGGCACGGGAGAAGGAGAACCCAGCCTGGCCTGGCGGCTCCAGCTGACACAGCCATTCCATGGTCCCTAGCACAGCACCACCAGCTCTCCCCAGAGCCCTAACACATGCACCCCACTTCACTAGGACCCTTGGAGGGGAAGAACCCCACGGCCACAGAAGTGGCCTCGTTCCTGGGAAGCCCCGGAGCTGGAGTTCCCTCGCGCCCGGTGTGGCACAGATCCACACTTGTGCGCCAGCCTTTATCAGACCCCATGGAACCCAGAACTCTGAACTGAAAGGGAACGTGGAGTCCATCCGGCTCCAACCTCTCCTTCTGGGGATGTTAACACCGAAACTTCTCGCGCGTGGCCACCGTCTCTGGACCCTGAGCCAACTGTGGACCCAACAATCCATGGACGGCACGGGTGTGCACTTGCCTGGTGGCCATGGCTCCCAGGGGCGTGCACGGACTTGAACTGCTTCATGAGACGCCGCGCCCCGGCCAGATCCCGGAGCGAAGAAAAGAGCTCATCCACGGCCAACTTGGACTTGTGGGGAGTCAGGTTCACGGAACAGTCACAGCCTGAAACGATTCAGAGAGATTTTGGGGGTGAGCAAATCTAAGAAGTTCTCATTGATGGAACAGTTAGGATGCTTTTAACCCAGCTTTCCCTGGCTGCTCACCAACGGGGCTGTTTGAAGCCTCCATGAGCAACGCGACACTCAGAGTCTCTCCGCTCTGGGCAGGAGTGGAGCTCAGAACGGCCTGGGCTCGCAGCCACGGGCGCTCGGCTTCCGCGGCCCTGGGAAGCTGGGGGAAGGCTACGAGCAGCCCCCTGGCCTGGGTGCAGCCGGCAGCTGGAGCGAGCTGGCCGGGGCTGTGCTAACCGAGCGTGGGGTACCGCTCAGACCAAAGGACTGCTCTTGACGGTCATCCTTTCTCTCTGGAACTTACAACGGGGGCTTAGCCTCTGTATTGTCAGAAGGGGAATGAGCGCGGATACGGTGGGCGGGAGGGAGGGAGAGGTTGCAAGTCGGTGCTCTCAACTCCATCAGATACCCTAGGCTTCCATCCTCTCCTCACCCTGTTTCCAGATGAGGGGACGAGGGGCAGGTGAAGCAGCCCTCCCTGTTCTGCTCGCTCAGCCCCAGTGGGGCCTGCAGGCGTGGGGTACCGTTCCCAAGCACCCAGTCCATCTGCACCATCCTGGCCGTCCCAGGTTGTAGAAGCACACGCAGCCACATAGGCACCGCACTGCATGCGCAGGGACTCAACACTCCCAGGAACGACCCCGCTCTTTCACCCCTCGGGGGCCGGTTCTGAGCTGTGGGCTGTAGCCTTCCCGAGGGGCCGGGCATCCCTGAGCCCTGCTGCCTGCAACACGGGCTCGTGTCCTGTTGAGCTGTCCCCCTTCCCTGCTGCCTGACTGCCTGCTGAGGGTGTCTGTCCAAAGACAGCACACCGGAGCCCTCCCAGAGAGCCTGGCCTGGATGCGGACCCTGGGGGCTTCTTTTCTTAAAGCAACAGTGACACCGAGATACAAGTCGCACATTGCAGTTCACCCACTGAAGGTGCACCATCCAGCAGCCTCGCACAGCCGTCAGCACCACAATCAATTTTAGCACTGCTTCAGGCCGACAGAAACCGCACACCGGACAGCAGCCACCGGGGATGTCCCTGCTGCCTGCGGGCACCGACTCACGGGCTCCCTGCGCCTAGTCCGTGTCCCCAGGGGCTGAGCTATTGTAGGGCACGTGGCCTCTCACGATCGGCTCCCTTCACTGATGGGGATGGTTTCAGGGCTCGTCCAGGCTGCAGCACGGATCGGCACTTCCCTTCTTTTCACCGCTCCCCAGCATTCCACAGGGTCCCCCATCAGCCCGTAGACACTGGGGCCGCTTCACCGTTTGCTCAGTGGGAATACTGCTGGTTCTGCAAGTGGACACACGCTCTTCTTTCTCTTGGGTACACCCCCGGGTCCTAAGCTTGTGGAGCTTGATGATCAGAGGGACTGTTTAGGGAGCGGAGGAAGATCCAGGCCAGCGTGAGCTATAATGAAAAGTGTCGGAGGCACCAGAAACACGGACGAACTGGCTACATCAGACACACAGAGCCCATGTGAGGGGCTGAGCCTGCCCTCGGAATTGCGATGCTGTGTGTGTTAATTAAAGGGTGGCAGCTCCTAGCTCCCCAGCAGTCCCTGTCTCCTGGTTTCCAGAACTGTCGGACTCCCTGCCATAAACAAGTCCGCTGTGGCCAAGCCCGGCGAGAGGAAGCCTTCCTGTGGCCAAGAGAGCCTGCGTGGTGGGGTCGCGGGACCGGGGTGGGGGTAGGAGGAAGTTGATGGAGTGGATCCAGGGAGCCCACGTGCAGGCAGACTCTGGTGGGGAGAACAGGCGCAGCTCTCTGGGGAGCATGCTCGTCACTTCCTTCTGACCCAGGTTCAGAACCCAGGATGTACAGGTGCCCATCACGCCACCACGCTTGCCCTTGGCACTGCCGCGCCGGCTGAGATGCAGCGGCTGGCACCACAGGCAGCACCGGACCCAGAGAAAGCCTGGAGGCTGCCGGCTGTCGCTCACCAGGCGGCTTCACTCCCTAAGCCCTCAGGCTGAGCCAGGTAAGGTGTGAGACACCGTATCCATTCCACCTGAGAGCGGTGCACTGTGTCTTACTCTTTCAAACCAGGAGGAAGGAAACATAACCAATGCTAGTACCACGCTAAGTAATTCAGTTCCTCTAAAAGACAATCCAGCTAACAGGGTGATACTTTTTATTTGAAGTAATTCATTTTCTAAAGAGCAGAGTGAGCTAATTTTCCACACAGTCAATTTTGATTATTTGGAATGTGAACAGTAGGATATTCATCCATTAGGTTCAATGGAATAGAATAATCAGATAGATCACATGTTCTGAAAATTCTAGCAGGAACACAGAAATTGCACATTGTATACTGAAATTAATTAAGCAAGAGCCATAGAATTGTGAAGATTTAGGTCAAGATAAGAACGGGTCATTTGACGGAAATAGTCACATGTTACTGGCAAACATTCGCATGTTACCGTCAAAGACAGCTGGAAGCAAAAGAAAAAGTCCAAAATGCACAAATAAGGTAAAACCTTCGTGAAAAATTGTCAGCTGTGTCCACTGTTCAAGCCACCTGTGCCAGGGCAACTTCGCCCAAACCATCAGCCCTGTCTGCCCGGCCTGCTCTCCTCAGAGCTGGTGCTCTCCCACGCGCGTGCTGCTGGGGCACCAGGCCGAGGGGGCTCATCTCCACCCGCCTAGGAGGTCTCCATAATTACATCAGTCTTCCCCAGAAGGATGGCTTGTGTGCATGTGCCCAAGTCCCACTGTAGGGACAGGCCTGTAGGGATGGGGCTGTACGGACGGTGCTGTAGGATGGGGCTGTAGGGTGGGGCTGTAGGATGGGGCTGTAGGGTGGGGCTGTAGGGACGGGGGCTGTAGGGATGGGGCTGTAGGGACGGGGCTGTAGGGACGGGGCTGTAGGGTGATGCTGCAGGGACAGGGCTGTAGGGACGGGGCTGTAGGGATGGGGCTGTAGGGACAGGCCTGTAGGGACAGGGCTGTAGGGACAGGGCTGTAGGGATGGGGCTGTAGGGACAGGCCTGTAGGGATGGGGCTGTATGGACGGTGCTGTAGGATGGGGCTGTAGGGGCGGGGCTGTATGGCGGGGCTATAGGGACAGGGCTGTAGGGACAGGGGCTGTAGGGATGGGGCCGTAGGGACAGGGCTGTAGGGATGGGGCTGTAGGGTGATGCTGCAGGGACAGGGCTGTAGGGACAGGGCTGTAGGGATGGGGCTGTAGGGACAGGCCTGTAGGGACGGGGCTGTAGGGATGGGGCTGTAGGGACGGGGCTGTAGGGACAGGGCTGTAGGGATGGGGCTGTAGGGACAGGCCTGTAGGGACGGGGCTGTAGGGATGGGGCTGTAGGGACGGGGCTGTAGGGACAGGGCTGTAGGGCGGGGCTGCTCCCCCCTGGCAGGGATGGCGTACTCCGAGAAGATGGTGAGCGGGGAGGGAGCGTCTCCTTCCTCTCCCTCAGTTTGCAGGCTTCCCCTTTTGCACAGCTGTCAGGATTGCACTGGAGAGCGCTCGCCCACAGCCAGACTCCTCCACCCCAACTCCCTCCTGGCTCCAGACAATCGATCAGCAAGGGCCCCGACCCTGTGTCTGGGCCCACCCCACGTGATGTAGGTGACAGGGAAGTTAGAGTCCCCATTAAGACCGAGGGACGCACTTCCCCCTCCCCGCCCCGGCCATCCCGCCTGGGTCCCCTCCCCACTTCCTTCGGGCAGGACCGCCCAGCGCTGCTGTTGCCTTCGCCTACTTTGCTTTGTTCTGCCGCTCGCCTCATGCAGGACTCGCACTGCGACTCGCACTCTATCCTTATTTCTGTTCTGAAATAAGTCACGGACCGGGGCGCGGGTGTCTGCTGCTACGCTATGATGGAAGTTACACACACTGGTTAGAAATACACACATCGCCGTCCCTGGAGAGCCAGGGCTCACAGGGCCCCTCGGATTGCAAACCGGAGTCCCCCCACATACGTCCACTGCCTCCTGTCACTCAAATCCTCCCCAAGTTCGCACTGCACTTACCAGATAAGAGGCAATGTGGGCGTGAAGGCTAATGCACGGGGTGAACTGTTTTCTGGCCTCACTGCGTGCTCACGCTGTGCTGGGAGCTGCTCTGAGACGTTTGTTGTCACCTGCCGACTTGCCTCCCCAGAAACCCCAGGCGGTGGGCACCCCGAGCACTCCCACTCTGCAGAGGGAGAGCTCAGTAGCTCAGCGCCCTTGCTGGCCAGTGGCAAGGCCAAGGGCATCACCCTGGGGCCTGTTGGCCACCGTGTTCTGCCATCCTTCCTATGTGCCAAGACCGCAGGCACAAACAACTAACAATGCCCTTAATCCACGTCACTACGGAAGGCAGGCTTTTAACATGCAGGCAGTGGCAAGTGCCTCTGCCCACACCAGGGGAGAGGCGTCCCAGGCCCTGAGCCCCTGCCTGTGAGGAGCTGAATTCCTTTACCTCCACCCTGTCCCCAGCTGCCTGTCCCATTAGGCCAGCTCACGGGACGGCAGCCCTGTGCAGGGGCCCCTAAGCGTTCGGCCCCAGCCGGTTCTCCCTCACACCACTCAGTTAAATACACGATGTCTGTGAACTTCAGCTGCTTCTTGTCCTTGCAAAGGTGTCCCTTCCCCAAGGGCGCCCGTGTTCTGTGAAAACAGGGGTGACTCATGCCCCCGTTTCTTTCTCTGCAGGGCTTAGGGATTCTTGGACGGGGGTCCAGTTACTCGCTGGAGCAACAGAACAGAGCTCTGGTGCCCGTCACCTCTCCCCACTCCCTGAAGTCCCCGTGCTTCTGCAGAGGCACGGCTGTGTCTCCCTGGCTCTGGCCACTGCCGGGACCCACGCCCGCAGCCACAGCAGCTGACACAGAGTGGAGACTGAACAGGGCTGCGCTGCCGACTGCACAGGCGTGCAGCTCTCTCGTGCTTGGGGCGTCTGCCTGTAGGCTTTCGTCTTCAGCTCCTCAGGAAACAAAGCACCTAAGGCCTAGAGCACACACACGCAGGTGCACACACGCAGGTCAGGCATGAAGGACACTTGTGTGGCGGGATACGGCGGGGCGCAGGAGGGCATGGCTCCACTGGGATTTCAGCCATCTCCGGCCACTGCCAATGTTCTCTTGGTTCTAGAGGTTTCCCCAGGCCCCTCCCCTCTGTCTGGGAAAAGCCAGGGTAGAGCACGCAGTCTAAGCCTGGCCACAAGGCTGTGTTCTCACCCGGTCAACCCTGGTGTCCTCACCCTTCTCTCGGCCTCGGGTTTGAGACTGTCGGGCCCCTGTGCAGCCTCAGCCTGCTGCCGGCAGCGCCAAACCAGCAGGTGGGCGGACAGCAGGGAGTCCACAGCACTGGCTCCTGGGCAGCCAGAGAAAAGGCTGGCTCCGGGCTGGGGCACGGCTGGAGGGCAGGGCCCCGAGGTCACAACCTCCTCCATCCATCCGTCACTCTGACAACGCTCCTCCTCCCCCCTTAAACGATGGACTTAAAACAGAGTCTTCTCAGGCTCTCAGTCCTTGTTTGGCAAAGGAATACAGAGCTGACAAAATAAAAGCCTAACCAGATAAAGCTTAGCAAGTGGTAGCACACTGGAGGTGTGTGGGCAACGCAACCATACCTGTAACACGTATGCACACTACCCCTACCTATGACACAGCGGCACGGATGTCACACACACACACACAGGTGCACACCACCCTACCTGTGACAAGTGGCATGGATGTCACACACACACACACAGGTGCACACCACCTACCTGTGACACAGTGGCACGGATGTCACACACACACACACAGGTGCACACCACCCTACCTGTGACACAGTGGCACGGATGTCACACACACACACAGGTGCACACCACCTACCTGTGACAAGTGGCATGGATGTCACACACACACACACAGGTGCACACCACCTACCTGTGACACAGTGGCACGGATGTCACACACACACACACAGGTGCACACCACCCTACCTGTGACACAGTGGCACGGATGTCACACTCACACACACACAGGTGCACACCACCTACCTGTGACAAGTGGCATGGATGTCACACACACACACACACAGGTGCACACCACCCTACCTGTGACAAGTAGCATGGATGTCACACACACACACACAGGTGCACACCACCCTACCTGTGACACAGTGGGACGGATGTCACACACACACAAACATACACAGGTGCACACTACCCTTACATATTACACAGAGACATGGGTGTCACACACACACGTGTGCACACCATCCACACCTGTAACACAGTGGCACGGATGTCTCTCTCTCTCTCTCTCACACACACACACAGGTGTACACCATCCATACTTGTAGCATAGCAACATGGATGTCTCATACACGTGTGTGTACCTCATCCATACCTATGTCACAGACACAGATGTCACATACGTGTGTACACCATCCATACCTACAACCATGTGTTCACACCACCCATACCTATAACACAGCGACATGGATGTCACACGCATGTGTACACCACCCTATGTCTAACAGCGACACAGATGTCACCCAGGCATGTGTGCAGACGAGCCGTCCGAGGACCTGCGGCAGAGGCTGAGGCGGGGTTCCCAGCCTTGCACACTTGGCATGTCCTCAGCTATTTCACAAGTGTTCTGAAAAACGCCTCCTCTCCACCAGCCTCCCCAAAGCATTCATTCGCGTTTGTAGCACGACACGTTTCTGCCTGAATTTGCATTTCACCAGTATGTGAAAACATCCATGAAAATCGGAACTCTGCTGGATCAGCAGGCTCAGAGCACACGAGGCCAGCTTGCGGGGCTCGGGAGGATGCGCACAGCCTGCGGGATGGCCTGGGAGCCAGCCGCCCGCAAGGGATGCGACTCGCTGTGGGCTCGGGGCAAGGGGCGCTACTTAAGCCCGCCTGAAATCTACGTAGGGCGCTCCGCGCAGCCCACGGCCCTGGAATACAAACCTCTGCTCTGGCACAAACATTTCTGTGATCACGCGTGCTTTTCCATGATGGGCGTTTCCACAGGCCTGAGGCCCCACGGCCACACCGCCCAGCCAGTGGTGCTGGCCTTCTCCACCTCACGCCCAGCACCTCCCCGCAGGTGCCACAGTCCTGCCCTGTGAACCGGTCACTCTGGGCCGAGTCCTGCCTTCAGCACATGCCACAGGCAAGGGCTCCTCCGCAGGTGCGGAGGCAGCAGTGCAAATACGCCTGCAGGACCAGGCAGCCCAGCAACATCTGTCCAAAATATCCAGGGGGGGCCACGGGAGGCCACAGACGGCCAAGACCGGCACCGGCTCCCGGAGGTCCCTCCCTGGCTCCACTCTGGCTCCCAGCGCACATACACCCATGGCCCCCGGGATCACGGAACCCTGCTCTGGGTCCTGGGGTCCCTGAGCCCTGGGCCATGGTCATTGCCCAGAGGACAAAGCAGCCATGGAAGGCGGCCCTGGATGCTCCAGGCCTCACTGTGGGTCCTGGGCATGGTGCCTGGATCATAGAACACCTGCGATGCATGGTTCCCAAGCAAATAAACAGGGAAGACAGACGCCGCGAAGCAGCAGCACTGACTGTCCTGAGCGGCTGCTGAACCCCGAGTCAAGTCAAAGGCTCCCAGACAGGGGCCGGAGCTGTGCCATGGTAGGCTAAGCCTCTGCCCGCGGGGCCGGCCTCCCACGGGGGCGCCAGTTTGTATCCTGGTTGCTTCTCTTCTGCTCCAGCTCCCTGCTAATGTGCCTGGGAAAGCAGAGGAGGATGGTCCCTGTACCCATGAGGGGGACCCACAGGAAGCTCTGGTTCCTGGCTTCTGGCTTCGGATTGGCCCAGCCCTGGCCATTGTGGCCATTTGGGGAGTGAACCAGTGGATGGAGATCTCTCCCTCTCCCTCCTCTCTGTCTGGAACTCTGCCTCTCAAATAAATAAATAGAATCTCAAAAAAATAATAAAAATAAAAATAATAATAAAAACAAATAGGTAAGATAATAATAAAAATAAAAAAGAGCTCATAGATGCTCCCGGGCAGCTACAGCGTGTGCATGAGCGGATGGACAGACCCCCAGAGCCTACTCGGGAAGAGCAACCCCGACTGGCTGGTGACTTCTGTGTGCTTGTTCAACAAGCAGAACGCAATGGTCCATGGTTTAGGGACACACACGTGACACAAGTGCTGTCAAAAGCAAGGGAGCAGACGCTTTCCCGGGGTAGATGCCCACACCGCGGGTCCTGGCTCTGGCTGCCGGTCCCAGCTCCTGCTAATGCCAATCCTGGGAGGCAGCGCTACAGCTCAGGTAGCTGGGTCCCTGCCACTCCCGTTCCAGCTCCCGGCTTTGCTGTGACCCAGCCCTGGAGTCTGTGGGCATTTGGGGAATAAACCAGTGGATGGAAGATCTCAAATAAATTAAAAGGATTGGCTGGCTACCCTGCAGCAGCAAGTGCTGGGATGAGGTTGAACGTGATTTCAAGAAATGACAGTGGAAGTGGGGTGCAGAGAGAGGCAGAGCGACAGTGCCCTTCCTGGCTGTGCTGTGCCCTGTCTGCGTGAGCTCTCAGGCAGGTGGCCGAGTCCTGCCCTGCAGGTCAGCTACTCTGCAAGCCCAGCCACACCGCCACGTCCACCTGCAGAAGGGATGCGCCCATAGGCTGAATCGTGGCACAGGAGAGAGCCCTCCCTCTCTGCAGAAGTCTGGCAAACCTGTTCCCTTCTATCCCGCCCCTGGTGCCCCAGCCCCACGGAGCAGCCAGGAGGTTTTGCAAGTAGGGGCAGAGGTAGTGGCGGCTTATGTTTCCGTCTTTTGGGTGAAGGCAAGGTGGTTAATAATATGGGATCAATTTCTGATCTCTTTGAAAACATGGAAAGAATAATAGGCGAGCTTAATGGCTGAAAGTTTCTTGTATGCCTTTTGTTTCTCAAAAGAATAGAAGAGCAAATGGAGTTGATTTTTCTTCCAGGAGTGGAGAGATCAAATGAGGCCCCGCCTCCTCCCCACCCCCACCACCTGCCACACTCTAAGCCTCCCCACACCTGCTGTTGTCAGTCTCCCCTGACCCCAGCCAGCCTGGCCGTGCCCGGAAACCTGAGCTCCTGCAACCGGGGCCCCTTATCTGCAGTCTCTGAGATCCCTTTTGAGGCAGCGTGGATTAGCCTGTGGGTTACTGGTGCCTGCTTCACAGATGGGATGCTGGCCAGAGACGGTGGCCGAGGGCTGGCGGCGAGGAGGGGAAGGGTGAGGATACTGTCCCTTCCCCACCCCTTTCTGAGCCTTGAGAGTGGGCCCCACAAACAAGTGCAGAGGAGCTGGGACCCCTTTCAGACAGACAGACAGCACTCAGGGTCAGGCACCTGTAAGGCAGAATCTGGATGGTGTGGGGCAGAGAGGACGGAGCTGGACTGGCTGCCAGGAAGAGCAGGCCACCGACTGCAGCCGTCCAGGCCGCCTTGCCTGGCCTGACCCGTGCCCCACTCCCCCAAGACATAAGCCCCCGGGAGTCGCTCTCCCACCTCCTTGAGCCTTGGGCGCAGATAACCAAGATGCAGGGCCTTGTCTTCAGAGCAACAGAATCGCCCAGCACAGCACGGAGGCCAAGGGTCTTTGTTTGCATCACTGCCACGGCTGAGACTCCTGAATTAGTGCAAGTGCCTGGCATGCGGCAGGTGCACAGTAAGCGGTTGTTGAAATTATACAGTGGCCTGTTATGGGCTGTTGTGTCCGGAATTGTGGGAGACCTCTACTTTCTACCTCATGCTGTTCTGATTCACTGCAATTTTTCAAATAAGCAAAAGTGTTTAATCAGAAAAAAAATTCCAGTTCTGAAAAGCGAGACACATTAGTCTCCCCCTCTTCTCTTTCATGGCTGCCCCAAGGATTGGCCACGCTGGCTGGGGGAGGAAGGCCAGCCCCTGGGTGGTGCTGGATATTCCCAGGCACCTGGACTGACTGCCCCCGAATGGGCACTGCCAGGTGTAACCCCAGCCCCGTGTCCCTGACACCTTCCAGAAAGCACAGCACCATCCCAGGTGCCCCCACCTGCTCAGTTCCCTCCGAGTCCCGGTCACGGCCACTGCCCAGCTCCGGTGCCGGGCCGGCCCCTCCTGCTCCTGCTCCACCTGTTCTCCTCCCCAGGCTGCCTTAGGAGCTCCCTGCTCTCAGAGCCAGGGTCTGCGGCATTCGGGTTTCCCCGCCTCGGTGTTCACTCTGCAACCTCCAGGCACTGTGTTCCGGAACGAGAATTTACTCAGCCGTTTCCGGCGATGTGACTTGAAGTCATCTCGTTCAGTTACCAGCCGTATGCTGCACGGTCTTTGCTAGGCACCGCGGGCCTGGCACCTGCACGCATGCACACAGCCTGGGCTTTGGTGGCGGGAAGCGGGCATTTACAATTAATTAGACAAGCAAATCATAACGCATCATTGGAGATAAGCGCTAGGAGTAAGGGTGGAGGGAGGAGAGTTTTAGATGTGGCTAAAAAGGGCCTCCTGGAAGAGGTGACGTTTTGGCAGTCATTCCTGAAGCAGGAAGCAAACACTGCAGCTACCGAGGGAGGAGCTTTCTAGGCAAAGGGACAGCAGGTGCAAAGGCCCCGAGGCAGAAATGGGCTGAAGGGTTCCAGGACAGCAAGCAGGCCAAGCGGCTGGCCTGGGGGTGGGGAGGGACAGAGGAGGCTGGAGAGGCAGGCAGAGCCTCGGACAGAGCCCACAGCAGGAGAGCGAGCCGAGCGCCCACACCCGGATGCAGATTGCACAGCCCCAAGCCCGGGTGACGGGTGGATTCAGCGGCATGTGGGGGCCGGGGAGAGAATCGGGCCATCTGGAAGGGGCTGTGTGACAGCACACAAGCTCGGAGTGTCACCTCCACATTTCACATCTCCCCTGCACCCTTCCAACGGTGAGGACGCCACGAAACTCTGGGGCGCTGCCACGCCAGGAGTGGGCCTGTCGCTCTGTCACCAGCCTGCCACGACCATCAGGCCAGACCCAGCAACTGGGTCTGGGAGGAGAAGGGAGGCAGGGAAGCCTGCGGTGGGCACCAGTGCCAGTGCCAGTGCCAGGATTTGTAGGGATGTGAGAATGCCCAAGCCCTGAGGCTGGAGCCTGGTTCTTTCTGGATCCTGAGACTCAAAGCTGGAGGTGGCGAAAGACAAGCAGGGTCCCCGGCCCCAAGAAAGGCTCAAGGATTCAGCCCGCTTGGCAGTGTCACGGTGTAGCGCCCACTGCTGGCTGCCTCAACACACTGCTGCCACACGGCCCTGCCTAAGCTACACGGGAGGACTTCTCCACTGTGTCCACACGTGACAGTCAGCATTACTGAGTACTTCCTGTGTGCCGAGTACTGTTCTAAGTACTCTCTGTGGATCGACTCCCTTAAGCCACACAACAGCCCTACAGAGTGGGGGCTGTCACCACTCCCATTTCATAGATGGGAACAGGGAGGCGTGGAGGGGTTGAGTGACAAGGCCACACACCAATCAGTGATGACCTGAACCCAGGTAGTCTAGACCCAGAGTTGGTGCTCACGACTCAGGGGGCCAATGGCATCCCGTCATCGAGGGCCAGGAGAAGTGGCTCCATGCAGCAGTGCACGGCAGCCCTGGGCCGGCCAGCTCAGGGATTCCCACATGCCTCTCCTGGGGGCACTGGCTCGGGAGGACAGAGGCCACCTGCTCCCCGCTGGTTCTCCCTCACCAGAACCCATCCAGCGTCCGACATCAGTGTCCAGAAAGGGACAGGGAGAGGGTGAGTCAGGGGAGAGATGGAGGAGGGGAGGGTGAGTGAGTGAGGGGTGTGATGGAGGAGAGGGGGTGAGTGAGGGGTGTAATGGAGGAGGTGGGAGGGTGAGTGAGGGGTGTGATGGAGGAGGGGGGGTGAGTGAGGGGTGTGATGGAGGAGGGGGGGTGAGTGAGGGGTGTGATGGAGGAGGTGGGAGGGTGAGTGAGGGGTGTGATGGAGGAGGTGGGAGGTGAGTGAGGGGTGTGATGGAGGAGGGGGGGTGAGTGAGGGGTGTAATGGAGGAGGTGGGGTGAGTGAGGGGTGTGATGGAGGAGGGGGGGTGAGTGAGGGGTGTGATGGAGGAGGTGGGAGGGTGAGTGAGGGGTGTGATGGAGGAGGTGGGAGGTGAGTGAGGGGTGTGATGGAGGAGGGGGGGTGAGTGAGGGGTGTAATGGAGGAGGTGGGGGGTAGTGAGGGGTGTGATGGAGGAGGTAGGGGGTGAGTGAGGGGTGTGACGGAGGAGGTGAGGGTGAGTGAGGGGAGTGGTGGAGGAGGGAGGGTATTGAGGGGTGTGATGGAGGAGGTGGGAGGCACCTGCCACTCTGAAGGAGGCTGAAAGCTCTGGTCAGGCTTGTGCCCTACGAGGGGCGGGGCAGGGAGCTGCAGGTGCTGACTTGGGACAGGTGGACTCGTGATGCCGTCAGGAGCCAAGGCTCTGGGGCCAGTGGATAGCAGACTCCAGCTCTGCTGTGCTCAGCTGGGGCTGGCTGAGGTGCCCAACTTCCCTGCGTTGTCAGCCTAATACGGGCGACAGTGTGCCTCTTTCCAGGACTGCCGTGCAGTGAACGAGCCAGCCTACGGGAGCCTTGAGAGAGGGTGCTCACTCAGCAAAGGCAGCGGCTGGGTTACCTGCAGGTAGTACCCCCCAGAGAACACCACTGCCAGGCAGAGGCACAGGAGGGCGCCTCAAAGGGTTCATGAAAAACAGTGCATGATGGGAGACTAGGAGGAAGCACCTGGCTCCTGGCTTCAGATCAGCGCAGCGCGCCAGTCGTGGTGGCCATTTGGGGAGTGAACCAGTGGAAGGAAGACCTTTCTCTCTGTCTCTCTCTCTGTCTCTCTCACTGTCTAACTATCTGTCAAATAAAAAAAAGAAAAAGAAAAACTATGCGTGGATCTCAAAAGGTTTTGCACCAAAATAAACATCTTTTAAATCTATTTTTTACTTCAAAATTTAACTCCGTTTTTGAGTTCCAACTTTTTATCATTTTATTAGGAATAATTCCAAATGGGTTATGGAAAAAAAAACTTATTCATTGAGTTTGATAAATTTCCCAAAAACTCTTGATGAAGACAGGGTCACCAATAAACAATAAAACATCAGCAGAACGATCATATACCGCGCAGTCAGGCTGACACCAAAAGCAAAAGACACAACAGAAAGGAAGAGCAATCTGCTAAGTATTACAAAGCACTGTCTCATTATGAACTCTGCAACCAGCACAGAACAGATCAGCTCTCAAACCCGATCCACGCCAAGGCGAGTTTGGCTGATGGAAGCCAGGAGTCACTAGTGGGAGAAAAACAAGTTCCCCAGTGGAGCGCATTTCCCTGGCTGGTACAGGCAGTACTAGAAAATCTTTCTGGCAAGGGATACAAGTAAATATAAATGGAATGCTACATTTTGAAATCAACAGCCTGTCCCAGGGATGAGAGTGGTATCAGTGAAGTAACAAGGGGATACTTTTGTTGTTGTTGTTAAAAAAAGATTTATTGCCGGCGCCACAGCTCAATAGGCTAATCCTCCGCCTTGCGGCGCCGGCACACCAGGCTCTAGTCCCGGTCGGGGCACCGATCCTGTCCCGGTTGCCCCTCTTCCAGGCCAGCTCTCTGCTGTGGCCAGGGAGTGCAGTGGAGGATGGCCCAAGTACTTGAGCCCTGCACCCCATGGGAGACCAGGAGAACCACCTGGCTCCTGGCTTCGGATCAGCACGGTGTGCCGGCCGCAGCACACCAGCCGCGGCGGCCATTGGAGGGTGAACCAACAGCAAAGGAAGACCTTTCTCTCTGTCTCTCTCTCTCACTGTCCACTCTGCCTGTCAAAAAAAAATTTATTTATTTATATGAAAATCAAAGTTACACAGAGAGAAGCAGAGGCATATATAGAGAGAGACAGAGATCTTCCACCTGCTGGTTTACTACCCAAATGCCACAATGGCTGGGTTTGGGTCAAACCAAAGCCAGGAGCTCCATCTGGGTCTCCCACATGGGTGCAGGGGCCCAAGCACTTGGGCTGTCCTCTGCTGCTTTCTCAGGCCATCAGCAGGGAGCCGGATCAGAAGTGGAGCAGTGGCATCTCAAATCGGTGCCCATATGGGATGCCGGCATCACGGCTGGTGGCTTAACCCGCTGCGCCACACCGCTGGCCCTCAAGGGATAACTTTAAAACGTTTTTTTGTGGACTCAAGAAACATTCAAACTGGATTTATTTAAAGATGTCACAATAGCTGTGTCCAGGGACTTAGGCTTAAGGGAAGTGAATTAAAAGAGGATACTTTTTCCCCAAGTTATATTTCTTAAATCAAAGCATATAGCTAAATAGCAACATCATACTCGGTAAACAATAACTAGCAATAACGTAAGTTTACAAGTTGAATTATTCTGCCCAAACCAGCCCCAGATACTGCTTAATAACCAGGATGCAAGCTAATTTTATTGTAGCAAGTCAAGACCAATTCTATCAAGCACGATTAGATTGTCCAGTTTAGGGGCGGGCACTGTGGTGTAGTAGGTTAAGCCGTCACCTGTGATGCCGGCATCCCATATGGGTGCTGGTTCCCTTCCTGAGTCCTGACTGCTCCACTTCCAATCCAGCTCCCTGCTAATGGCCTGGGAAAGCAGTAGAAGATGACCCAAGTGCTTGGGCCCCTGCACCCACGTGGGAGACCCGGAAGATGCTCCTGGCTCCTGGCTTCAGATCAGTCCACCTCCACCTGCTGCAGCCATCTGGGGATTGAACCAATGGATGAAGACCTCTCTATCTCTCCCTCTCTCTGTCTGTATGCAGCTCTGCCTCTTACATAAATAAATATTTTTTTTAAAAAAGGATCTGGTTTAATGTTTTGAAGCCTGTCACGTCCTTCACAGAGATCAGTTCGTGTAGCACCAGTGGCTTAAACACACTACGTTGTGTTCTGCAGAAGCTGCAGACCCCATTCCACTGATGGCCACAGCCGGCCTGTTGGCAAAAAGCAGCAGCGCCGCCTCGTCACGCTTGCCCTCCCAGAGGACCCTGCGGAGCTCTGCTCCTCCTTGGATTCGTTCAAGACCACTGCCCTCGGCCAGAAAAATGAGACCCTAGGTCTTCGGAAGCAGTGCTCCGGAGAGGCCTGATTCTAGCCTGACACCAGCACCCCATACCAGGAAGCGAGTGTTCTGGAATGCCACTGTTTCCAAATGAACACAGTGGGAATGGTAGTGCGACCTCCCCAACTTCTACAGATCAGCTGTCCTGCCCCCAGCAAATAATAATAAAAAAAGGATCAAGCAGAAGGGAAGTTGGCTTGTGTGCCTACGATGTTAGCCTCCTGCCACTGAAGGGAAGCTGCTACAACTGTAAGGAATAATTAAACAAGGGCGTGGGAGCAGCTCCATGACCCGCAGTGGTGAGGCCGGCGTCTCTGGCCTCGCGGTACCTACTGTACAGTAAACATCTCACGTTAAAGAGACCATGCCAAGTAACTCACGCCTTTAAAACAACTTCTGAAGCCAGGCACGAGGTTGGTGCAGGGTAGGGGTCTTCTGTCTGGGAGCTGTCACAGAAGACTGAAGACCCGGCAGTTTAAGGAGAATGAGAGTTGTTTTCCTAGCGGTAAAAGTGCTGGCACCTGTGCAGGTTTTGTGGCTGCGAGGGGAAGGGTCGGAGGCAATGAACTCCCCTCCTCAAGCCCCTGCATGGGGCCTTCATCGCCCTCACAGTGGAAACACCCCCACGGCCTGCTCACCTCTAAAAGGCCCCCACTTCTTTCTTCCACCCCACGGCAGCACCTGCGTTTTCGGGGTGCACATCCAAACCACAGTGAACCAAAGCCCAGCGCCTGAGGGGACCTGCAGAGAGGCCCTGAGCTCCCAGTGCCGCGGCTCTGCACGCCCACCGCCCCCTCTGCCAGCCTTCAACGAGCCTGAAATAGAAGCACATGGCAGGCTGCTGTCGGACACATGGCGCCTTTATTTTTAGCCCCCAAGAACGTTCTCTGTGCCCAAAAATCTGAAGACGTGAAAGCCAAAACATAAAAGCGCCCGCGAGTCCAAATGCCATTGGTGCAAACAATTACTCGGCAGACAGACCCCAGGAACTGACGAGGGTAACACGCACTGAAATATTCCCCACGGCTGTTCTGAATGACATTCACACTTGCAATTTTAAACGGATTCTGTCTCATTTAGTTGTATCTGGATGAATGCAATTACGGCCTAATTATATTAATTAGTTGTTACCTCTCCATACTTAACTTTCTGTCAATGTAAACCAAGGCTGAGGGTTCTCTCTTGAGATTTCTTTGTTCACATAAAAGATCTGTTGTTACTTATATCGGGGTTGAGAGAGATTTGCATTCTGCAACAATGTGACTGAGCCGTGCCAGGAGGCCTGTGACTGTGGGGAGGGGACACCGACATTGACACCACCAGGAGAGCAAGCGGGGCTTAGGAACGCTGAGGTGTGCCGGGGGCCAGAGCACAACACAGATACCCAGGGCTGAGCAAAAGGAGGCGACGTGGGGTGAACCCCGGCCACATCTGACTGTGCCCTGTGAGTCCACACCAGAGAAGGGGGCAACGCTACCCCGAGAGACATCAGGGCTACTGTCTGCTGTTCTGATTACATCCTTATCACCTAAACTTGGCTCCCAAGGACACACGTGGCCGGCCTCTCTTCTCATGGGTCTTGGCTGGACAGCAGTCCTGGGCATTGTCGCCTGCAGCCTGGCCAGACATCCCTCTGAGCACGGTGCTTAGCTGGTGAGGGGCTTCCTGGGTCACTGATGACAGGGGAGGGGGCCTGCTGCTCTTGTCCCTCCCTCGATGCTGCCACACCCCCAGCGTCGCTGGGCAATGATCTGGGACGCTATGCAGCTATCCGGGGTGACCAGAAAAGAATCCCACAGCACCGGAAGTGGAAAAGGCAAGCTGTGGGCCCCACGCAGTTGATGTCCTAGATACAGCAAGCCCCAGATGCTCCCAAGCCTTCCTTGGCACGGCGAGGAGGGTGGCAGAAGCCCCAGACTATGATGGGCATCCCTTACGTAAGGACGAGCGGGGACAGCAGGAGGGACTGTCTCTTCTCAGCTCGGTTAAATGCAGTTCAACGGCCTGCATCCCTACAGCCTGGCATTCTGCATCTTACGTAATTACACCTGGAGCTGCCTAGCCCAGAAAACCCCACCCCCACGCACATTCAGAACCGACCCTGGCAGACTCGTCCCGTGTCCTTGTCATGGAATACGAGGACGTAAGTGACATGTGCTCTCACGTTTCTTTGTTCACCAGTGCTCAGGGGTAATCCACGGGGAAACGAGACAAACTTCTGTGAATGTCAAATTCAAAAACGACCAGTACCAACAACAAACAAAACCCAGGGGGCGGGGCCGGCTCTGCGCCTGCATCCCATATGGTTGCCAGTTCGAGTCCCAGCTACTCCGCTTCTGACCCAGCTCTCTGCTATGGCAGGGAAAGCAGTAGAAGATGGCCCAAGTCCTTGGGCCTCTGCACCCTCATGGGAGACCCGGAAGAAGCTCCTGGCTCGTGCCTTTGGCCTGGGCCAGCCTTGGCTATTGCAGCCATTTGGGGAGTGAACCAATGGATGGAAGATCTCTCTTTCTCTCTCTTACTCATTCTGCCTGTCAAATACATGCATGCATAAATAAGTAAATCTTTAAGGAAAAAGCTCTTGGGGCAGAATTCCTCAGTACAGGGCTGAGGTCCCTTCTGGAATGTGACCCCCGTGGGTTTCAGGGGTCACATGGCCCAGCTACGCCCAACACACAGCTTTCGAAAGGAACCAATCTTTCACTGCCTTTACCTCGCGTCCTTCTACCTTTCAGTTACAGAAAGACCAACGAAAACTGTAACTTTCTTCCTCCTCGTTTTGAAAGCAGGCATGGTGATCTGGGGACACCCACATTGAACCTGCATGTGTGTGTGTGAGTATGTGTGTGTGAGTGTGTGTGTGAGTATGTGTGTGTGAGTGTGTGTGAGTGTGTGTGAGTGTGTGTATGTGTGTGAGTATGTGTGTGTGAGTATGTGTGAGTGTGTGTGAGTGTGTGTGTGAGTGTGTGTGTGTGAGTGTGTGTGACTCTCTTGTTAAGTTAGTTGGATTTCAAAAGCAGATGCTACACCCTTATTTTTTCTACCGCTTACAGTTTTAGGAGGAACGGGGTCTGTGACTTCGGGAAAACTCCTGACAGCAGAACGTGACGCGGGTCACTCGTGAAATGCCGGCCGAGGAGACGTGCCACCACAGAAGCAGAGAGGACCGCCGTGGGTGTCCCAGGGCGGGATCTCAGGGTGCCGCGGTGCGGTCTGCCGTTGAAGCAGCGCAGTTGCTCTGTCTTCCAAAGCTCTGACTGGGCCATGGACTGCACAGGTGGATCCCAGAAAGCCCCAGATGCCTTCACATCTCCTGGCAAATAACTTGAAAATTTTCACTGAAAACTGAAAGTTGTCCACTGAGTACCTCTGGCAGGACAGGGGAGGCTGGGCTTCTAAACTCCCAAATACTAGAAAATTCCAACTAAAAGGGCTGGGATTCACCACCCCTCTCACATCTCCCCCTAAACACTTGCTGTACATACCCCAATCCATTATTCCTTCCCAAACCAAGAGAAAGGACTATTATGACTCTCAAATTTTCCTCTTTTTTTAAAAATTAATTCATTTGATTGGGGCTGGCGCTGTGGCATAGTGGGCTAAGCCTCTGCCTGCGGCGCCGCCATCCCATATAGGCACTGGTTCGAGTCCTGGCTGCTCCACTTCTGATCCATCTCTCTGCTAATGGCCTGGGAAAGCAATAGAAGATGACCCGAGTCCTTGGGCCCCTGCACCCACGTGGGAGACCTGGAAGAAGCTCCTGGCTCCTGGCTTTTGATCAGCTCAGCTCCAGCCATTGTAGCCATCTGGGGAGTGAACCAATGGATGGGAGACCTCTCTCTCTCTCTCGCTCTCTCTGTAACTACGCTGCTCAAGTAAATAAATAAATGTTTTTTTAAAAAAATAGCTCATTTGGGAGACAGAAATACTGAGGCACAAAGCAAAAGAGACAGAGACTCCATCCTTCGGCTCACTCCCCCAGGACCCACAATGGCCTGGCCCAGCCCAAGCTGGGAGCCAGGAACTCAGTGCTGGTCTCCCACCCAGGGCGCAGGAACCCAACCACCTGGCCCATCACCCCTGCCTCCCAGTCAGCTCTGGCAGGAAGCTGGAGCCTGGGGCAGAGGGGCTGACACGTGGCCAACGCGGCACTGAATTCGGTGAGGCCAGGAGGAACTGCTCCACAAGCGATGCTTGGGCGAACCAACATCAAGCGTCCGGTTTATACTATAAATTATGGAGGAAAAAAAGTCCAGTTGTGTTAAAGACTTCAATATGAAGAAGCCAAAACTTTCAACTTATTTTTAAAAACTGAAAGCTACCATGAAAACACAAAAAAGATGAGGTTTAAGCTGAGATATTCATAACGGATGAAACCGGCGAAGGATTCTGTAAGCAATGAATAAATGAATAGTGAAAATGCAAACAAGTTGGAAAATGTGCAAAGAATAAACCCAGGAAAACTACAAGAAATGGGTCCAATGTAATGTAGAATCGGGGAGACGTGGATGACGCCAACGGAGAGGTGTCTGGTCGCAGAGGGGTGTCTGGGATACGGCAGAGGCAGGGCGGGCAGTGCGGCACACAAGGCGGGTGAACGACACCCGGGGCCTGGCGAGCCTGGCACACACGAGCTGCTCCGTAAACACACTTGACGCCCCTCTTCTTGTCCCTGCAGCCCATTCTTCTCTTTAGATTTATTTATTTTTTTTCTCTGAAAGACTGAATTACAGAGAGAGGGCGAGACAGAGAGAAAGAGAGAGATTTTCCATCTCCTGGTTCAATCCCCAAATGGCCACAATGGCCATGGCTGGGCCAGGCCAAAGCCAGGAGCCAGGAGCTCCCTGGTGGTCTCCCACATGGGTGCAGGGCCCAAGGACTTGGGCCATCTTCCACTGTTTTCCCAGGCACATTAGCAGGGAGCTGGATCAGAAGGGGAACAGCCGGGACACGAACCAGCACCCATATGGGATGGCGGCATCGCAGGCGGTGGCTTTACCTGCTGTGCCACAATGGCGGCCCCTGCAGCATGATTCTTGAGCCACAGACTGCCTGGCACGCTGGCCAAAGTCCACTGCACCACAAGAGTGGGACGTCCCTGCTGCCGGCTGCGGTGCAGAGCCAGGAATCAGGCGCTTTCAGCCGGACGACCGATCGGCCCTGGAGCTTTGGACGGATTCCTCAACTCCACAGAGTCTCCTCTCTGTAGAGAGTAGACTACAACGGCCTCCAGGTGAGCCTGCCGTCGCTAGCAAGTCAGCAAAGGTGTGAGTGCACCCGCAAGAATGCACAGCATGTCAGTGCTAACCCTGGGGTGACGGTGTGCACGTGGCTCTCAGTACTGACGCTGGGGTGATGGTGTGCACGTGGCTCTCAGTGCTAACCTGGGTGATGGTGTGCACGTGGCTCTCAGTGCTAATGCTGGGTGACGGTGTGCACGTGGCTCTCAGTGCTAACCCTGGGTGACGGTGTGCACGTGGCTCTCAGTGCTAACCCTGGGGTGACAGTGTGCACGTGGCTCTCAGTGCTAACCCTGGGGTGACGGTGTGCACGTGGCTCTCAGTGCTGACCCTGGGTGACGGTGTGCATGTGGCTCTCAGTGCTAACCCTGGGTGACGGTGTGCACGTGGCTCTCAGTGCTGACGCTGGGTGACGGTGTGTACGTGGCTCTTAGCGCTGACCCTGGGGTGACGGTGTGCACGTGGCTCTCAGTGCTGACCCTGGGTGACGGTGTGCACGTGGCTCTCAGCGCTAACCCTGGGTGACGGTGTGCACGTGGCTCTCAGCGCTGACCCTGGGTGACGGTGTGCACGTGGCTCTCAGCGCTAACCCTGGGTGACGGTGTGCACGTGGCTCTCAGCGCTGACCCTGGGTGACGGTGTGCACGTGGCTCTCAGCGCTAACCCTGGGTGACGGACGGTGTGCACGTGGCTCTCAGTGCTAACCCTGGGGTGACGGTGTGCACATGGCTCTCAGTGCTGACCCTTGGTGACGGTGTGCACGTGGCTCTCAGTGCTAACCCTGGGTGACGGTGTGCACGTGGCTCTCAGTGCTGACCCTGGGTGACGGTGTGCACGTGGCTCTCAGCGCTAACCCTGGGGTGACGGCGTGTACGTGGCTCTCAGTGCTAACCCTGGGTGACGGTGTGCACGTGGCTCTCAGTGCTAACCCTGGGTGACAGTGTGCACGTGGCTCTCAGTGCTGACCCTGGGTGACGGTGTGCACGTGGCTCTCAGCGCTAACCCTGGGGTGACGGCGTGTACGTGGCTCTCAGTGCTAACCCTGGGTGACGGTGTGCACGTGGCTCTCAGTGCTGACCCTGGGTGACGGTGTGCACGTGGCTCTCAGTGCTAACCCTGGGTGACAGTGTGCACGTGGCTCTCAGTGCTGACCCTGGGTGACGGTGTGCACGTGGCTCTCAGCGCTAACCCTGGGGTGACGGCGTGTACGTGGCTCTCAGTGCTAACCCTGGGTGACGGTGTGCACGTGGCTCTCAGTGCTAACCCTGGGTGACGGTGTGCACGTGGCTCTCAGTGCTAACCCTGGGTGACAGTGTGCACGTGGCTCTCAGTGCTGACCCTGGGTGACGGTGTGCACGTGGCTCTCAGCGCTAACCCTGGGGTGACGGCGTGTACGTGGCTCTCAGTGCTAACCCTGGGTGACGGTGTGCACGTGGCTCTCAGTGCTAACCCTGGGTGACGGTGTGCACGTGGCTCTCAGTGCACGTTCAGGGAACACAGAATTAAAAGATAAAGGTTATTCTGGTGCAAAGAACTGGACATCCCTGCATAAGCTTTTGTAGTGTGCATTTGCATGCCCTTTGCAAAGCCTCCTGGGTTGTGTATGAAGTGTGCAACTCAGGGCACGCAGCCGTGTGCACAAGCAGCCAGCTGAACATGCTGGCTCCTTCTCTGTGCTGTCAGGGCCTAACCTCCCACGTGGGGGTGGCCGGGCCAGACTGTAGCCATGTGTCCATTTCCAGGGTTGTAATGGGCACTCTCTCTCTCTCCCACATTCTGTCTTTTGTTTTCTTCTCCCTACACAGGCACTTCTAACACCGGTTTGTTTAGAGCAGGCCTCTTACAAGACAGCTGAAAAAGACTCCTGCCTGACCAGACCGAAGGGAAGACTCTGGGGGAGAAACCTGGAATGGGCGGCCAGAGCCTGGGCCTGAGGCTGAGCCATGCGACCTCACTGGTGCGCCACGTCTCGTCCTAGGCTCTCACGGGACGACAGCATTCCCTCCCAGAATGCTACTGTGCCACTTGTAAAATACACACATACTTTATATATAAAATATATATGTGTATATAAAATACACACATACTTTAAAAAAAGCTGGTTTTGTTATTTATTTTCTTTCCAAGGCAAAGAGACAAAGACAGAGAGACGGGAGAGAGAGAGAGAGAGAGAGAGAGAGAATCTCCCATCTGCTGGTTCTGCTGGTGCAGGGTGGGGCCAGGCTGAAGCCAGGAGCTGGGCGCTCCATCTGAGTCTCCCTTGTGGCTGGCAGGGACCCAGCTACCTGAGCCATCACTGCTCCCTCCCAGGGAGTGTTAGCAAGAAGCTGGGATGGAGCGCGGAGCTGGGTCGGTTGGGCACCCAGGCTCTCTGATGTGCGTGTGGGCACCCCAAGCCGTGGCTTAGCCAAACGCCCGTCCACATGCACTTTATGCTCTGGATTCGCACTGACAAGTTCGTGCTTTGCCAGTGGGATCCCCTCCGGTACATGCAACATGAGTCTGGCTCGGGGTTCGGGCCCAGGATGGGGCTGCACTTGCCCCCGGCGGCCACTGCCAGGTGAGCTCTTCCTGAAAGCGGCCAGTCTCCCTGGGAGGCTGAGAGTTGGTATTCAGGTGCTCTCTCAGACTCTGGTCTATACAGGCCGTCTCCCTCGGGGTGCCCGTGGACAGAGTTCATCCGACAAGGCTACTGAGAGGTCCGGGAAATCAGCTCCCCCGGGGCGGCTCCACCCTGAAGATGCGTGCTCCCCTCACTCCCCCGGGGGGAGGCCAGACCTAAATTCCCCATGTGAACACCAAAGTGCGACTCTTCCACCTTCCATTTAGGCCGAGAGGGCCAGGCCTGCACCCCTACAACAGCAGCACGGGCAAGCTGCCTCCGAGCACCGACACAACACCCAGGGAAGCAGTGGGAGGGCAGCATCCGGGGGGTTCCTGGGCGCCAGCTGTGCATCTCACACGTGCTGTTCACAGCTGCCTGTGACTGCTCTGGGCAGAAGGGAAGGGCTGAGGGGACCCACAGACACATCTCACAGCCGGCAGGACCGGCAGGACCGCACGATGCAGGCACTCCTAGACCAAACAAATCTGGGGACAAAAGAAGAAGTAGAGCACCCTGAGGGCCACGGCAAGGTAGAATTTCAAAACAGTAGACAGTTGCACGTGAGTATATGCTCAAAATCACATTCCACTTTTTTTAAAGGGCCAGGAGTCGTGGTGCAGTGGGTGAAGCTTGCAATGTTAGCATCCCATATGATTGCTGGTTCATGTCCCGGCTGCTCCACTTCCGATCCAGCTCCTTGCTCCTGTGATGGGGGAAGCAGCAGATGATGGCCCAAGGATTTAGGCCCCAGCCATCAATGCAGGAGACTAGGATGGAGTTCCTGGTTCCTGGCTTCAGCCTAGCCCAGACCTAGTTATTGTAGCCATGTGAGGAGGGAACCAGCAGATACAAGATCTCTCTGTTGCTCCCTTTCTCTGTGGCTCTGAAAACAAATAATAAATATTTTGAAAGTTTATCAAAAATCTATTTGAAAGGTAGACAAGCACACACAGCAGGGGAGAGGAGGAAGAAGAGAACGTCTTCCACCCACTGGTTCTATCTTAAATGCGTATAACATCCAGGGCTGTGCCAGGCCAAAACCAGGAGCCCCAAACCCAACCCAGGTCTCCCACATGGACAGAAGGGACCCAGGTACTTGAGCCGTCACCTGCTGCTCCCCAAGGTGCACGTTAGCAGGA
Source organism: Lepus europaeus (assembly GCF_033115175.1). NCBI lineage: Eukaryota > Metazoa > Chordata > Mammalia > Lagomorpha > Leporidae > Lepus > Lepus europaeus. Next base: position 122,818,802 of record NC_084834.1, on the reverse strand, counting down.
CGCTGGACTCAGAAGTGGAGCTGGGGCTTGAACCCAGGCACTGCGATATGGGTCACAGGCTTCCCAAGTGGGCTCGTAACTGCAACGCTAAGCACCAGCCCGATCTGCAGTCTGACCTCACAGCCCATCCCCTTCCAGGCAGTTCGATGCCGAGTTCCTAGGGTTAGGCCACGAGGACTCCCAGGGGATTGAAAGAAGAAAGACTGGCCTTTTGCCATCAAGCCAAAGAGAAACGGCCCTGGGTGGAGGTGGGTGGCTGGGCATACGGAGAGGAGAGCTGACAACAGGAAGCAAAAACCAAATGTCGCAGGTCCCTAGGGAAAGGGGGACATGTCTGTAGTTCTCTGGAGCCAACAGCATCCAGGCTTTGCTTCTTGGAGTCCAGGATGGCAGAAGGCCTGAGCCGAGGTGGCTGTCACGTGTTAGACAAGGCCACGGAGTTGCCACGCCCAGCTCAGCAGCGGTCCAGGGTGCCACGGCTGCAGAGGAAACCCAGAAGAGATTTGCCAGGCTCCCTGCACTGCTCTTGGCCTAACGGAGCTCACAGAGAGACAGTGTGCTGGACCACAGAGGTGGCCTTCCCAGCTGGATCCAGGGACCAGCGGCCAGGACCCTGTGGAGCCATAGCCAAGACCAGTGGGACAAAGCAGTCCTGGATGCCTTTGGGGATGCAGGGCACTTGTGGAATGGAGACCAGCTCCCGACAGTCGCAGCCCCCAGAACACTGACACGGGCCTGGGATGCAGGGACCTGGACAGAGTCCCCACCCCCCGGGGGACGGGGGCACAGCACACGAGCTGGCAGTCCGAGAAGATGGTCCATCGCTGCACTTGTCCTGAGCCTCAGCTCCTACCCTGGGATCAGGGCTGCCCTGCGCTGGGGGTGGGGGTGCCTGCCCCCCCGCCTCGCCAAAACGGTCATGTGCTCCGCTGAGCACTCGCAATGTTCATCCTCAAAAAACTCCAAACTCCTGCCTTTTTTCCATTTAGAAATGTAGGTGGTGGGAGGAGAAGCAGGGAGGGACAGAAATGGAGACGCTGGTGACCGACTGACGCAGCCCAGCCTGCAGTGACCACGCACTGCACCTGCTCGAGGGGCAGGTGGGGGGGGTGCTCCCCTGGGGCTGGGACAACTCCGGAAACAGACACGCCCTCCCAGCACCACCTTGCCACCAGAAAGCCAGTCTGCTCAGTCCTTGCACAGAGACACCCGTGTATGCTGAGTGCCCCAGGGCTCCACTCGCTCTCCAGCCCTGGCAGCTGGGTGGGCCCTAGGGAGCTGGGGCACCTGTGTCTGCTCTCTGCCCACCATGGTGTCTGAGGAGTCTTGTGGTGGCTGGGCATTCATTTGAGCAAATGGGTGGGAACAGAACCTCCAAGCCATGCTGGACGTGGAAAACAAGCAAGAAAGACACCCTCAGGGGAATGAAGTCCCTGAAGCCTTGGGCTTAGTTGGCCAACGTGGCGAAACTGAGACAACCTGGACAGTGATGGCTCTGCAGACGGCGGACACAGGGGCTGCTCGGAGAAGGGGCGTGGCCCCCCGTGACGACTACTCTGAGAACAAACTGCTGAGTTGGGGCAGTGACGAGCAGGGGGCGGGATCTGTGCCCAGCGATGGCACCCAGAGGTGGGTTCGGGTGCCAGGTTGGTAAAGAGAGGCCTGGACCGGGGGCGTGTGACAGGAGGAAGCATGACAGCCACACTGCTGCCTCCTCCCTGTCTATCTAATGGCCATGAGCCACCCCCTCCCGTGTCCCTGGTCCACATGGTCTCAGGAGGCAGAATCTCCGCAGGGCCACCCCAGGGCAGCGGCTCTTCTTTCTGAAGCTCCTGCCACCTGTCCCACCGCAGTCAGCAGCTTCAGACTTGGCCCCTTGAGAAAGCAAGGAAGGCAGCCAGCAAATTCAGCCAGACTGGGTTAGGACTGCTCGGGGATGAAAGCTATCTCCTCCCCACAAACACCCTGCCCAGGCTGGCCAGTAGGAACACAGTGGTGAATTTTCAAACCCTGCAGAGACAGGCAGTGCCCTCCCGGGGGAGGCATTGAGGCCGTCCAGGCGGGCAGCTGTGGAAGGCGTGCCTTGGCGCTGAACGGGGAGGTCTCCGGCATTATAGTCTGGCAGAGATAACGGGTCCATTAGAAACAATAACTCGCTCAGTCCCTGAAACGCTACTGAACTCCCCCCCTGCTTTCTCCCAGATAGAAATCTTCGCACGACCTGACCATTCCCTGGGAAAATCGCCAAGCAGGGGGGAGCTGGTGATAAAGCGACAGGTGGCGTCATGCAATCAGTGTCCCCGGAGGAGTTACAGAGCAGCGGAGCGTGGTGCCCAGGCGTAGCAGCTCACCGTGTGCTGCTGAGGTTGAGCAGAGTCCTGCTGGGAAAGCAACAAGCCACACGGGAACCACAGGGGCAACGGCTCAGCTCCTCCCTGCCGCACCTGCCAAGCTACAGAGCGCCAAGTGGCCGGCTCCAGGCACACACCCTCCTTCAGTCCCACAAGGAGCCGGGGTGGGGGGGCAGTACTGTCACCCCCACCCAGCAAACGAAATGTTCCACAGTGGTTTCCGATGACTGAGTGGTGTGCGCTCCACTCACACCTGCTGTTGGAGTCACCCACGATGGCGGCCTCAAATGGGACCAAAGGGAGGGAGGGCACCTCCACCGTGCCTCCCACATGAAGCGGCTCACACGCGGAGCTGGACAGCAGTCCTGCTGGGGAGGCTAGATGGCCTCACCAAGGTCACACAGCCCCTAGGGGTGAGCAGGAGTCACGGCGTCCTGGCCACGGCATCCAGGACACCCCTTGTCTGTAAGGTGGCGGTCACACCTGACCTGTTTCCTGGCCACAGCACCAGCGTTCGTTCTACCCGGGAATTGTGGGCCATGAACGAGAAGGTGAACATGAAAACGCTGGGTCAGGGTGTGGCACTGCAGATGTGTGAGGAGGAGGGGGAGGGGGTGGGGTAACGGGAAAATTAGTCACCAAGTAGATGATGACTAGTGGGCTTCTGTTCAGAGTTTGGAAAGTGGCTTCCCCAAGCCAGCAACGAGCCAGGGCATCCGGTAGCCCGGGCAGGCAGGGCGGGGATACTGGAGAACCGCAGCAATGGCCACGCACAGCACAGGACCACCAGGCCCGCACGGATGACCTGTGTCTGGCAAACACCATTCTGCAGTGTGGCAGCTACACCATGGTCTCCTGAGCCGGGCTGCCAGGATTCAAATCCTGGTTTTGCCACACATCGGCTGTGTGACCCTGTGCACGCTGCCTTGCCTCTCTGCTCCCCCACGGCAGGGGCAAGACTCCAAGCCCCGAGTCCCTGGGGTCAGTGCAAGGCGTATGGGCAGAGCTCAGAGTGGTGCCTGTCCCAGGGCACTGCCCCGCCCACACCCTGTTTGATGGGCACGCTGTCACCCTTCAGTGGCAGGTGGCTACCGGCCACTCCCCCGGAAACTTCTGGCTATCATCTGTACTTGAAAATGCTCAGTTAGACCATACAGAATTGCTGTTTCGGGAGGTCAAACACGGCAGAAAACTCGTGATTTCATCGACGTCCCCTGGGAATACACGTGGGCACACCGATGAGGGGCTCAGGGGAGGGAGCGGTTTGGCAGGGACCCCGAGGTCAGACAGGGCAGCCACAGCCTACACAGCTGCAGCAGCACCTCGGACGAGCATGCGCGATCCCACCTTGTCGTGTTGGGTCGGCTTGCACACCAGCTCGGGGGCTGCCGGCCGTGCGGATGCGCACATCCAACTGCGTGGGTGCTTCCGGCCAGAAAGGAAGGGGCTCGCCCTCCCCCAGGGGCCGGCCCACACCCCTCTTTCCTCTGCTGCTCTTTGCCCACTCCTTTTCATCCGCAGAAGAGAACACGCCTGCCCCCCCACACCTGACGTCAGCCCCGCCCACACCCCCTATTCTAGGCCTTGCTTGTCCCATCTGGCGCTACTCTCCCCCCGCCCGTGAGCCAGGGCACCCGCCTGTCCCCTCTGTCCAGGAAGCAGGAGCGGCTTCCAGGCGGCGGCCCCTGTGGGCTGGCGCTGTGCAGTAAGGCGTGGGACTCTTGGGGGCAGCAGGAGGGCGTGCCTGTGTCTCCATCCCTCGGGCTCCGTGCAAAACGACCCGGATTCTCAATGCGGATATTTACGAATGATTACCCACGTGACAGACCGTGCCCAACCTGCCTGTCTTTTCTAACGTTAGTTAGCACCTCGGTGGCTCCACAACACAGGAACCCTTATTGCCCTCGTTTTGTACATGCGGACGCTGAGGCACGGAGGGTTAAGTGATGGGTTTTAGCGGAAGCCACCAGCAAGTGACAAGGCTGGGTGACCACCACCACGCAACCCAAGCCCCTGCCCTGCCTTACTCCAATGGCTCTGAAAACCGGTGCTGTGGTTTCCAGGCCTCAGAGGACCATCATAAAGGACCCCGGCAGCAGATCTCCAACAGAAAAATGATACAGGCCTCTACGCAAAAGCGGAGAAACGCGGGGCTGGAGGCAAAGGCGTGGCTGCAGGATTAACGCCGTCATGCGGGGATCGGTCGTGGTTCGGCCGTGGGACGCTTTCCCCAGCACTGAGCATCATCAGTGGAGGGAGCGAACCGGGCACCTCCCCACCCCCACGACAGCTGAAGTCCCTGCTCCTGGGCAGCCGCACCCCGGGGACAGCAGGCCGGCGGTGAAGCGAAGGCTGTCAGGGTCCCATCTTCTTCCCGGCACAGGGCTCTGAGGGGTCACACGGAGCTTTGGGATTTCTCCTCACCAGAAGGGTGAGGCCACGCTGGAGGCTGCCAGGGTCTCAGGTCACCCTGGAGGCACGGGCGGGAGGCACGGAGGCAGGAGAGGTGGGCGCCAGGCAGCAGCGTGAAGCACCCTTGGACAGTGGGCAGGGCAGGGCTCCGGGGATGACGTGGGCTAGGACTCCTGGCTGCAAGTGGCGAATTGAGCCTTGATTCTTTTAGGGCAAAGAGGGGGATGTTCCGGCCCAAGTAACCATGCTCAAGGAGAAGCAGGGGGCTGGTGGTTCTGGGACAGGGAGGGCAGGCCCTGGAGCCCATGGGCCTCTCTGCCTGTGTCTCTCACTGTCTCACAGGATCGGCCCACCTCTGAGACTGCGCTGTCTGTGCAGTCTGAAAATGGGGCTGCCAGCAGCTCTCGTGAGCGCATCTTCCCCACTTCGTGGCCGAGAAACTACAGGGCTCCTTTCAGACCAAAAGGCCCCTGGTCCAGGCTGTGGCCAGAAAGGTGGGGACCCCAGTGAAGGGGTGTGCCCGCACAGGACTCCCAGAGGGGCTGCAGCTATCCTAAGGACATGCTTCTTCATATCCCAGGTCTCCAGGGTTTTCCAAACGCCTGTGGCCTGGGAGACCCCATCACACAAGGGAGGAGGGCAGGTGGGCTTCAGCTTCCAAGGCTGCCCCACAGAGAGGGGGCCTGCCCACGGCACGGGCACTGGGAGACGAGGGGGCCAGGGGCTCCACGCCTCCAGGACATCGGCGGCCTGGGAAGGATGCGCAGGCGCACGGGCAGGCGTGTGGGTGCGACCGACATAAGCAGCTGCCACGTGGCCCGTCGGGTGAGCACGCAAGCCCCCACAGCCGCAGCAGTGTCACCACCTGCCATTCTGGGAGGCTCCTTCACAGAGCCAGCAGGGCAGGGCAGCGTGTCGGCTGAGTTAAAGTGAAAGACACGGCCGTACTTGCCCACTCGGGTCTCACAGAGGCCGGGGCCCACATGCCCGGCAGCTCCAAGGCCACGCACAGGCTGCCGGGGCTTCCTTTCCCGTCTTGGGCCTTCCAGAACCAGAGGGTAGGAGTGGGGGCCATGGGGCGTTCTCCTTGCCCGGCTTCTTTGACCCAGTCTTCACCCTCTTCCCATTGTGGGGTGTAGAGGAGACATCACAGTGAAAGGGCAGCAGGCAGCACCCCGTCAGCAGCTGTTCTGGAAGGTTCTAGAATGTTCTAGTGCCACACTAGGCATCCACTGCCAAAAGGCAGGAGAGAACAGGTGTATCTGCATTTCTCTCCATTCCAAACAGCTCTCGTGCCTTTCGGGAAGCTCTGCAGGTAGGCTCAGGGAGCTCGGTGTTCACCAATCATAGCCATAAAAAGTGAGGATCCTACAGGGTAGTAAGTGATCCAGGAGGCCTCAGGCTAAGCACTCCACTTGCAGGGTCACGTGCCACCCCTCTGACCACCACCCTCGGAGACAGGTAACGTCGCTACGCCTGGTTCCCCAAGCAGAGACAAAGGCCGGCACCGGCCCAGAGTCTGACACTGCAATGCCTCTTACACACAGGACCTGGGGCCCGGCCTCCGCCTGCACAGGGTGGGGGCAAACCAATCTCACCAGCGTCCCCTGGAGCCTGTCCTTCCTGGGGCTCCAGAATCAAATCCCCGGGGTGAGGCCGGGCGTCCACTCTCGTAGGCACATGAGGTTTGAGTACTCGCACGCACTAAACCTCACGGCACCTGCTGCCATGGGCTCCCTGGTTACAGGCTCAAGAGCTGCCCTTTCCTGAGGACCCCCGTGGAAGCCGCCAGGTCCAGGGGCTCCTCCGTCCTCTGCCAGGCCCGGCCCACACTGCCCGAGCCCCTCCCCTGCCAAAGGAATGCAGACTCCAGACCACGTGGGCCCAGCAGGAAGTTTTCTGAAAGTTGTTTTACAGAGGCGGCGACCGCCTGGAACTACTGACTCAGGGAAGGTCGCTGGATCGGAGTGCACCGACAGGACGTGGGGGTGGGAGAGGGGGCCATGCTGAAACACGCATGTGCACCCACACGGGGAGCGGGAACAAGGGGGATGGGGGGGCCATGCTGAAACACGCGTGTGCACCCACATGGGGAGCGGGAACAAGGGGGATGGGGGGTCCATGCTGAAACACGCATGTGCACCCACACAGGGAGCAGGAGCCGGGGGGATGGGGAGGGGGTCCATGCTGAAACACACATGTGCACCCACACAGGGAGCAGGAGCCGGGGGGATGGGGATGGGGTCCATGCTGAAACACGCATGTGCACCCACACAGGGAGCAGGAGCCAGGGGGATGGGAGGGGGTCCCTGCTGAAACACGTGTGTGCACCCACACAGGGAGTGGGAGCCAGGGGGATGGGGAGGGGGCCCATGCTGAAACACGCGTGTGCACCCACACGGGGAGCAGGAGCCAGGGGGATGGGGAGGGGGTCCATGCTGAAACACGCGTGTGCACCCACACGGGGAGCAGGAGCCAGGGGGATGGGGAGGGGGTCCATGCTGAAACACGCGTGTGCACCCACACAGGGAGCAGGAGCCGGGGGGATGGGGAGGGGGTCCATGCTGAAACACGCATGTGCACCCACACAGGGAGCAGGAGCCGGGGGGATGGGGAGGGGGTCCCTGCTGAAACACGCGTGTGCACCCACACGGGGAGCAGGAGCCAGGGGATTGGGGTGTCCCTGCTGAAACACGCGTGTGCACCCACACGGGGAGCGGGAGCCAGGGGGATGGGGAGGGGGTCCCTGCTGAAACACGCGTGTGCACCCATACGGGGAGTGGGAGCCAGGGGATTGGGGTGTCCCTGCTGAAACACGCGTGTGCACCCACACGGGGAGCGGGAGCCAGGGGGATGGGGAGGGGGCCCATGCTGAAACATGCGTGTGCACCCACACGGGGAGCAGGAGCCAGGGGGATGGGAGAGGGGGTCCCTGCTGAAACACGCGTGTGTACCCACACGGGGAGCAGGAACAAGGGGGATGGGGAGGGGGCCCATGCTGAAACACGCGTTTGCACCCACACGGGGAGCAGGAACAAGGGGGATGGGAGAGGGGGTCCCTGCTGAAACACGCGTGTGCACCCACACGGGGAGCAGGAGCCAGGGGATTGGGGTGTCCCTGCTGAAACACGCGTGTGCACCCACACGGGGAGCGGGAACAAGGGGGATGGGGAGGGGGTCCATGCTGAAACACGCGTGTGCACCCACACGGGGAGCGGGAGCCAGGGGGATGGGAGGGGGTCCATGCTGAAACACGCGTGTGCACCCACACGGGGAGGAGGAGCCAGGGGGATGGGGAGGGGATCAGTGCTGAAACACGCGTGTGCACCCACACAGGGAGCAGGAGCCGGGGGGATGGGGAGGGGGCCCATGCTGAAACACGCGTGTGCACCCACACGGGGAGCGGGAGCCGGGGGGATGGGGGGGTCCATGCTGAAACACACATGTGCACCCACACAGGGAGCAGGAGCCGGGGGGATGGGGAGGGGGTCCATGCTGAAACACGCGTGTGCACCCACACAGGGAGCAGGAGCCAGGGGGATAGGGAAGGGGTCAGTGCTGAAACACGCGTGTGCACCCACACGGGGAGCGGGAGCCAGGGGGATGGGGGGTCCATGCTGAAACACGCGTGTGCACCCACACGGGGAGCAGGAGCCGGGGGGATGGGGAGGGGGTCCATGCTGAAACACGTGTGTGCACCCACACAGGGAGCAGGAGCCGGGGGGATGGGGAGGGGGTCCCTGCTGAAACACGCGTGTGCACCCACACAGGGAGCAGGAGCCAGGGGGATGGGAGGGGGACCCTGCTGAAACACGCGTGTGCACCCACACGGGGAGCCGGAGCCAGGGGGATGTGTGTGAACAGGGTTCGAGCAGATAGGCCTGGGTTTCACGAGAACAAGCAGGTCTTGCCCCCGTGGTCTTGGCTTCCACTTCCTCTAACTCATGCCCCATCTCCCCTGCAAACGCCCCCCTTCCCCTTTGCCTTCACTCTCTCCTCCGATCTACCTTTACTTAGTTCCCTTCTGTCCCTTGCTGCTGCAACCGAGGTCAGAGTGACCTAACAGCTGGCACTCAGGGAGCTCCCCCTGCCCTCGCTGTGCCGCCCGAGGAATACGCACGAGGAGTCCACAGTCCCAGGAGGGCCAAGGGCCCCCGTTCTCCCTGCAGCCACCAGTCCCGGGCCACACACACGCACATATCAGCGAGTCACCCGCAGACCACAGCAACATGTTACGTGTCAGTCACGCCAGGCACAGTCCAGGTGCAAGGAGGGAACCGGGGAGGGCAAGAGGCAGAGGAGGTGACCCCTGCCCCAAGGCGCTCCCCACCTGCTTCTAGGGGCAGGGACTGCCCTGGGAGGCCAGCAACGTAGGAGGTCAAGGGCCCAGTGAGTCTTCCCAGTGGGGCCTGAGCTGGGCCTCGGAGGAGAGGCCGAGGGCAGTGGGCAGAGGGAAGTTGATTCCTGCTTCTTAGGATGACGGCACCTGACTGCCCCCGGCTCCAGCAATCCTGGTGGGGCTGCCGTTGGCCTGGCTGAAGCACCCCAGCACTCTGGCCACTGTGAGGGCGCACGGTCCCCACGAGTCTTCCGAGACGTGACCGCGAGACTCCCGGAGCTCCTGGGGCCGTTTTGTGTCTGCGCGGGAAGCGGTGACCCAAGAGTGAAGCCGGCAGAGGACGCACAGTGGGGATGGAGACTGGGGCAGGAGGACACAGATCGGGGTGCAGAGCCGGCCCTGCCCCTCTCCCGGGCACTGCTTTCCCTTTCGTTCAAGGCTTGAAGCTAGCTGTCATCTGTCACTTGGAGGCAGGAATGTGAGGGTGCTCCTGCAATAGCAGCAGAGCCTCCCCCAACCCCCAGCTAATGCTGGCCAAAGACCTGCTGGGGTGGGCAGGGTGGGGGGAGTGACAGCCAGCATCTCCCAGGCAGCTCCGGAGGAAGGGGAAAGTTTCCATGGGGGTCCCAGGGGCGTGGGGAGGGGGCGTAAGGGGAGCTCTCGGGTCTCCTTCCACTTGAGATTCGGGGCGATGGTGTTAGCTGCTGAGTGAGGGCCTGCAGCCTGGTTAGCGGAGGCGGGCGTGGGACCAGAGGCATCCCAGGCAGGTGCTGACGGTGGGCGGGGACACTGAGGTTGGGGAGGGCAGTGGTCTGTGGTTGGAGGAGGGGGCTGTGCTGTGGAGATTGGGAGAGGCGTGGCTCAGGGGACAGTGGCACAGTGATGTGGGGTCTCCGCACCTGTGACTGGCGGCTCCACGGCAGAGGCCAGCTGGGGCGGGGCTAAGCGGGGAAGACTCCTCACCCTGACATTTCCACAGGAGGGGACTGGGGACCTCTGTGTGTGGCTGGGGTGCTCCCTGGCCTTCTGACTGCAGGAGGGAGGCCAGGGTTGCAAGAGCAGCCTTGGCAGTAAGGGCATTCGGTGCCAAGCAGCGTCAGAGGCGCACAGCACAGGCCCTGGCCTCAGCAGGGCTCTCCTCCCCCAGACTCCACAACTGGCCTTCTGGGTGGCTCACGTCTCAAAACTCTCCGCGCTGTGAACTTGGTCGTCAGGTAGCTCCAGTGTGAATGAGATGGCCTTGCCTGTGAATTCCATCCAGGGCTTGTATGTTTCCTCCTGGAGGTGGCACAGTGGGGCAGCGGCTCAGCTGGGCTGGGCTGGGCTGGGCTGGGGGGCAAGATGGTGCACTTCCCATGGCCACACTGAGGGTGGCGTCCTCCAGGGCCTGCTTGGCAGGAACAGGTGGCAGTGGACGCCAGGATGTGACCAGCACCAGGGAGCAGCGTGGCCAGGAGGTGGACTAGGACAGTCCCGAGTTGCCAAGGCAGTGTTATTTTATTTTAAAAGACAGATTTATTTATTTGAAAGGCAGAATGACAGAGAGAGGGAGAGACAGAGACAAAGAGAGAACTTCTATCCGCGGGTTCACTCCCCTGATGGCCACAACGACCAGGGCTGGCCCAGACAGAAGCCAGGAACCAGGGGCTTCTTCCAGGTCTCCCACATGGGTGCAGGGTCCCAGGGATGTGGGCCATCTTCCACTGCTTTCCCAGGCTCATTAGTAGGGAGCTGGACCAGAAGTGGAGCAGCTAGGACTCAAACCGGCACCCACATGGGATGCCAGCGCTGCAGGCCACAGCTTAACTTGCTGCACCACGGTGCCGGCCACAGGCTGCATCTTGATGTCTGCCTTTGGTTCAGACTGGGGGCCAGGGGAGGGAGGCGCCCCACCCCAGCTGGCTCTCCCAGGGGACAAGGTCTGGCTAATGCCTTTTACCTAGGACAGCTGATGCCATATTTTATTATCACTGTGAATTGTTCTTTCTCCAAATGAACTGGCTCTGTGGATGACACAGCCAAGGTTCTGAGCTGGATGAGTTCCTGACAGCAGAGGCCCGTGATGAACTCGAGCTCGCTGGTGTCGTTCCCCCGCCCCGGGACACGCAGACCCTGGCTCTGTTCCCGGCGGGAAGTTACTGAATGAACCCAAGTCTTACCAAGTCACATCCTCTATAGCTGCCATCACCATCAGCGCTTTTTAATTTCCCTCTACTAGAAACAGACAGACGTATTTTCCTAGATTTGCAACTTCTTATCAGCAATGCCCTGGTCACTAATTCTGGAAAAAAAAAAATCACCAGTTTTCTGATTGAGAAGAGCCCAGGCCCCTCCTCCGCAGTCGCTGTCTGATGGGGTGGGGGGAGCCGCTGGGCTCCGCCGTGCTCCGCCATGCTCACACACACTCACGTCTTCTGCACGGCAGGCGGCTCTAGGGCCCCTGCCCTGCCCTCTCCTCCCATTTCTCAGAGCCAGGCTCTGAAGGCGGCGTGGCTTTCTGAGCGCGTGCATGTCCCCGAGTTGGCATGTCCCCAGCCCAAGATCGAGTTGCTTCGCGTGGAGGGCCCCAGGCACGGTGGGCACCTGCTCAGCTGTCTTCCCAAGGTCTGCCTCAGATGAATTCAAATCCTCTCTCCTGCAGCCAGGATGATCTGCATGAGGGGCCTTCAAACGTGGTCAGGAGAATTATAGTAAAACAAAATATGAGCCTTCCATGAACTTAATTTGCTTTCTTTCTTTTTTTTTTTTTTTTTTTTTATTTGAGAGAAAGAGTGTGCAAGCGAAGGCATCCATCTGCTGGTTTACTTCCCCAATCCTACAATGACTGGGGTTTGGCTGGGCCAGAGGCGCAACCCAGGTCTCTCCCAGCTACGTCAGCCACCAGTTGCTGCCTCACAGGGCGTGCATTAGCAGGAAGCTGGAGTCGGGGGCGGGCCAGCACTCAGACGGAGGTACTGTGGTGCGGGGCCTGGGCATCTTAACCAGCGTCTGCACGGCCAGGCCGAACACCTGCCCTCGGCAAACTCTCTGAAGCCAGCTCATGTCTGGTTTTCCCCGACGCTGGGGGAGGAGTGTCTCTGAGACAGGTGTCTCCTCCGGACACCCAGGGGGCAGCAGTCCGTGTCTCTCGGCCTCAGTTCCGCCCCGCACAAGCTGCACGATGGACAGGAACAGAGGTGGAGGGAGGAGACGGCGTTGTTCTCCGACCTCGTGAGCCGGACAGGACAAGGGGTGGAAGCCGTGGGATACAGACGCTGGAGCTCCACACCACAGGCGTCTGAACGGGTAAGCAAATCCTCACAAGTCCAGGGCGCCCCAGGAAAAGCTGGGCCTGAAGGTGTAGGGGGAGACTCGACTCTCGTGTCTGAGCAAAGCCGTGCCACAAAGCGTGACTGAACCGCTTCCACGGAAAGGCTCACTCGTGGGTTCACCCCTGTCCTAGCGCAGGCCACTCGGCCATGTCCTGGGCACCATTTTTAGAAATGGAATGCCTCCAGGCGAGCTGCCGCGAGCCACGGTTTTTAATTGGCACAGAGCAATTATTTTTATCTGTGCAGCATAGAGAGATTTAAAAACTAGGTCAGGAATGTTTCTGCCTATTGTTAGCTGCTTGCGTTCTGCAGGGGTGAAGGCCCAGGAGCTCGGCAGAGGCTGGATTTCATCCGGGGCTGAGTTGTTAGCACGGACTGCCAACCGCTGCAGACAGGTGCACACTGTCCAAAATGGGAAAGGGAGGCGCTGTATCGCACAAGGAGAAGCCCCACACTGGCCGGGACACCGTGTCACTGTCAGAGGCTCCTCTGTCCTCTCCGGTCATCTCTCCCTTGTCCCCAGGCACATTCTGTAAGCCAAGAGTCCCGAGTCAGGCGTTGGGTCAAACTAAACACAACTCATTCGCAAAATGGAGACAATGCCAAGAGCAGAGCATCTCTGGAGGACAGGGGGTCACGCAAACACGGGCCGGGGTCAGAGGGGACCCTCGAGTCCATTAACCCCAAATTCCCACTGCGTGGCCTTCCGCCCAGCGCCCCGAGGGCCAGCATGGGACAGCGTGGCCCCAGAGAGGCAGTGCGAGGCAGTGGCTCCGAGCCGGCCGGCTGGCTGTCACGATCCTATCACTTGATGGGAAGAGCCGCAAAGAGGCTGCCAACAGCTTCAGGAACGCCATTGCCAACACCATTCCTGCTCCCAGAGACAGCATGCACGTTGGTCAGTGTATAACACAAAAGGCTCACGGAGTAGCCAAAGCTGCACAAAGACGCACGCATACACACGCAAGCCACCACGGATCCCAGGACGCGACCTTCGTCAAGAGGTGTGTGCAGAGCACCTGATCGCGCGCCGTCCGTCCTGGCTGGCGGGCTCTTTG